>NW_027671362.1:1200000-1728000 GCF_964165515.1 Mesoplodon bidens
GCGTAAGCTTCAGCTGAAAGTCGGCAAAGATTTATTTGTTTTCCTCCAATGAGTTGCCCGCGAGGTCCCCGTTTTCTACAAGTGTTGGTCCAATAATCCCTCTAGAAGCAGTGGACTCAGAGAGGGCTGCTTTGCGGCCCCCGATCTGGGGCAGGGGCAGTGGGCGGCTTGTGGCCTGGGCAGGAGCCTCTCCGTGTGTGTCCCAGGGACCCATCTGCCTGCGAACTTCAGTCACCTGTCAGGAAGCAACAATGCACAGACCTATGGTTAGCTGTGCAGCGAGGTGTACTGCGTGGACAGGTTCGAAACACTCTTCAAGTAAGAGGGCGGCCTGAGTGGAAAGGTGAGAGTTTGGGCTGATGTGCAGACAAAGAAGGCGCCCTTTGGCATGGGCCTAAATGCGTGTGGTACACCACTGGGCCTGCCGTGATCTGAGGGCCATGCCCTGGGACCCTTGCTCCCCTGCCCTTTGTTCAGTCACAGCAGAGATGGCCACACCCACTCCCTCAGTGAGGGCAGTGTTCCAACCTCCCTCTGCTCCGCCCCTACTCCGCAGGTTACCATGGACTACAGATGCTGCATTCTGAGGCCAGGGCGTTCCGAGAATGCCAAGGGCAGACAGGATGACCTTAAATGATTTCCTCTTGTGTCAGTTTTGGTAAACATTAGGAGCTAGGAAATGGTCCACTTTACAGAAATGTTCAAGTTTTCGGGCATTTCATATATTCTCTGCTATAACATTGTCCTAATTCTTTCTGTATATGCTTTACTTATTTTTTTGTTTTGCTTAATCAAACTCTGTCTTTTAAATCTTTTCAAAGAATATTCTTTGGACTTACTACCTCACCTGAATTGTATACGTTTTCTGTTGTATTAAGTTCTGCACATATCTTTATTTATCTTTTTTCCATGTTCTCAGGGTTTATTGGATTGATCTTCTGATGTCCATTAAAACACTTGGTTATTCATTTTAATAAATCTTTTTACTTATAAAGATTTGAACTTTTAAAGATTCCAGCTCACTTTTAAGTTTTAAGGGTCAGGTCCTCTACATTGTGGCTGGCCTAAGGCTTAGTTCACCATATAGCAATGAATATATTGACATTTTCCCCTCGACTTTCTGTGATTCCGTACATCTCACCATTCTTTGCAGACAAGCCATTTGAAATACACTTAACTTATTTCACAACCAATAAGTCTTTGAAATAATGTCTATTTTTTAATCTTCTTATATAATTAGGCAGAAAATCTCACCTGCCATAGTTTTCAAAACAGCATAATTTCACTCTTCTCAATGCTTAATCTGTGGTATTAAACAACCTTTGAGTATTTAGGTTTATCAACGACATGTACTTTAAAAATGTTTTAGAGATCCTACCAGTCTTTGAAAACATCATTGTTCCTTGTTTCAGTTCGAGTTTTATGTATATTTTCTGCCTTGCACCTGATTATAACAACATGTGATGGATGGCCTTGGGAATCTAATTCTGGTATTGATTGTTTTTGCTGATTGTCTCCCCTTGTAGCTGATTTCTTCATTATTTTGTAAATTTAGATCATGGGCTCATTATAGCTAAACAGATGACCATGTAACAGGCTTAGTTGTGAACGCTCGTAAATTTCAGCAGAAAGTCGGCAAAGATGTATTTGTGTCCCTCCAATGAGTTGCCCATAAGGACCCCGTTTTCTAGAAGTGTTGGTCCAATACCTCCTCTAGAGGCAGGGGACTCAGACAGGGTTGCTTTGTGGCCTCCGATCTGGGTCAGGGGCTGTGGGCAGCCTGTGGCCCGGGCAGGATCCTCTCTGTGTGTGTCCCATGTACACATCGGCCTGTGCACTTTGGTCACCTGGCAGGAAGCTATGATGCCCAGACCTGTGGTTTGCTGTGCAGCGAGGTGTACTGTGTGGACAGGTTCCACACACACTTCAAGTAAGAGGGCGGCCTGAGTGGAAAGGTGAGAGTTTGGGCAGCTGTGCACAAAAAGAAGGCACCCTTTGGCCTGGGCCAAAATGCTTTAGACACCACACTGGGCCTGCCGGGCTCTGAGGGCCCTGCCCAGGGACCCCTTTTCACCTGCCCTATGTTCAGTCACAGCACAGACGGCCACACCCAGTCCCTCAGCGATGGCAGTGTTCTAACCTCCCTCAGCCCCGCCCCCTCTCTGTAGGTTACCATGGACTACAGATGCTGCATTCTGAGGCCAGGGCGTTCTGAGAATGCCAATGGGACACATGATGACCTTAAATGATTTCCTTTTGTGTCAGTTTTGGTAAACTTTAAGAGCTAGGTAATGGTCCCCTTTACAAAAATGTTCAAATTTCCTTCTATTTCATATTTTCTCTGCTATAACATTGTACTGATTCTTTCTGTATATTCTTTACTTATGTTTTTGTTTTCCTTAATCAAAGTGTGTCTGTTAAATCTTTTCAAAGTATATTGTTTGGACTTACTAAATCACCTCAATTTTATAAGTTTTCTGCTGTATTAATTTCTGTCATATCTTTATTTATGTTTATTCTATGTTCTCAGGGTTTATTGGTTTGATCTTCTGATGTCAATTAAAACACTTGGTTATTCATTTTAATAAATATTTTTGCTTATAAAGATTTGAGCTTTTGAAGATTCCAACTTACTTGTAACATTCTAATGGTCAGGTTCTGTACATTGTTGCTGGCCTGAGTCTTAGTTCAACATATAGCAATGTATATATTGACCTATTTTCCCTTCGAATTTCTGTGATTCCCTACATCTCTCCTTTCTTTGCAGACAAGCCATTTGAAATACCCTTAACTTACTTCACAGCCAATAAGTCTTTGAAATAATGTGTATTTTTTGAGAAATCTTCTTATACAATTAGGCAGAAAATCTGACCTGCCATAGTTTTCAAAACAGCATAATTTCACTCTTCTGTATGATTAATCTCTTGTGTTACACAACCTTTGAGTATTTAGCTTTATCAATGACATGTACTTTAAAAATATTTTAGAGATACTACATGTCTTTGACAACATCCTTCTTCCTTAGTGCAGTTCGAGTTTTATGAATATTTTCTGCCTTGCACCTGATTATTCCAACATGTCATGGATGGCCTTCGGAATCTAATTCTGGTATTGATTGTTTTTACTGATTGTCTCCCCTTGTAGCTGATTTCTTCATTATTGTGTAAATTTAGATCATGAGCTCATATTTAGCTAAACAGCTGACCATGTAACAGGCTTAGTTGTGAACGCTCTTAAGTTTCATCAGAAAGTCGGACAAGATTTATTTCTGTCCCTCCATTGAGTTGCCCATAAGTACCCCATTTTCTAGAAGTGTTGGTCCAATACCTCCTCTAGTAGCAGTGGACTCAGACAGGGTTGCTTTGTGGCCTCCGATCTGGGTCAGGGGCTGTGGCCAGCCTATGCCGGGCAGGAGCCTCTCCGTGTGTGTCCCAAGTACACATCTGCCTGTGAACTTTGGTCACCTGGCAGGAAGCTACGATGCCCAGACCTATGGTTAGTTGTGCAGCGAGGTGTACTGTGCGGACAGGTTCCACACACACTTCAAGTAAGAGGGTGGCCTGAGTGGAAAGGTGAGTGTTTGGGCAGCTGTGCACACAAAGGAGACGCCCTTTGGCCTGGGCCAAAATGGTTTATACACCACACTGGGCCTGCCGGGCTCTGAGGGCCCTGCCCCGGCCCCCCTGTCCCCCTGCTCTTTGTTCTGTCACAGCACAGACGGCCACACCCACTCCCTCAGCGACGGCAGTGTTCTAACCTCCCTCAGCCCCGCCCCCTCTCTGTAGGTTACCATGGACTACAGATGCTGCATTCTGAGGCCAGGGCTTTCTGAGAATGCCAATGGGAGACATGATGACCTTAAATGATTTCCTTTTGTGTCAGTTTTGGTAAACTTTAAGAGCTAGATAATGGTCCCCTTTACAGAAATGTTCAAATTTACTGCTATTTCATATTATCTCTGCTATAACATTGTCCTGATTCTTTCTGTATATTCTTTACTTATGTTTTTGTTTTCCTTAATCAAAGTGTGTCTTTTAAATCTTTTCAAAGAATATTCTTAGGACTTACTAAATCACCTCAATTTTATACGTTTTCTGTTGTATTAAGTTCTGCTCATATCTTTATTTATCTTTTTTCTATGTTCTGAGTTTTTATTGGTTTGATCTTCTGATGTCAATTAAAACACTTGGTTATTCATTTTAATAAATATTTTTACTTATAAATATTTGAGCTTTTGAAGATTCCAACTTACTTGAAACTTTCTAATGGTCAGGTTCTGTACAATGTTGCTGGCCTGATTCTTAGTTCAACATATAGCAATGTATATATTGACCTATTTTCCCTTCAAATATCTGTGATTCCCTACATCTCACCTTTCTTTGCAGACAAGCCATTTGAAATACCCTTAACTTATTTCACAGCCAATAAGTCTTTGAAATAATCTGTATTTTTTAGGTAAATCTTCTTATATAATTAGGCAGAAAATCTGACCTGCCATAGTTTTCAAAACAGCATAATTTCACTCTTCCCAATAATTAATCTGTTGTATTACACATCCTTTGACTATTTAGCTTTATCAATGACATGTACTTAAAAAATATTTTAGAGAGAACACCAGTCTTTGAAAACATCCTTGTTCCTTGTTTCATTTCCAGTTTTATGTATATTTCCTGCCTTGCACCTGAGTATTCCAACATCTGATGGATGGCCTTGGGAATCTAATTCTGGTATGGATTGTTTTTGCTGATTGTCTCCCCTTGTAGCTGATTTCTTCATTATTGTGTAAATTTAAATCATGAGCTCATGTTTAGCTAAACAGCTAACCTTGTAAGAGGCTTAGGTGTGAACACACGTAAGTTTCAGCAGAAAGTTTGCAAAGATTTTTGTGTGTCCCTCCAATGAGTTGCCCGCGAGATCCCGTTTTATAGAAGTGTTGGTCCAATAGTCCCTCTAGAGGCTAGGGATTCAGACAGGGCTGCATGGCGGCCCACTATTTGGGGCAGGGGCAGTGGGCGGCCTGTGTCCCAGGCAGGAGCCTCACAGCGTGTGTCCCAGGGACCCACCTGCCTGCGATCTTCGGTCACCTGGCAGGAAGCTACGATGCCCAGACCTATGGTTAGCTTTGCAGTGAGGTGTACTGTGCAGACAGGTTCCACACACACTTCAAGTAAGAGGGCTGCCTGAGTGGAAAGGTGAGAGTTTGGGCAGGTGAGCAGACAAAGATGGCGCCCTTTGGCCTTGGCCTAAATGCTTGTGAAACCACACTGGGCATGACGGGATCTGAGGGCCCTGCCCTAGACCTACTGCTCCCCTGCCCTTTGTTCAGTCACATCAGAGATTGCCACAGCCACTTCCTCAGTGACGGCAGAGTTCCGACCTGCCTCATCTGCTCCCCCTCTCCGCAGGTTACCATGGAGTAAAGATGCTGCATTCTGAGGCCAGGGCGTTCTGAGAATGCCAATGGCAGACATGATGACCTTAAATGATTTCCTTTTGTGTCAGATTTGGTAAACTTTAGGAGCCAGGAAATGGTCCCCTTTACAGAAATGTAGAAATATACTGCTATTTCATATTTTCTCTGCTATAACATTGTCCTTATTCTTTCTGTATATTCTTGACTTATGTTTTTGTTTTCCTTAATCAAAGTGTGTCTTTTAAATCTTTACAAGGAATATTCTTTGGACTTACTACATCACCTGAATTTTATACGTTTTCTGTTGTATTAAGTTCTGCTCATATTTTTATGTATCTTTTTTCTATGTTCTCAGGGATTATTGTTTTGATCTTCTGATGTCAATTAAAACACTTGGTTATTCATTTTAATAAAACTTGTTACTTATAAAGATTTAAACTTTTGAAGATTCCCGCTTACTTGTAATTTTCTAAGGGTCAGGTCCTCTACATTGTTGCTGGCCTAAGGCTTAGTTCACCCTATAGCAATGTATATATGGACATATTTTCCCCTCGACTTTCTTTCATTTCCTACATCTCATCTTTCTTTCCCAACAAACCATTTGAAATACCCTTAATTTACTTCACAGCCAATAAGTCTTTGAAATAATGTGTATTTTTTGAGAAATCTTCTTATACAATTAGGCAGAAAATCTGACCTGCCATAGTTTTCAAAACAGCATAATTTCACTCTTCTCTATGATTAATCTGTTGTGTTACACAACCTTTGAGTATTTAGCTTTATCAATGACATGTACTTTAAAAATATTTTAGAGATACTACATGTCTTTGGGAACATCCTTCTTCCTTAGTTCAGTTCCAGTTTTATGTATATTTTCTGCCTTGCTCCTGATTATTCCAACCTCTGATGGATGGCCTTGGACATCTAATTCTGTTATTGATTGTTTTTGCTGATTGTCTCCCCTTGTAGCTGATTTCTTCATTATTGTGTATATTTAGATCATGAGCTCATGTTTAGCTAAACAGGTGAACTTGTAAGTGGCTTAGGTGTGAACGCTCGTAGCCTTCATCAGAAAGTCAGCAAATATTGGGCTTCCCTGGTGGTACAGTGGTTCAGAGTCCGCCTGCCAATGCAGGGGACACAAGTTTGTGTCCCGGTCCGGGAAGATCCCACATGCCGCGGAGCGGCTGGGCCCGTGAGCCATGGTCGCTGAGCCTGCGCGTCCAGAGCCTGTGCTCCAAAACGGGAGAGGCCACAACAGTGAGAGGCCCGCGTACGGCAAAAAACAAACAAACAAACAGAAAGTCAGCAAATATTTATTTGTGTCCCTACAATGAGTTTCCCGCGAGAACACCTTTTTCTACAATGTTGGTTCAATACTCCCTCTAGAGGCAGGGGACTCATATAGGGCTGCTTGGCGCCCCCCTATCTGGGGCAGGGGCAGTGGGCGCCCCGTGGCCTTGGCAGGAGCCTCACCGCATGTGTCCCAGGGACCCATCTGTCTGCAAACTTCGGTCACCTGGCAGGAAAATATGATGCCCAGATATATGGTTAGCTGTGAAGCGAGGTGTACTGTGAGGACAGGTTCCACACACACTTCAAGTAAGAGGGCGGCCTGAGTGGAAAGGTGAGAATTTGGGCAGATGTGCAGACAAAGAAGGCGCCCTTTGGCCTGGGCCAAAATGCTTGTGACACCCCACTGGTCCTTCTGGGCTCTGAGGGCCCTGCCATGGGCCCCCTGCTCCCCTGCCCTTTGATCAGTCACATAAGAGATGGCCACAGCACTCCCTCACTGAGGGCAGTGTTCCATCCTCCCTCAGTCCCGCCCCCTCTCCGCAGGTTACCATCGACTACAGATGCTGCTTTCTGAGGCCAGGGCGTTTCGAGAATGCCAAGGGTAGACATTATGACCTTAAATGATTTCCTCTTGTATCAGTTTAGGTAAACTTTAGGAGCTAGGAAATGGTCCACTTTACACAAATGTTCAAATTTACTGGCATTTCATGTATTCTCTGCTATAACATTGTCCTGATTCTTTCTGTATATTCTTGACTTATGTTTTTGTTTTCCTTAATCAAAGTGTGTCTTTTAAATCTTTTCAAGGAATAGTCTTTGGACTTACTTATTCACCTCAATTTTATAAGTTTTCTGTTGTATTAATTTCTGCTCATATCTTTACTTATGTTTTTTCTATGTTCTCTGGGTTTATTGGTTTGATCTTCTGATGTCAATTAAAACACTTGGTTATTCATTTTAATAAATATTTTTACTTATAAAGATATGAGCCTTTGAAGATTCCAACTTACTTGTAACTTGCTAATGGTCAGGTTCTGTACATTGTTGCTGGCCTGAGTCTTAGTTCAACATATAGCAATGTATATATTGCCCTCTTTTCCTTCGAATTTCTGTGATTCCCTACATCTCACCTTTCTTTGCCGACAAGCCATTTGAAATACCCTTAACTTATTTCACGGCCAATAAGTCTTTGAAATAATGTGTATTTTTTAGAGAAATCTTCTTATATAATTAGGCGGAAAATCTGACCAGCCATAGTTTTCAAAACAGCATACTTTCACTCTTCTCAATGATTAATCTGTTGTATTACACATCCTTTGACTATTTAGCTTTTTCAATGACATGTACTTTAAAAATATTTTAGAGAGCCTACCAGTCTTTGAAAACATCCTTGTTCCTTGTTTCAGTTCCAGTTTTATGTATATTTCCTGCCTTGCATCTGATTATTCTAACATCTGATGGATGGCCTTGGGAATCTAATTCTGGTATTGATTGTTTTTGCTTATTGTCTCCCCTTGTAGCTGATTTCTTCATTATTGTGTAAATTTAGATCATGAGCTCATGTTTAGCTAAACAGCTGACCTGGTAAGAGGCTTAGGTGTGAACGCTCGTAAGTTTCAGCAGAAAGTCGGGAAAGATTTATTTGTGTCCTTGCAATTATCTGCCCGCGAGGACCCTGTTTTATAGAAGTGTTGGTCCAATATTCCCTCTAGAGGCTAGGGACACATACAGGGCTTCTTGGCGTCCCCCGATTTGGGGCAGGGGCAGTGGGCGGCCTGTGGTCCGGGCAGGAGCCTCTCCGCGTGTGTCCCAGGGACCCATCTGCCTGCGAACTTCGGTCACCTGGCAGGAAGCTACGATGCCCAGACCTATGGTTAGCTCTGCAGCGAGGTGTACTGTGCAGACAGGTTCCACACACACTTCAAGTAAGAGGTCGGCCTGAGTGGAAAGTTGGGAGTTTGGGGAGCTGTGCAGACAAAGAAGGCGCCCTTTGGCCTGGGCCTAAATGCTTGTGACACCCCACTTGGCCTTATATGATTTCCTCTTGTGTCTGTTTTGGTAGAGTTTAGTAGCTAGGAAATGGTCCCCTTTACCGAAATGTCCAAATTTACTGTCGTTTCTTATATTCTCTGCTATAACATTGTACTGATTCTTTCTGTATATTCTTTACTTATGTTTTTGTTTTCCTTAATCAAAGTGTCTTTTAAATCTTTTCAAAGAATATTCTTTGTACTTACTATATCACCTCAATTTTATACGTTTTCTGTTGTATTAAGTTCTGCTCATATCTTTATTTATCTTTTTTCTATGTTCTGAGTTTTTATTGGTTTGATCTTCTGATGTCAATTAAAACACTTGGTTATTCATTTTAATAAATCTTTTTACTTATAAAGATTTGCACTTTTGAATATTCCAGCTTACTTGTAAGATTCTAAGGTCAGGTCCTCTACATTCTTGCTGGCCTAAGGCTTAATTCAACATATAACAATGTATATATTGACCTATTTTCCCCTCGACTTTCTGTGATTCCCTATATCTCACCTTTCTTTGCAGACAAGCCATTTGAAATACCCTTAACTTATTTCACCGCCAAAAAGTCTTGAAATAATGTGTAGTTTTTAGAGAAATCTTCTTATATAATTAGGCAGAATATCTGACCTGCCATTGTTTTCAAAACTGCATAATTTCACTCTTCTCAATGATTAATGTGTTGTGTTACACAACTTTTAAGTATTTAGCTTTATCAATGACATACACTTTAAAAAGGTTTTAGAGATCCTACCAGTCTTTGGGAACATCCTTGTTCCTTGTTTCAGTTGCAGTTTTATGTATATTTCCTGTCTTGCACCTGATTATTCAAACATCTGATGGATGGCCTTGGGAATCTAATTCTGGTATTGATTGGTTCAGATGATTTTCTCCCCTTGTAGCTGATTTCTTCATTATTGTGTAAATTTAGACCATGAGCTCATGTTTAGCTATACAGCTGACTTTCTAAGAGTCTTAGGTGTGAACGCTCGTAAGTTTCAGCAGAAAGTCGGCAAAGATTTATGTGTGTCCCTCCAATGAGTTGCCCGCGAGACCCCGTTTTATAGAAGTGTTGGTCCAATATTCCCTCTAGAGGCTAGGGATTCAGACATGGCTGCTTGGCGTCCCCCGATCTGGGGCAGGGGCTGTGGGCGGCCTGTGGCCCAGTCATGAGCATCACAGCGTGTGTCCCAGGGACCCATCTGCCTGCGAACTTCGGTCCACGGGCAGGAAGCTACGATGCTCCGACGTATGGTTAGCTGTGCAGCGAGGTGTACTGGGCGGACAGGTTCAACACACTTCAAGTAAGTGTGCGGCCTGAGTGGAAAGGTGAGAGTTTGGGCAGCTGTGCAGACAAAGAAGGCGCCCTTTGGCCTGGGCCTAAATGCTTGTGACACCCCACAGGGCCTGCCGGGCTCTGAGGGCCCTGCCCTAGTCCCCCTGCTCCCCTGCCCTTTATTCAGTCACATCAGAGATTGCCACACCCACTTCCTCAGTGAGGGCAGTGTTCCAACCTGCCTCAGCTAATCCCCCTCTCCGCAGGTTACCATGGACTACACATGCTGCATTCCGAGGCCAGGGTGTTCTGAGAATGCAAATGGCAGACATGATGACCTTAAATGATTTCCTTTTGTGTCAGATTTGGTAAACTTTAGGAGCTAGAAAATGGTCTACTTTACACAAATGTTCAAATTTACTGGCATTTCATGTATTCTCTGCTATAACATTGTCCTGATTCTTTCTGTATATTCTTGACTTATGTTTTTGTTTTCCTTAATCAAAGTGTGTCTTTTAAATCTTTTCAAGGAATAGTCTTTGGAATTACTACATCTCATAAATTTTATACGTTTTCTGTTGTATTAAGTTCTGCTCATATCTTTATTTATCTTTTTACTATGTTCACAGGGTTTATTGTTTTGATATTCTGATGTAAATTAAAACACTTGGTTATTCATTTTCATAAATCTTTTTCTTATAAAGATTTGAACTTTTGAAGATTCCAGCTTACTTGTAAGTTTCTAAGCGTCCAGTCCTCTACATTGTTGCTGGCCTAAGGCTTAGTTAACCATATAGCAATATATATATTGAACTATTTTCCCCTCGGCTTTCTATGATTCCCTACATCTCA
This sequence comes from Mesoplodon bidens, assembly GCF_964165515.1. Taxonomy (NCBI): domain Eukaryota; kingdom Metazoa; phylum Chordata; class Mammalia; order Artiodactyla; family Ziphiidae; genus Mesoplodon; species Mesoplodon bidens. Next base: position 1,210,866 of record NW_027671362.1, read on the forward strand.
CCTTTCTTTGCTGACAAGCCATTTGAAATACCCTTACCTTATTTCACAGCCAAAAAGTCTTTGAAATAATGTGTATTTTTTAGAGAAATTTTCTTATATAATCAGCTAGAAAATCTGACCTGCCATAGTTTTCAAAACAGCATAATTTAACTCTTCTCAATGATGAATATGTTGTATTACACAAACTTTGAGTATTTAGCTTTATCAATGACATGTACTTTAAAAATGTTTTAGAGATCCTACCAGTCTTTGAAAACATCCTTGTTCCTTGTTTCAGTTCCAGTTTTATGTATATTTTCTGCCTTGCACCTGATTATTCCAACATCTGATGGATGGCCTAGGGAATCTAATTCTGGTATTGATTGTTTTTGCTGATTGTCTCCCCCTTGTAGCTGATTTCTTCATTATTGTGTAAATTTAGATCATGAGCTCATGTTTAGCTAAACAGCTGACCTTGTAAGAGGCTTAGGTGTGAACGCTCGTAAGCTTCATCAGAAAGTCGGCATATATTTATTTGTGTCCCTCCAATGAGTTGCCCGCGAGGACCCCGTTTTCTACAAGTGATGGTCCAATACTCCCTCTAGAGGCTTGGACTCAGACAATGTTGCTTTGCGGACCCCGATCTGGTGCAGGGGCAGTCGTTGACCTGTGGCCCGGGCAGGAGCCTCTCCGCGTGTGTTGCAGGGACGCATCTGCCTGCGAACTTCGTTCACCTGGCAGGAAGCTACGATGCCTAGACCTATGGTTAGCTGTGCAGCGAGGTATACTGGGCGGACCGGTTCCACACACACTTCAAGTAATAGGGCGGCCTGAGTGGAAAGTTCAGAGTTTGGGCAGCTGTGCAGACAAAGAATGCCCGCTTTGGCTTCGGCCTAAATGCTTGTGACACCCGACTGGGCCTGCCGTGCTCTGAGGGCCCTGCCCTTGGCCTCCTTCTCCCCTGCCCTTTGTTCAGTCACAGCAGAGATGGCCACACCCACTCCCTGAGTGAGGGCAGTCTTCCAACCTCCCTCAGCCACGCCCCATCTCCGCAGGTTACCATGGACTACAGATGCTGCATTCTGAGGCCAGGGCGTTCCGAGAATGCCAAGGGCAGACATGATGACCTTAAATGATTTCCTCTTGTGTCAGTTTTGGTAAACTTTAGGAGCTAGGAAATGTTCCACTTTACATAAATGTTCAAATTTACTGGCATTTTTTGATTTTCTCTGCTATAACATTGTCCTGATTCTTTCTGTATATTCTTTACTTATGTTTTTGTTTTCCTTAATGAAAGTTTGTCTTTTAAATCTTTTCAAAGAATATTCTTTGGACTTGATACATCACCTGAAATTTATGCGTTTTCTATTGTATTAAGTTCTGCTCATATCTTTATTTATCTTTTTTCTATGTTCTCAGGGTTTATTGTTTTGATCTTCTGATGTCAAATAAAACACTTTGTTATTCATTTTCATAAATCTTTTTACTTATAAAGATTTGAACTTTTGAAGATTCCAGCTTATTTTTAAGTTTCTACAGGTGAGGTACTCTACATTGTTGCTGCCCGAAGGCTTAGTTCACCATATAGCAATGTATATATTGACCTGTTTTCCCCTCGACTTTCTGTGATTCCCTACATCTCACCTTTCTTTGCAGACAAGCCATTTGAAATACCATTAACTTATTTCACAGCAAAAAAGTCTTTGAAATAATGTGTTTTTTTTAGAGAAATCTTCGTATATAATTAGGCAGAAAGTCTGACCTGCCATAGTTTTCAAAACAGCATAATTTCACTCTTCTCAAAGATGACTCTGTTGTATTACACATCCTTTGAGTATTTAGCTTTATCAATGACATGTATTTTAAAAATGTTTTGACATCCTACCAGTCTTTGAAAGCATCCTTGTTCTTTGTTTCAGTTCCAGTTTTATGTATATTTTCTGCCTTGCACCTGATTATTCCAACATCTGATGCATGGCCTAGGGAATCTAATTCTGGTATTGATTATTTTTGCTGATTGTCTCCCCCTTGAAGATGATTTCTTCATTATTGTGTAAATTTAGATCGTGAGCTCATGTTTAGCTAAACAGCTGACCCTGTAAGAGGCTTAGGTGTGAACGCTCGTAAGCTTCATCAGAAAGTCGGCAAAGATTTTTTTGTGTCCCTCCAATGAGTTGCCCACGAAGACCCCGTTTTCTACAAGTGATGGTCCAATACTCCCTCTAGAGGCTTGGACTCAGACAAGGTTGTTTTGCGGCCCCCGATCTCGTGCAGGGGATGTCGGTGGCCTGTGGCCCGGGCAGGAGCCTCTCCGCGTGTGTCGCAGGGACGCAGCTGCCTGCGAACTTCGGTCACCTGGCAGGAAGCTATGATGCCCAGACCTATGGTTAGCTGTGCAGCGAGGTGTACTGTGCGGACCGGTTCCGCACACACTTCAAGTAAGAGGGCGGGCTGAGTGGAAAGGTGAGAGTTTGGGCAGCTGTGCAGACAAAGAAGGTGCCCTTTGGCCTGGGCCTAAATGCTTGTGACACCCGACTGGTTCTGCAGGGATCTTAGGTCTCTGCACTTGGCCCCCTTCTCCCCTGCCCTTTGTTCAGTCACAGCAGAGATGGCCACACCCACTCCCTTAGTGAGGGCAGTGTTCCAACCTCCCTCAGCCACGCCCCCTCTCCGCAGGTTACCATGGACTACAGATGCTGCATTCTGAGGCCAGGGTGTTCCGAGAATGCCAAGGGCAGACATGATGATCTTAAATGCTTTCCTCTTGTGTCAGTTTTGGTAAACTTTAGGAGCTAGGAAATGGTCCACTTTACAGAAATATTCAAACTTACTGGCATTTCAGATGTTCTCTGCTATAACATTGTCCTGATTCTTTCTGTATATTTTTTACTTATGTTTTTGTTTTCCTTAATCAAAGTGTGTCTTTACCTCTTTTCAAAGAATATTCTTTGGACGTACTACATCACCTGAATTTTATACGTTTTCTGTTGTATTAAGTTCTGCTCATATCTTTATGTATCTTTTTTCTATGTTCTCAGGGTTTATTGTTTTGATCTTCTGATGTCAATAAAACACTTGGTAATTCATTTTCATAAATCTTTTTACTTATAAAGATTTGAACTTTTGAAGATTCCAGCTTACTTGTAAGTTTCTAAGGGTCAGGTACTCTACATTGTTGCTGCCCGAAGGCTTAGTTCAACATATAGCAAAGTATATATTGACCTATTTTCCCCTCGACTTTCTGTGATTCCCTACATCTCACTTTTCTTTGCCGACAAGTCATTTGAAATACCCTTAACTTATTTCACAGCCAAAAAGTCTTTGAAATAATGTGTTTTTTTAGAGAAATCTTCGTATATAATTAGGCAGAAAGTCTGACCTGCCATAATTTTCAAAACAGCATAATTTCACTCTTCTCAAAGATGACTCTGTTGTATTACACATCCTTTGAGTATTTAGCTTTAGCAATGACATGTACTTTAAAAATGTTTTAGAGATCCTACCAGTCTTTGAAAGCATCCTTGCTCCTTGTTTCAGTTCCAGTTTTATGTATATTTTCTGCCTTGCACCTGATTATTCCAACATATGATATATGGCCCAGGGAATCTAATTCTGGTAATGATTATTTTTGCTGATTGTCTCCCCCTTGTAGCTGATTTCTTCGTTATTGTGTAAATTTAGAACATGATCTCATGTTTAACCAAACCGGTGACCTTGTAATAGGCTTAGGTGTGAACGCTCATAAGCTTCATCAGAAAGTCGGCAAAGATTTTTTTGTGTCCCTCCAATAAGTGGCACGCGACGACCCCGTTTTCTACAAGTGTTGGTCCAATACTCCCTCTAGAGGCAGGGACTCAGACATGGCTGCTTTGCGGTCCCCGATCTGGGGAAGGGGCAATGGGTGGCCTGTGACCCGGGCAGGAGCCTCTACGTGTGTGTCCCAGGGAACAATCTGCCTGCGAACTTCAGTCACCTGTCAGGAAGCTACGATTCCCAGACCTATAGTTAGCTGTGCAGCGAGGTGTACTGCGTGGACAGGTTCGAAACACACTTCAAGTAAGAGGGCGGCCTGAGTTGAAAGGTGAGAGTTTGGGCTGATGTGCAGACAAAGAAGGCGCCCTTTGGCATGGGACTAAATGCCTGTGATACCCCACTGGGCCTGCCGTGATCTGAGGGCCATGCTCTGGGACCCTTGCTCCCCTGCCCATTGTTCAGTTACAGCAGAGATGGCCACACCCACTCCCTCAGTGAGGGCAGTGTTCCAACCTCCCTCTGCTCCGCCCCTACTCCGCAGGTTACCATGGACTACAGATGCTGCATTCTGAGGCCAGGGCGTTCCGAGAATGCCAAGGGCAGACAGGATGACCTTAAATGATTTCCTCTTGTGTCAGTTTTGGTAAACATAAGGAGCTAGGAAATGGTCCACTTTACAGAAATGTTCAAATTTTCGGGCATTTCATATATTCTCTGCTATAACATTGTCCTAATTCTTTCTGTATATGCTTTACTTATTTTTTTGTTTTCCTTAATCAAACTCTGTCTTTTAAATCTTTTCAAAGAATATTCTTTGGACTTACTACATCACCTGAATTGTATACGTTTTCTGTTGTATTAAGTTCTGCACATATCTTTATTTATCTTTTTTCTATGTTCTAAGGGCTTAAAGTATTGATCTTCTGATGTCAAATAAAACACTTGGTTATTCATTTTAATAAATATTTTTACTTATAAAGATTTGAACTTTTGAAGATTCCAGCTTACTTGTAACTTTCTAAGGGTCAGGTCCTCTACATTGTTTCAGGCCTAAGGCGTAGTTCCATATATAGTTATGTATATATTGACATATTTTCCCCTCCACTTTCTGTGATTCCCTACATCTCACCTTTCTTTGCAGACAAGACATTTGAAATACCATTAACTTATTTCACAGCCAATAAGTCTTTGAAATAATGTGTATTTTTAGAGAAATCTTCTTATATAATTAGGCAGAAAATCTCACATGCCATAGTTTTCAAAACAGCATAATTTCACTCTTCTCAATGATGAATCTGTTGTATTACACAACCTTTGAGTATTTAGCTTTTTCAATGACATGTACTTTAAAAATGTTTTAGAGATACTTCCTGTCTTTGAAAACATTCTTGATCCTTGTTTCAGTTCCAGTTTTATGTATATATTTGTGCCTTTCACCTGATAATTCCAACATATGATGGATGGCCTTGGGAATCTAATTCTTGTTCTGATTGCATTTGCTGATTGTCTCCCCTTGTAGCTGATTTCTTCATTATTGTGTAAATTTAGATCATGAGCTCATGTTTAGCTAAACAGCTGACCTTGTAAGAGGCTTAGGTGTGAACGCTCATAAATTTCAGCAGAAAGACGGCAAAGATTTATTTGTGTCCCTCCAGTGAGTTGCCCACGAGGACCCCATTTTCTACAACTGTTGGTCCAATACTCCCTCTAGAGGCAGTGGACACAGACAGCGCTCCTAGGCGGCCTCCGATCTGGGGCAGGAGTAGTAGGGTGGCCTGTGGCCCGAGCAGGAGCCTCTCTGCGTGTGACCCAGGGACCCATCTGCCTGCGAATTTAGGTCTCCTGGCAGGAAGACACGAGGCCCAGACCTATGGTTAGCTGTGCAGCGAGGGTTACTGCGTGGACGGGTTCCACACACACTTCAAGTAAGCGGGCGGCCTGAGTGGAAAGGTGAGAGTTTGGGCACCTCTGCAGACTAAGAAGGCACCCTTTGGCCTGGGCCTACATGCTTGTGACACACCACTGGGCCTGTCAGTCTCTGAGGTCCCTGCCCTGGGCCCCCTGCTCCACTGCCATTTGTTCAGTCACAGCAGAGGTGGCCACACCCACTCCCTCAGTGAGGGCCGTGTTACAATCTTCCTCACCCCACCCCTTCTCCGCAGGTTACCATGGATTACAGATGCTGCCTTCTGAGGCCAGGGCGTTCCGAGAATGCCAAGGGCAGACATGATGACCTTAAATGATTTCCTCTTGTTTCAGTTTTTGTAAACTTTAGGAGCTAGGAAATGGTCCCCTTTACAGAAATGTTCAAATTTACTGGCATTTCATATATTCTCTCCTATAACATTGTCCTGACTCTTTCTGTATATTCTTTACATATGTTTTTGTTTTCCTTTACCAAAGTGTGTCTTTTAAATCATTTCAAAGTATATTCTTTGGAGTTACTAAATCACCTCAATTTTATACGTTTTCTGTTGTATTAAGTTCTGCTCATATCTTTATTTATCTTTTTTCTATGTTCTCAGGGTTTATTGTTTTGATCTTCTGATATCAATTTAATCTCTTGTTAATTCATTATAATAAATATTTTCTACTTATAAAGATAAGAACTTTTAAAGATTCCAGGTTACTGGTAATTTTCTAAGGATCAGGTCCAGTACATTGTTGCTGGCCTAAGCCTTAGTTCACCATATAGCAATGTATATATTGACATATTTTCCCCTCGACTTTCTGTGATTCCGTACATCTCACCTTTCTTTGCGGAGAAGCTATTTGAAATACCCTTAACTTATTTCACAGCAAATAAGTCTTTGAAATAATGTGTATTTTTTAGATAAATCTTCTTATATAATTAAGAAGAAAATCTGACCTGCCATAGTTTTCAAAACAGCATAATTTCACTCTTCTCAATGATGAATCTGTTGTATTACACAACCTTTGATTATTTAGCTTTATCAATGACGTGTACTTTAAAAATGTTTTAGAGATCCTACCAGTCTTTGAAAACATCCTTGTTCCTTGATTCAGTTCGAGTTTTATGTATATTTTCTGCCTTGCACCTGATTATTCCAATAAGTGATGGATGGCCTTGGGAATCTTATTCTGGTATTGATTGTTTTTGCTGATTGTCTCCCTTGTAGCGGATTTCTTCATTATTGTGTAAATTTAGATCATGAGCTCATATTTAGCTAAACAGCTGACCTTGTAACAGGCTTAGTTCTGAATGCTCGTAAGTTTCAGCAGAAAGTCGGTGAAGATTTATTTGTGTCCCTCCAATGAGTTGCCCAAAAGGACCCCGTTTCCTAGAAGTGTTGTTCCAATACCTCCTCTAAAGGCAGGGGACTCAGACAGGGTTGCTATGTGGCCTCCGATCTGGGTCAGGGGCTGTGGCCAGCCTGTGGCCCAAGCAGGAGCCTCTCCGTGGGTGTCCCAGGTACACATCTGCCTGTGAACATTGGTCACATGGCAGGAAGCTACGATGCCCAGACCTATGGTTAGCTGTGCAGTGAGGTGTACTGTGCGGACCGGTTCCACACACACTTCAAGTAATAGGGCGGCCTGAGTGGAAAGGTGAGTGTTTGGGCAGCTGTGCACACAAGAAGGCGCCCTTTGGCCTGGGTCAAAATGCTTTAGGCAACCCACTGGGCCTGCCGGGCTCTGAGGGCCCTGCCCTGGGCCCCCTGTTCCCCTGCCCTATGTTCAGGCACAGCACCGACGGCCACACCCACTCCCTCAGCGAGGGCAGGGTTCTAAACTCCCTCAGCCCCGCCCCCTCTCCGCAGGTTACCATGGACTACAGATGCTGCATTCTGAGGCCAGGGCGTTCTGAGAATGCCAAGGGCAGACATGATGACCTTAAATGATTTCATCTTGTGTCAGTTTTGTTAAACTTTGGGAGCTAGGAAATGGTCCCCTTTACAGAAATATTCAAATATACTGCATTTCATATATTCTCTGCTATAACATTGTCCTGATTCTTTCTGTATATTCTTTACTTATGTTTTTGTTTTCCTTAATCAAAGTGTGTCTTTTAAATCTTTTCAAAGAATATCCTTTGGACTTACTAAATCAACTCAATTTTATACGTTTTCTGTTGTATTAAGTTCTGCTCATATCTTTATTTATCTTTTTTCCGTGTTCTCAGGGTTTATTGGATTGTTCTTCTGATGTCAATTAAAACACGTGGTTATTCATTTTAATAAATGTTTTTAATTATAAAGATTTGAACTTTTGAAGATTCCAGCTTACTTGTAATTTGCTACGTGTCAGGTCCTCTACATTGTTGCTGGCCTAAGGCTTTGTTCACCATATAGCAATGTATATATGGACATATTTTCCCCTCGACGTTCTGTGATTCCCTACATCTCACCTTTCTTTGCAGACAAGCCATTTGAATTACCCTTAACTTATTTCACAGCCAATAAGTCTTTGAAATAATGTGTATTTTTAGAGAAATCTTCTTTTATAAATACGCAGAAAATCTCACATGCCATAGTTTTCAAAACAGCATAATTTCACTCTTCTCAATGATTAATCTGTTGTATTACACAAGCTTTGAGTATTTAGCTTTATCAGTGACATGTACTTTAAAAATGTTTTAGAGATCATACCAGTCTGTGAAAACATTCTTGTTCCTTGTTTCAGTTCCAGTTTTATGTATATTTTCTGCCTTGTATCTGATTATTCCAACATCTGATGAATGGTCTTGGTAATCTAATTCTGGTACTGATTGTTTTGGCTGATTGTCTCCCCGCGCAGCTGAATTCTTCATTATTGTGTGAATTTAGATCATAAGCTCATATGTAGCTAAACAGCTGACCTTGTAAGAGGCTTAGGTGTGAACTCTCGTAAGTTTCACCAGAAAGTCGGCAAAGATTTATTTGTGTCCCTCAAATGAGTTGCCCACTAGGACCATGTTTTCTAGAAGTGTTGGTCCAATACCCCCTCTAGAGGCAGGGGACTGAGACAGGGCTGCTTTGTGGCCCCTGATCTGGGGCAGGGGCAGTGGGCGTATTGTGGCCCCGGCAGGAGCCTTTTCGCGTGTGTCCCAGGGACCCACCTGCCTGCGAACTTCGGTCACCTGGTAGCAAGCTACGATGCCCAGACCTATGGTTAGCTGGGCAGCGAGGTGTACTGTGCAGACTGGTTCCAAACACACTTCAAGTAAGAGTGAAGCATGAGTGGAAAGGTGAGAGTATGGGCAGCTGTGCAGACAAAGAAGGCGCCCTTTGTCCTGGGCCTAAATGCTTGTGACACCCCACTGGGCCTGCCGGGCTCTGAGGGCCCTGCCCCGGGCCCCCTGCTCCCCTGCCCTTTGTTCAGTCACAGCAGAGATAGCCACACCCCCTCCCTCAGTGAGGGCAGTGTTCCAAACTCTCTCAGCAACGGCCCGTCTCCGCAGGTTACCATGGACTACATACGCTGCATTCTGAAGCCAGGGCGTTCCGAGAATGCCAAGGGCAGACATGATGACTTTAAATGGTTTCCTCTTGTGTCAGTTTTGGTAAACTGTAGGAGCTAGGTAAAGGTCCACTTTACAGAAATGTTCAAATTAACTGGCATTTCATATATTCTCTGCTATAACATTGTCCTGATTCTTTCTATATATTCTTTAATTATGTTTTTGTTTTCCTTAATCAAAGTGTGTCTTTTAAATCTTTTCAAAGAATATTCTTTGGACTTACTACATCACCTGAATTTTATACGTTTTCTGTTGTATTAAGTTCTGCTCATATCTTTATTTATCTTTTTTCTATGTTCTCAGGGTGTATTATTTTGATCTTCTGATGTCAATTAAAACACTTGGTTATTCATTTTAATAAATATTTTTACTTATAAAGATTTGAACTTTTGAAGATTCCAGCTTACTTGTAACTTTCTAAGGGTCAGGTCCTCTACATTGTTTCAGGCCTAAGGCGTAGTTCCATATAGAGCTATGTATATATTGACATATTTTCCCCTCCACTTTCTGTGATTCCCTACATCTCACCTTTCTTTGCAGACAAGACATTTGAAATACCATTAACTTATTTCACAGCCAATAAGTCTTTGAAATAATGTGTATTTTTAGAGAAATCTTCTTATATAATTAGGCAGAAAATCTCACATGCCATAGTTTTCAAAACAGCATAATTTCACTCTTCTCAATGATGAATCTGTTGTATTACACAACCTTTGAGTATTTAGCTTTTTCAATGACATGTACTTTAAAAATGTTTTAGACATACTTCCTGTCTTTGAAAACATTCTTGATCCTTGTTTCAGTTCCAGTTTTATGTATATATTTGTGCCTTTCACCTGATAATTCCAACATATGATGGATGGCCTTGGGAATCTAATTCTTGTTCTGATTGCATTTGCTGATTGTCTCCCCTTGTAGCTGATTTCTTCATTATTGTGTAAATTTAGATCATGAGCTCATGTTTAGCTAAACAGCTGACCTTGTAAGAGGCTTAGGTGTGAACGCTCATAAATTTCAGCAGAAAGACGGCAAAGATTTATTTGTGTCCCTCCAGTGAGTTGCCCACGAGGACCCCATTTTCTACAACTGTTGGTCCAATACTCCCTCTAGAGGCAGTGGACACAGACAGCGCTCCTAGGCGGCCTCCGATCTGGGGCAGGAGTAGTAGGGTGGCCTGTGGCCCGAGCAGGAGCCTCTCTGCGTGTGACCCAGGGACCCATCTGCCTGCGAATTTAGGTCTCCTGGCAGGAAGACACGAGGCCCAGACCTATGGTTAGCTGTGCAGCGAGGGTTACTGCGTGGACGGGTTCCACACACACTTCAAGTAAGCGGGCGGCCTGAGTGGAAAGGTGAGAGTTTGGGCACCTCTGCAGACTAAGAAGGCACCCTTTGGCCTGGGCCTACATGCTTGTGACACACCACTGGGCCTGTCAGTCTCTGAGGTCCCTGCCCTGGGCCCCCTGCTCCACTGCCATTTGTTCAGTCACAGCAGAGGTGGCCACACCCACTCCCTCAGTGAGGGCCGTGTTACAATCTTCCTCACCCCACCCCTTCTCCGCAGGTTACCATGGATTACAGATGCTGCCTTCTGAGGCCAGGGCGTTCCGAGAATGCCAAGGGCAGACATGATGACCTTAAATGATTTCCTCTTGTTTCAGTTTTTGTAAACTTTAGGAGCTAGGAAATGGTCCCCTTTACAGAAATGTTCAAATTTACTGGCATTTCATATATTCTCTCCTATAACATTGTCCTGACTCTTTCTGTATATTCTTTACATATGTTTTTGTTTTCCTTTACCAAAGTGTGTCTTTTAAATCATTTCAAAGTATATTCTTTGGAGTTACTAAATCACCTCAATTTTATACGTTTTCTGTTGTATTAAGTTCTGCTCATATCTTTATTTATCTTTTTTCTATGTTCTCAGGGTTTATTGTTTTGATCTTCTGATATCAATTTAATCTCTTGTTAATTCATTATAATAAATATTTTCTACTTATAAAGATAAGAACTTTTAAAGATTCCAGGTTACTGGTAATTTTCTAAGGATCAGGTCCAGTACATTGTTGCTGGCCTAAGCCTTAGTTCACCATATAGCAATGTATATATTGACATATTTTCCCCTCGACTTTCTGTGATTCCGTACATCTCACCTTTCTTTGCGGAGAAGCTATTTGAAATACCCTTAACTTATTTCACAGCAAATAAGTCTTTGAAATAATGTGTATTTTTTAGATAAATCTTCTTATATAATTAAGAAGAAAATCTGACCTGCCATAGTTTTCAAAACAGCATAATTTCACTCTTCTCAATGATGAATCTGTTGTATTACACAACCTTTGATTATTTAGCTTTATCAATGACGTGTACTTTAAAAATGTTTTAGAGATCCTACCAGTCTTTGAAAACATCCTTGTTCCTTGATTCAGTTCGAGTTTTATGTATATTTTCTGCCTTGCACCTGATTATTCCAATAAGTGATGGATGGCCTTGGGAATCTTATTCTGGTATTGATTGTTTTTGCTGATTGTCTCCCTTGTAGCGGATTTCTTCATTATTGTGTAAATTTAGATCATGAGCTCATATTTAGCTAAACAGCTGACCTTGTAACAGGCTTAGTTCTGAATGCTCGTAAGTTTCAGCAGAAAGTCGGTGAAGATTTATTTGTGTCCCTCCAATGAGTTGCCCAAAAGGACCCCGTTTCCTAGAAGTGTTGTTCCAATACCTCCTCTAAAGGCAGGGGACTCAGACAGGGTTGCTATGTGGCCTCCGATCTGGGTCAGGGGCTGTGGCCAGCCTGTGGCCCAAGCAGGAGCCTCTCCGTGGGTGTCCCAGGTACACATCTGCCTGTGAACATTGGTCACATGGCAGGAAGCTACGATGCCCAGACCTATGGTTAGCTGTGCAGTGAGGTGTACTGTGCGGACCGGTTCCACACACACTTCAAGTAATAGGGCGGCCTGAGTGGAAAGGTGAGTGTTTGGGCAGCTGTGCACACAAGAAGGCGCCCTTTGGCCTGGGTCAAAATGCTTTAGGCAACCCACTGGGCCTGCCGGGCTCTGAGGGCCCTGCCCTGGGCCCCCTGTTCCCCTGCCCTATGTTCAGGCACAGCACCGACGGCCACACCCACTCCCTCAGCGAGGGCAGGGTTCTAAACTCCCTCAGCCCCGCCCCCTCTCCGCAGGTTACCATGGACTACAGATGCTGCATTCTGAGGCCAGGGCGTTCTGAGAATGCCAAGGGCAGACATGATGACCTTAAATGATTTCATCTTGTGTCAGTTTTGTTAAACTTTGGGAGCTAGGAAATGGTCCCCTTTACAGAAATATTCAAATATACTGCATTTCATATATTCTCTGCTATAACATTGTCCTGATTCTTTCTGTATATTCTTTACTTATGTTTTTGTTTTCCTTAATCAAAGTGTGTCTTTTAAATCTTTTCAAAGAATATCCTTTGGACTTACTAAATCAACTCAATTTTATATGTTTTCTGTTGTATTAAGTTCTGCTCATATCTTTATTTATCTTTTTTCCGTGTTCTCAGTGTTTATTGGATTGTTCTTCTGATGTCAATTAAAACACGTGGTTATTCATTTTAATAAATGTTTTTAATTATAAAGATTTGAACTTTTGAAGATTCCAGCTTACTTGTAATTTGCTACGTGTCAGGTCCTCTACATTGTTGCTGGCCTAAGGCTTTGTTCACCATATAGCAATGTATATATGGACATATTTTCCCCTCGACGTTCTGTGATTCCCTACATCTCACCTTTCTTTGCAGACAAGCCATTTGAATTACCCTTAACTTATTTCACAGCCAATAAGTCTTTGAAATAATGTGTATTTTTAGAGAAATCTTCTTTTATAATTACGCAGAAAATCTCACATGCCATAGTTTTCAAAACAGCATAATTTCACTCTTCTCAATGATTAATCTGTTGTATTACACAAGCTTTGAGTATTTAGCTTTATCAGTGGCATGTACTTTAAAAATGTTTTAGAGATCATACCAGTCTGTGAAAACATTCTTGTTCCTTGTTTCAGTTCCAGTTTTATGTATATTTTCTGCCTTGTATCTGATTATTCCAACATCTGATGAATGGTCTTGGTAATCTAATTCTGGTACTGATTGTTTTGGCTGATTGTCTCCCCGCGCAGCTGAATTCTTCATTATTGTGTGAATTTAGATCATAAGCTCATATGTAGCTAAACAGCTGACCTTGTAAGAGGCTTAGGTGTGAACTCTCGTAAGTTTCACCAGAAAGTCGGCAAAGATTTATTTGTGTCCCTCAAATGAGTTGCCCACTAGGACCATGTTTTCTAGAAGTGTTGGTCCAATACCCCCTCTAGAGGCAGGGGACTGAGACAGGGCTGCTTTGTGGCCCCTGATCTGGGGCAGGGGCAGTGGGCGTATTGTGGCCCCGGCAGGAGCCTTTTCGCGTGTGTCCCAGGGACCCACCTGCCTGCGAACTTCGGTCACCTGGTAGCAAGCTACGATGCCCAGACCTATGGTTAGCTGGGCAGCGAGGTGTACTGTGCAGACTGGTTCCAAACACACTTCAAGTAAGAGTGAAGCATGAGTGGAAAGGTGAGAGTATGGGCAGCTGTGCAGACAAAGAAGGCGCCCTTTGTCCTGGGCCTAAATGCTTGTGACACCCCACTGGGCCTGCCGGGCTCTGAGGGCCCTGCCCCGGGCCCCCTGCTCCCCTGCCCTTTGTTCAGTCACAGCAGAGATAGCCACACCCACTCCCTCAGTGAGGGCAGTGTTCCAAACTCTCTCAGCAACGGCCCGTCTCCGCAGGTTACCATGGACTACATACGCTGCATTCTGAAGCCAGGGCGTTCCGAGAATGCCAAGGGCAGACATGATGACTTTAAATGGTTTCCTCTTGTGTCAGTTTTGGTAAACTGTAGGAGCTAGGTAAAGGTCCACTTTACAGAAATGTTCAAATTAACTGGCATTTCATATATTCTCTGCTATAACATTGTCCTGATTCTTTCTATATATTCTTTAATTATGTTTTTGTTTTCCTTAATCAAAGTGTGTCTTTTAAATCTTTTCAAAGAATATTCTTTGGACTTACTACATCACCTGAATTTTATACGTTTTCTGTTGTATTAAGTTCTGCTCATATCTTTATTTATCTTTTTTCTATGTTCTCAGGGTGTATTATTTTGATCTTCTGATGTCAATTAAAACACTTGGTTATTCATTTTAATAAATATTTTTACTTATAAAGATTTGAACTTTTGAAGATTCCAGCTTACTTGTAACTTTCTAAGGGTCAGGTCCTCTACATTGTTTCAGGCCTAAGGCGTAGTTCCATATAGAGCTATGTATATATTGACATATTTTCCCCTCCACTTTCTGTGATTCCCTACATCTCACCTTTCTTTGCAGACAAGACATTTGAAATACCATTAACTTATTTCACAGCCAATAAGTCTTTGAAATAATGTGTATTTTTAGAGAAATCTTCTTATATAATTAGGCAGAAAATCTCACATGCCATAGTTTTCAAAACAGCATAATTTCACTCTTCTCAATGATGAATCTGTTGTATTACACAACCTTTGAGTATTTAGCTTTTTCAATGACATGTACTTTAAAAATGTTTTAGAGATACTTCCTGTCTTTGAAAACATTCTTGATCCTTGTTTCAGTTCCAGTTTTATGTATATATTTGTGCCTTTCACCTGATAATTCCAACATATGATGGATGGCCTTGGGAATCTAATTCTTGTTCTGATTGCATTTGCTGATTGTCTCCCCTTGTAGCTGATTTCTTCATTATTGTGTAAATTTAGATCATGAGCTCATGTTTAGCTAAACAGCTGACCTTGTAAGAGGCTTAGGTGTGAACGCTCATAAATTTCAGCAGAAAGACGGCAAAGATTTATTTGTGTCCCTCCAGTGAGTTGCCCACGAGGACCCCATTTTCTACAACTGTTGGTCCAATACTCCCTCTAGAGGCAGTGGACACAGACAGCGCTCCTAGGCGGCCTCCGATCTGGGGCAGGAGTAGTAGGGTGGCCTGTGGCCCGAGCAGGAGCCTCTCTGCGTGTGACCCAGGGACCCATCTGCCTGCGAATTTAGGTCTCCTGGCAGGAAGACACGAGGCCCAGACCTATGGTTAGCTGTGCAGCGAGGGTTACTGCGTGGACGGGTTCCACACACACTTCAAGTAAGCGGGCGGCCTGAGTGGAAAGGTGAGAGTTTGGGCACCTCTGCAGACAAAGAAGGCACCCTTTGGCCTGGGCCTACATGCTTGTGACACACCACTGGGCCTGTCAGTCTCTGAGGTCCCTGCCCTGGGCCCCCTGCTCCACTGCCATTTGTTCAGTCACAGCAGAGGTGGCCACACCCACTCCCTCAGTGAGGGCCGTGTTACAATCTTCCTCACCCCACCCCTTCTCCGCAGGTTACCATGGATTACAGATGCTGCCTTCTGAGGCCAGGGCGTTCCGAGAATGCCAAGGGCAGACATGATGACCTTAAATGATTTCCTCTTGTTTCAGTTTTTGTAAACTTTAGGAGCTAGGAAATGGTCCCCTTTACAGAAATGTTCAAATTTACTGGCATTTCATATATTCTCTCCTATAACATTGTCCTGACTCTTTCTGTATATTCTTTACATATGTTTTTGTTTTCCTTTACCAAAGTGTGTCTTTTAAATCATTTCAAAGTATATTCTTTGGAGTTACTAAATCACCTCAATTTTATACGTTTTCTGTTGTATTAAGTTCTGCTCATATCTTTATTTATCTTTTTTCTATGTTCTCAGGGTTTATTGTTTTGATCTTCTGATATCAATTTAATCTCTTGTTAATTCATTATAATAAATATTTTCTACTTATAAAGATAAGAACTTTTAAAGATTCCAGGTTACTTGTAATTTTCTAAGGATCAGGTCCAGTACATTGTTGCTGGCCTAAGCCTTAGTTCACCATATAGCAATGTATATATTGACATATTTTCCCCTCGACTTTCTGTGATTCCGTACATCTCACCTTTCTTTGCGGAGAAGCTATTTGAAATACCCTTAACTTATTTCACAGCAAATAAGTCTTTGAAATAATGTGTATTTTTTAGATAAATCTTCTTATATAATTAAGAAGAAAATCTGACCTGCCATAGTTTTCAAAACAGCATAATTTCACTCTTCTCAATGATGAATCTGTTGTATTACACAACCTTTGATTATTTAGCTTTATCAATGACGTGTACTTTAAAAATGTTTTAGAGATCCTACCAGTCTTTGAAAACATCCTTGTTCCTTGATTCAGTTCGAGTTTTATGTATATTTTCTGCCTTGCACCTGATTATTCCAATAAGTGATGGATGGCCTTGGGAATCTTATTCTGGTATTGATTGTTTTTGCTGATTGTCTCCCTTGTAGCGGATTTCTTCATTATTGTGTAAATTTAGATCATGAGCTCATATTTAGCTAAACAGCTGACCTTGTAACAGGCTTAGTTCTGAATGCTCGTAAGTTTCAGCAGAAAGTCGGTGAAGATTTATTTGTGTCCCTCCAATGAGTTGCCCAAAAGGACCCCGTTTCCTAGAAGTGTTGTTCCAATACCTCCTCTAAAGGCAGGGGACTCAGACAGGGTTGCTATGTGGCCTCCGATCTGGGTCAGGGGCTGTGGCCAGCCTGTGGCCCAAGCAGGAGCCTCTCCGTGGGTGTCCCAGGTACACATCTGCCTGTGAACTTTGGTCACATGGCAGGAAGCTACGATGCCCAGACCTATGGTTAGCTGTGCAGTGAGGTGTACTGTGCGGACCGGTTCCACACACACTTCAAGTAATAGGGCGGCCTGAGTGGAAAGGTGAGTGTTTGGGCAGCTGTGCACACAAGAAGGCGCCCTTTGGCCTGGGTCAAAATGCTTTAGGCAACCCACTGGGCCTGCCGGGCTCTGAGGGCCCTGCCCTGGGCCCCCTGTTCCCCTGCCCTATGTTCAGGCACAGCACCGACGGCCACACCCACTCCCTCAGCGAGGGCAGGGTTCTAAACTCCCTCAGCCCCGCCCCCTCTCCGCAGGTTACCATGGACTACAGATGCTGCATTCTGAGGCCAGGGCGTTCTGAGAATGCCAAGGGCAGACATGATGACCTTAAATGATTTCATCTTGTGTCAGTTTTGTTAAACTTTGGGAGCTAGGAAATGGTCCCCTTTACAGAAATATTCAAATATACTGCATTTCATATATTCTCTGCTATAACATTGTCCTGATTCTTTCTGTATATTCTTTACTTATGTTTTTGTTTTCCTTAATCAAAGTGTGTCTTTTAAATCTTTTCAAAGAATATTCTTTGGACTTACTAAATCAACTCAATTTTATACGTTTTCTGTTGTATTAAGTTCTGCTCATATCTTTATTTATCTTTTTTCCGTGTTCCCAGGGTTTATTGGATTGTTCTTCTGATGTCAATTAAAACACGTGGTTATTCATTTTAATAAATGTTTTTAATTATAAAGATTTGAACTTTTGAAGATTCCAGCTTACTTGTAATTTGCTACGTGTCAGGTCCTCTACATTGTTGCTGGCCTAAGGCTTTGTTCACCATATAGCAATGTATATATGGACATATTTTCCCCTCGACGTTCTGTGATTCCCTACATCTCACCTTTCTTTGCAGACAAGCCATTTGAATTACCCTTAACTTATTTCACAGCCAATAAGTCTTTGAAATAATGTGTATTTTTAGAGAAATCTTCTTTTATAATTACGCAGAAAATCTCACATGCCATAGTTTTCAAAACAGCATAATTTCACTCTTCTCAATGATTAATCTGTTGTATTACACAAGCTTTGAGTATTTAGCTTTATCAGTGACATGTACTTTAAAAATGTTTTAGAGATCATACCAGTCTGTGAAAACATTCTTGTTCCTTGTTTCAGTTCCAGTTTTATGTATATTTTCTGCCTTGTATCTGATTATTCCAACATCTGATGAATGGTCTTGGTAATCTAATTCTGGTACTGATTGTTTTGGCTGATTGTCTCCCCGCGCAGCTGAATTCTTCATTATTGTGTGAATTTAGATCATAAGCTCATATGTAGCTAAACAGCTGACCTTGTAAGAGGCTTAGGTGTGAACTCTCGTAAGTTTCACCAGAAAGTCGGCAAAGATTTATTTGTGTCCCTCAAATGAGTTGCCCACTAGGACCATGTTTTCTAGAAGTGTTGGTCCAATACCCCCTCTAGAGGCAGGGGACTGAGACAGGGCTGCTTTGTGGCCCCTGATCTGGGGCAGGGGCAGTGGGCGTATTGTGGCCCCGGCAGGAGCCTTTTCGCGTGTGTCCCAGGGACCCACCTGCCTGCGAACTTCGGTCACCTGGTAGCAAGCTACGATGCCCAGACCTATGGTTAGCTGGGCAGCGAGGTGTACTGTGCAGACTGGTTCCAAACACACTTCAAGTAAGAGTGAAGCATGAGTGGAAAGGTGAGAGTATGGGCAGCTGTGCAGACAAAGAAGGCGCCCTTTGTCCTGGGCCTAAATGCTTGTGACACCCCACTGGGCCTGCCGGGCTCTGAGGGCCCTGCCCCGGGCCCCCTGCTCCCCTGCCCTTTGTTCAGTCACAGCAGAGATAGCCACACCCACTCCCTCAGTGAGGGCAGTGTTCCAAACTCTCTCAGCAATGGCCCGTCTCCGCAGGTTACCATGGACTACATACGCTGCATTCTGAAGCCAGGGCGTTCCGAGAATGCCAAGGGCAGACATGATGACTTTAAATGGTTTCCTCTTGTGTCAGTTTTGGTAAACTGTAGGAGCTAGGTAAAGGTCCACTTTACAGAAATGTTCAAATTAACTGGCATTTCATATATTCTCTGCTATAACATTGTCCTGATTCTTTCTATATATTCTTTAATTATGTTTTTGTTTTCCTTAATCAAAGTGTGTCTTTTAAATCTTTTCAAAGAATATTCTTTGGACTTACTACATCACCTGAATTTTATACGTTTTCTGTTGTATTAAGTTCTGCTCATATCTTTATTTATCTTTTTTCTATGTTCTCAGGGTGTATTATTTTGATCTTCTGATGTCAATTAAAACACTTGGTTATTCATTTTAATAAATATTTTTACTTATAAAGATTTGAACTTTTGAAGATTCCAGCTTACTTGTAACTTTCTAAGGGTCAGGTCCTCTACATTGTTTCAGGCCTAAGGCGTAGTTCCATATATAGTTATGTATATATTGACATATTTTCCCCTCCACTTTCTGTGATTCCCTACATCTCACCTTTCTTTGCAGACAAGACATTTGAAATACCATTAACTTATTTCACAGCCAATAAGTCTTTGAAATAATGTGTATTTTTAGAGAAATCTTCTTATATAATTAGGCAGAAAATCTCACATGCCATAGTTTTCAAAACAGCATAATTTCACTCTTCTCAATGATGAATCTGTTGTATTACACAACCTTTGAGTATTTAGCTTTTTCAATGACATGTACTTTAAAAATGTTTTAGAGATACTTCCTGTCTTTGAAAACATTCTTGATCCTTGTTTCAGTTCCAGTTTTATGTATATATTTGTGCCTTTCACCTGATAATTCCAACATATGATGGATGGCCTTGGGAATCTAATTCTTGTTCTGATTGCATTTGCTGATTGTCTCCCCTTGTAGCTGATTTCTTCATTATTGTGTAAATTTAGATCATGAGCTCATGTTTAGCTAAACAGCTGACCTTGTAAGAGGCTTAGGTGTGAACGCTCATAAATTTCAGCAGAAAGACGGCAAAGATTTATTTGTGTCCCTCCAGTGAGTTGCCCACGAGGACCCCATTTTCTACAACTGTTGGTCCAATACTCCCTCTAGAGGCAGTGGACACAGACAGCGCTCCTGGGCGGCCTCCGATCTGGGGCAGGAGTAGTAGGGTGGCCTGTGGCCCGAGCAGGAGCCTCTCTGCGTGTGACCCAGGGACCCATCTGCCTGCGAATTTAGGTCTCCTGGCAGGAAGACACGAGGCCCAGACCTATGGTTAGCTGTGCAGCGAGGGTTACTGCGTGGACGGGTTCCACACACACTTCAAGTAAGCGGGCGGCCTGAGTGGAAAGGTGAGAGTTTGGGCACCTCTGCAGACTAAGAAGGCACCCTTTGGCCTGGGCCTACATGCTTGTGACACACCACTGGGCCTGTCAGTCTCTGAGGTCCCTGCCCTGGGCCCCCTGCTCCACTGCCATTTGTTCAGTCACAGCAGAGGTGGCCACACCCACTCCCTCAGTGAGGGCCGTGTTACAATCTTCCTCACCCCACCCCTTCTCCGCAGGTTACCATGGATTACAGATGCTGCCTTCTGAGGCCAGGGCGTTCCGAGAATGCCAAGGGCAGACATGATGACCTTAAATGATTTCCTCTTGTTTCAGTTTTTGTAAACTTTAGGAGCTAGGAAATGGTCCCCTTTACAGAAATGTTCAAATTTACTGGCATTTCATATATTCTCTCCTATAACATTGTCCTGACTCTTTCTGTATATTCTTTACATATGTTTTTGTTTTCCTTTACCAAAGTGTGTCTTTTAAATCATTTCAAAGTATATTCTTTGGAGTTACTAAATCACCTCAATTTTATACGTTTTCTGTTGTATTAAGTTCTGCTCATATCTTTATTTATCTTTTTTCTATGTTCTCAGGGTTTATTGTTTTGATCTTCTGATATCAATTTAATCTCTTGTTAATTCATTATAATAAATATTTTCTACTTATAAAGATAAGAACTTTTAAAGATTCCAGGTTACTGGTAATTTTCTAAGGATCAGGTCCAGTACATTGTTGCTGGCCTAAGCCTTAGTTCACCATATAGCAATGTATATATTGACATATTTTCCCCTCGACTTTCTGTGATTCCGTACATCTCACCTTTCTTTGCGGAGAAGCTATTTGAAATACCCTTAACTTATTTCACAGCAAATAAGTCTTTGAAATAATGTGTATTTTTTAGATAAATCTTCTTATATAATTAAGAAGAAAATCTGACCTGCCATAGTTTTCAAAACAGCATAATTTCACTCTTCTCAATGATGAATCTGTTGTATTACACAACCTTTGATTATTTAGCTTTATCAATGACGTGTACTTTAAAAATGTTTTAGAGATCCTACCAGTCTTTGAAAACATCCTTGTTCCTTGATTCAGTTCGAGTTTTATGTATATTTTCTGCCTTGCACCTGATTATTCCAATAAGTGATGGATGGCCTTGGGAATCTTATTCTGGTATTGATTGTTTTTGCTGATTGTCTCCCTTGTAGCGGATTTCTTCATTATTGTGTAAATTTAGATCATGAGCTCATATTTAGCTAAACAGCTGACCTTGTAACAGGCTTAGTTCTGAATGCTCGTAAGTTTCAGCAGAAAGTCGGTGAAGATTTATTTGTGTCCCTCCAATGAGTTGCCCAAAAGGACCCCGTTTCCTAGAAGTGTTGTTCCAATACCTCCTCTAAAGGCAGGGGACTCAGACAGGGTTGCTATGTGGCCTCCGATCTGGGTCAGGGGCTGTGGCCAGCCTGTGGCCCAAGCAGGAGCCTCTCCGTGGGTGTCCCAGGTACACATCTGCCTGTGAACTTTGGTCACATGGCAGGAAGCTACGATGCCCAGACCTATGGTTAGCTGTGCAGTGAGGTGTACTGTGCGGACCGGTTCCACACACACTTCAAGTAATAGGGCGGCCTGAGTGGAAAGGTGAGTGTTTGGGCAGCTGTGCACACAAGAAGGCGCCCTTTGGCCTGGGTCAAAATGCTTTAGGCAACCCACTGGGCCTGCCGGGCTCTGAGGGCCCTGCCCTGGGCCCCCTGTTCCCCTGCCCTATGTTCAGGCACAGCACCGACGGCCACACCCACTCCCTCAGCGAGGGCAGGGTTCTAAACTCCCTCAGCCCCGCCCCCTCTCCGCAGGTTACCATGGACTACAGATGCTGCATTCTGAGGCCAGGGCGTTCTGAGAATGCCAAGGGCAGACATGATGACCTTAAATGATTTCATCTTGTGTCAGTTTTGTTAAACTTTGGGAGCTAGGAAATGGTCCCCTTTACAGAAATATTCAAATATACTGCATTTCATATATTCTCTGCTATAACATTGTCCTGATTCTTTCTGTATATTCTTTACTTATGTTTTTGTTTTCCTTAATCAAAGTGTGTCGTTTAAATCTTTTCAAAGAATATTCTTTGGACTTACTAAATCAACTCAATTTTATACGTTTTCTGTTGTATTAAGTTCTGCTCATATCTTTATTTATCTTTTTTCCGTGTTCTCAGGGTTTATTGGATTGTTCTTCTGATGTCAATTAAAACACGTGGTTATTCATTTTAATAAATGTTTTTAATTATAAAGATTTGAACTTTTGAAGATTCCAGCTTACTTGTAATTTGCTACGTGTCAGGTCCTCTACATTGTTGCTGGCCTAAGGCTTTGTTCACCATATAGCAATGTATATATGGACATATTTTCCCCTCGACGTTCTGTGATTCCCTACATCTCACCTTTCTTTGCAGACAAGCCATTTGAATTACCCTTAACTTATTTCACAGCCAATAAGTCTTTGAAATAATGTGTATTTTTAGAGAAATCTTCTTTTATAATTACGCAGAAAATCTCACATGCCATAGTTTTCAAAACAGCATAATTTCACTCTTCTCAATGATTAATCTGTTGTATTACACAAGCTTTGAGTATTTAGCTTTATCAGTGACATGTACTTTAAAAATGTTTTAGAGATCATACCAGTCTGTGAAAACATTCTTGTTCCTTGTTTCAGTTCCAGTTTTATGTATATTTTCTGCCTTGTATCTGATTATTCCAACATCTGATGAATGGTCTTGGTAATCTAATTCTGGTACTGATTGTTTTGGCTGATTGTCTCCCCGCGCAGCTGAATTCTTCATTATTGTGTGAATTTAGATCATAAGCTCATATGTAGCTAAACAGCTGACCTTGTAAGAGGCTTAGGTGTGAACTCTCGTAAGTTTCACCAGAAAGTCGGCAAAGATTTATTTGTGTCCCTCAAATGAGTTGCCCACTAGGACCATGTTTTCTAGAAGTGTTGGTCCAATACCCCCTCTAGAGGCAGGGGACTGAGACAGGGCTGCTTTGTGGCCCCTGATCTGGGGCAGGGGCAGTGGGCGTATTGTGGCCCCGGCAGGAGCCTTTTCGCGTGTGTCCCAGGGACCCACCTGCCTGCGAACTTCGGTCACCTGGTAGCAAGCTACGATGCCCAGACCTATGGTTAGCTGGGCAGCGAGGTGTACTGTGCAGACTGGTTCCAAACACACTTCAAGTAAGAGTGAAGCATGAGTGGAAAGGTGAGAGTATGGGCAGCTGTGCAGACAAAGAAGGCGCCCTTTGTCCTGGGCCTAAATGCTTGTGACACCCCACTGGGCCTGCCGGGCTCTGAGGGCCCTGCCCCGGGCCCCCTGCTCCCCTGCCCTTTGTTCAGTCACAGCAGAGATAGCCACACCCACTCCCTCAGTGAGGGCAGTGTTCCAAACTCTCTCAGCAACGGCCCGTCTCCGCAGGTTACCATGGACTACATACGCTGCATTCTGAAGCCAGGGCGTTCCGAGAATGCCAAGGGCAGACATGATGACTTTAAATGGTTTCCTCTTGTGTCAGTTTTGGTAAACTGTAGGAGCTAGGTAAAGGTCCACTTTACAGAAATGTTCAAATTAACTGGCATTTCATATATTCTCTGCTATAACATTGTCCTGATTCTTTCTATATATTCTTTAATTATGTTTTTGTTTTCCTTAATCAAAGTGTGTCTTTTAAATCTTTTCAAAGAATATTCTTTGGACTTACTACATCACCTGAATTTTATACGTTTTCTGTTGTATTAAGTTCTGCTCATATCTTTATTTATCTTTTTTCTATGTTCTCAGGGTGTATTATTTTGATCTTCTGATGTCAATTAAAACACTTGGTTATTCATTTTAATAAATATTTTTACTTATAAAGATTTGAACTTTTGAAGATTCCAGCTTACTTGTAACTTTCTAAGGGTCAGGTCCTCTACATTGTTTCAGGCCTAAGGCGTAGTTCCATATATAGTTATGTATATATTGACATATTTTCCCCTCCACTTTCTGTGATTCCCTACATCTCACCTTTCTTTGCAGACAAGACATTTGAAATACCATTAACTTATTTCACAGCCAATAAGTCTTTGAAATAATGTGTATTTTTAGAGAAATCTTCTTATATAATTAGGCAGAAAATCTCACATGCCATAGTTTTCAAAACAGCATAATTTCACTCTTCTCAATGATGAATCTGTTGTATTACACAACCTTTGAGTATTTAGCTTTTTCAATGACATGTACTTTAAAAATGTTTTAGAGATACTTCCTGTCTTTGAAAACATTCTTGATCCTTGTTTCAGTTCCAGTTTTATGTATATATTTGTGCCTTTCACCTGATAATTCCAACATATGATGGATGGCCTTGGGAATCTAATTCTTGTTCTGATTGCATTTGCTGATTGTCTCCCCTTGTAGCTGATTTCTTCATTATTGTGTAAATTTAGATCATGAGCTCATGTTTAGCTAAACAGCTGACCTTGTAAGAGGCTTAGGTGTGAACGCTCATAAATTTCAGCAGAAAGACGGCAAAGATTTATTTGTGTCCCTCCAGTGAGTTGCCCACGAGGACCCCATTTTCTACAACTGTTGGTCCAATACTCCCTCTAGAGGCAGTGGACACAGACAGCGCTCCTAGGCGGCCTCCGATCTGGGGCAGGAGTAGTAGGGTGGCCTGTGGCCCGAGCAGGAGCCTCTCTGCGTGTGACCCAGGGACCCATCTGCCTGCGAATTTAGGTCTCCTGGCAGGAAGACACGAGGCCCAGACCTATGGTTAGCTGTGCAGCGAAGGTTACTGCGTGGACGGGTTCCACACACACTTCAAGTAAGCGGGCGGCCTGAGTGGAAAGGTGAGAGTTTGGGCACCTCTGCAGACTAAGAAGGCACCCTTTGGCCTGGGCCTACATGCTTGTGACACACCACTGGGCCTGTCAGTCTCTGAGGTCCCTGCCCTGGGCCCCCTGCTCCACTGCCATTTGTTCAGTCACAGCAGAGGTGGCCACACCCACTCCCTCAGTGAGGGCCGTGTTACAATCTTCCTCACCCCACCCCTTCTCCGCAGGTTACCATGGATTACAGATGCTGCCTTCTGAGGCCAGGGCGTTCCGAGAATGCCAAGGGCAGACATGATGACCTTAAATGATTTCCTCTTGTTTCAGTTTTTGTAAACTTTAGGAGCTAGGAAATGGTCCCCATTACAGAAATGTTCAAATTTACTGGCATTTCATATATTCTCTCCTATAACATTGTCCTGACTCTTTCTGTATATTTTTTACATATGTTTTTGTTTTCCTTTACCAAAGTGTGTCTTTTAAATCATTTCAAAGTATATTCTTTGGAGTTACCTAATCACCTCAATTTTATACGTTTTCTGTTGTATTAAGTTCTGCTCATATCTTTATTTATCTTTTTTCTATGTTCTCAGGGTTTATTGTTTTGATCTTCTGATATCAATTTAATCTCTTGTTAATTCATTATAATAAATATTTTCTACTTATAAAGATAAGAACTTTTAAAGATTCCAGGTTACTTGTAATTTTCTAAGGATCAGGTCCAGTACATTGTTGCTGGCCTAAGCCTTAGTTCACCATATAGCAATGTATATATTGACATATTTTCCCCTCGACTTTCTGTGATTCCGTACATCTCACCTTTCTTTGCGGAGAAGCTATTTGTAATACCCTTAACTTATTTCACAGCAAATAAGTCTTTGAAATAATGTGTATTTTTTAGATAAATCTTCTTATATAATTAAGAAGAAAATCTGACCTGCCATAGTTTTCAAAACAGCATAATTTCACTCTTCTCAATGATGAATCTGTTGTATTACACAACCTTTGATTATTTAGCTTTATCAATGACGTGTACTTTAAAAATGTTTTAGAGATCCTACCAGTCTTTGAAAACATCCTTGTTCCTTGATTCAGTTCGAGTTTTATGTATATTTTCTGCCTTGCACCTGATTATTCCAATAAGTGATGGATGGCCTTGGGAATCTTATTCTGGTATTGATTGTTTTTGCTGATTGTCTCCCTTGTAGCGGATTTCTTCATTATTGTGTAAATTTAGATCATGAGCTCATATTTAGCTAAACAGCTGACCTTGTAACAGGCTTAGTTCTGAATGCTCGTAAGTTTCAGCAGAAAGTCGGTGAAGATTTATTTGTGTCCCTCCAATGAGTTGCCCAAAAGGACCCCGTTTCCTAGAAGTGTTGTTCCAATACCTCCTCTAAAGGCAGGGGACTCAGACAGGGTTGCTATGTGGCCTCCGATCTGGGTCAGGGGCTGTGGCCAGCCTGTGGCCCAAGCAGGAGCCTCTCCGTGGGTGTCCCAGGTACACATCTGCCTGTGAACTTTGGTCACATGGCAGGAAGCTACGATGCCCAGACCTATGGTTAGCTGTGCAGTGAGGTGTACTGTGCGGACCGGTTCCACACACACTTCAAGTAATAGGGCGGCCTGAGTGGAAAGGTGAGTGTTTGGGCAGCTGTGCACACAAGAAGGCGCCCTTTGGCCTGGGTCAAAATGCTTTAGGCAACCCACTGGGCCTGCCGGGCTCTGAGGGCCCTGCCCTGGGCCCCCTGTTCCCCTGCCCTATGTTCAGGCACAGCACCGACGGCCACACCCACTCCCTCAGCGAGGGCAGGGTTCTAAACTCCCTCAGCCCCGCCCCCTCTCCGCAGGTTACCATGGACTACAGATGCTGCATTCTGAGGCCAGGGCGTTCTGAGAATGCCAAGGGCAGACATGATGACCTTAAATGATTTCATCTTGTGTCAGTTTTGTTAAACTTTGGGAGCTAGGAAATGGTCCCCTTTACAGAAATATTCAAATATACTGCATTTCATATATTCTCTGCTATAACATTGTCCTGATTCTTTCTGTATATTCTTTACTTATGTTTTTGTTTTCCTTAATCAAAGTGTGTCGTTTAAATCTTTTCAAAGAATATTCTTTGGACTTACTAAATCAACTCAATTTTATACGTTTTCTGTTGTATTAAGTTCTGCTCATATCTTTATTTATCTTTTTTCCGTGTTCTCAGGGTTTATTGGATTGTTCTTCTGATGTCAATTAAAACACGTGGTTATTCATTTTAATAAATGTTTTTAATTATAAAGATTTGAACTTTTGAAGATTCCAGCTTACTTGTAATTTGCTACGTGTCAGGTCCTCTACATTGTTGCTGGCCTAAGGCTTTGTTCACCATATAGCAATGTATATATGGACATATTTTCCCCTCGACGTTCTGTGATTCCCTACATCTCACCTTTCTTTGCAGACAAGCCATTTGAATTACCCTTAACTTATTTCACAGCCAATAAGTCTTTGAAATAATGTGTATTTTTAGAGAAATCTTCTTTTATAATTACGCAGAAAATCTCACATGCCATAGTTTTCAAAACAGCATAATTTCACTCTTCTCAATGATTAATCTGTTGTATTACACAAGCTTTGAGTATTTAGCTTTATCAGTGACATGTACTTTAAAAATGTTTTAGAGATCATACCAGTCTGTGAAAACATTCTTGTTCCTTGTTTCAGTTCCAGTTTTATGTATATTTTCTGCCTTGTATCTGATTATTCCAACATCTGATGAATGGTCTTGGTAATCTAATTCTGGTACTGATTGTTTTGGCTGATTGTCTCCCCGCGCAGCTGAATTCTTCATTATTGTGTGAATTTAGATCATAAGCTCATATGTAGCTAAACAGCTGACCTTGTAAGAGGCTTAGGTGTGAACTCTCGTAAGTTTCACCAGAAAGTCGGCAAAGATTTATTTGTGTCCCTCAAATGAGTTGCCCACTAGGACCATGTTTTCTAGAAGTGTTGGTCCAATACCCCCTCTAGAGGCAGGGGACTGAGACAGGGCTGCTTTGTGGCCCCTGATCTGGGGCAGGGGCAGTGGGCGTATTGTGGCCCCGGCAGGAGCCTTTTCGCGTGTGTCCCAGGGACCCACCTGCCTGCGAACTTCGGTCACCTGGTAGCAAGCTACGATGCCCAGACCTATGGTTAGCTGGGCAGCGAGGTGTACTGTGCAGACTGGTTCCAAACACACTTCAAGTAAGAGTGAAGCATGAGTGGAAAGGTGAGAGTATGGGCAGCTGTGCAGACAAAGAAGGCGCCCTTTGTCCTGGGCCTAAATGCTTGTGACACCCCACTGGGCCTGCCGGGCTCTGAGGGCCCTGCCCCGGGCCCCCTGCTCCCCTGCCCTTTGTTCAGTCACAGCAGAGATAGCCACACCCACTCCCTCAGTGAGGGCAGTGTTCCAAACTCTCTCAGCAACGGCCCGTCTCCGCAGGTTACCATGGACTACATACGCTGCATTCTGAAGCCAGGGCGTTCCGAGAATGCCAAGGGCAGACATGATGACTTTAAATGGTTTCCTCTTGTGTCAGTTTTGGTAAACTGTAGGAGCTAGGTAAAGGTCCACTTTACAGAAATGTTCAAATTAACTGGCATTTCATATATTCTCTGCTATAACATTGTCCTGATTCTTTCTATATATTCTTTAATTATGTTTTTGTTTTCCTTAATCAAAGTGTGTCTTTTAAATCTTTTCAAAGAATATTCTTTGGACTTACTACATCACCTGAATTTTATACGTTTTCTGTTGTATTAAGTTCTGCTCATATCTTTATTTATCTTTTTTCTATGTTCTCAGGGTGTATTATTTTGATCTTCTGATGTCAATTAAAACACTTGGTTATTCATTTTAATAAATATTTTTACTTATAAAGATTTGAACTTTTGAAGATTCCAGCTTACTTGTAACTTTCTAAGGGTCAGGTCCTCTACATTGTTTCAGGCCTAAGGCGTAGTTCCATATATAGTTATGTATATATTGACATATTTTCCCCTCCACTTTCTGTGATTCCCTACATCTCACCTTTCTTTGCAGACAAGACATTTGAAATACCATTAACTTATTTCACAGCCAATAAGTCTTTGAAATAATGTGTATTTTTAGAGAAATCTTCTTATATAATTAGGCAGAAAATCTCACATGCCATAGTTTTCAAAACAGCATAATTTCACTCTTCTCAATGATGAATCTGTTGTATTACACAACCTTTGAGTATTTAGCTTTTTCAATGACATGTACTTTAAAAATGTTTTAGAGATACTTCCTGTCTTTGAAAACATTCTTGATCCTTGTTTCAGTTCCAGTTTTATGTATATATTTGTGCCTTTCACCTGATAATTCCAACATATGATGGATGGCCTTGGGAATCTAATTCTTGTTCTGATTGCATTTGCTGATTGTCTCCCCTTGTAGCTGATTTCTTCATTATTGTGTAAATTTAGATCATGAGCTCATGTTTAGCTAAACAGCTGACCTTGTAAGAGGCTTAGGTGTGAACGCTCATAAATTTCAGCAGAAAGACGGCAAAGATTTATTTGTGTCCCTCCAGTGAGTTGCCCACGAGGACCCCATTTTCTACAACTGTTGGTCCAATACTCCCTCTAGAGGCAGTGGACACAGACAGCGCTCCTAGGCGGCCTCCGATCTGGGGCAGGAGTAGTAGGGTGGCCTGTGGCCCGAGCAGGAGCCTCTCTGCGTGTGACCCAGGGACCCATCTGCCTGCGAATTTAGGTCTCCTGGCAGGAAGACACGAGGCCCAGACCTATGGTTAGCTGTGCAGCGAAGGTTACTGCGTGGACGGGTTCCACACACACTTCAAGTAAGCGGGCGGCCTGAGTGGAAAGGTGAGAGTTTGGGCACCTCTGCAGACTAAGAAGGCACCCTTTGGCCTGGGCCTACATGCTTGTGACACACCACTGGGCCTGTCAGTCTCTGAGGTCCCTGCCCTGGGCCCCCTGCTCCACTGCCATTTGTTCAGTCACAGCAGAGGTGGCCACACCCACTCCCTCAGTGAGGGCCGTGTTACAATCTTCCTCACCCCACCCCTTCTCCGCAGGTTACCATGGATTACAGATGCTGCCTTCTGAGGCCAGGGCGTTCCGAGAATGCCAAGGGCAGACATGATGACCTTAAATGATTTCCTCTTGTTTCAGTTTTTGTAAACTTTAGGAGCTAGGAAATGGTCCCCATTACAGAAATGTTCAAATTTACTGGCATTTCATATATTCTCTCCTATAACATTGTCCTGACTCTTTCTGTATATTTTTTACATATGTTTTTGTTTTCCTTTACCAAAGTGTGTCTTTTAAATCATTTCAAAGTATATTCTTTGGAGTTACCTAATCACCTCAATTTTATACGTTTTCTGTTGTATTAAGTTCTGCTCATATCTTTATTTATCTTTTTTCTATGTTCTCAGGGTTTATTGTTTTGATCTTCTGATATCAATTTAATCTCTTGTTAATTCATTATAATAAATATTTTCTACTTATAAAGATAAGAACTTTTAAAGATTCCAGGTTACTTGTAATTTTCTAAGGATCAGGTCCAGTACATTGTTGCTGGCCTAAGCCTTAGTTCACCATATAGCAATGTATATATTGACATATTTTCCCCTCGACTTTCTGTGATTCCGTACATCTCACCTTTCTTTGCGGAGAAGCTATTTGAAATACCCTTAACTTATTTCACAGCAAATAAGTCTTTGAAATAATGTGTATTTTTTAGATAAATCTTCTTATATAATTAAGAAGAAAATCTGACCTGCCATAGTTTTCAAAACAGCATAATTTCACTCTTCTCAATGATGAATCTGTTGTATTACACAACCTTTGATTATTTAGCTTTATCAATGACGTGTACTTTAAAAATGTTTTAGAGATCCTACCAGTCTTTGAAAACATCCTTGTTCCTTGATTCAGTTCGAGTTTTATGTATATTTTCTGCCTTGCACCTGATTATTCCAATATGTGATGGATGGCCTTGGGAATCTTATTCTGGTATTGATTGTTTTTGCTGATTGTCTCCCTTGTAGCGGATTTCTTCATTATTGTGTAAATTTAGATCATGAGCTCATATTTAGCTAAACAGCTGACCTTGTAACAGGCTTAGTTCTGAATGCTCGTAAGTTTCAGCAGAAAGTCGGTGAAGATTTATTTGTGTCCCTCCAATGAGTTGCCCAAAAGGACCCCGTTTCCTAGAAGTGTTGTTCCAATACCTCCTCTAAAGGCAGGGGACTCAGACAGGGTTGCTATGTGGCCTCCGATCTGGGTCAGGGGCTGTGGCCAGCCTGTGGCCCAAGCAGGAGCCTCTCCGTGGGTGTCCCAGGTACACATCTGCCAGTGAACTTTGGTCACATGGCAGGAAGCTACGATGCCCAGACCTATGGTTAGCTGTGCAGCGAGGTGTACTGTGCGGACCGGTTCCACACACACTTCAAGTAATAGGGCGGCCTGAGTGGAAAGGTGAGTGTTTGGGCAGCTGTGCACACAAGAAGGCGCCCTTTGGCCTGGGTCAAAATGCTTTAGGCAACCCACTGGGCCTGCCGGGCTCTGAGGGCCCTGCCCTGGGCCCCCAGTTCCCCTGCCCTATGTTCAGGCACAGCACCGATGGCCACACCCACTCCCTCAGCGAGGGCAGGGTTCTAAACTCCCTCAGCCCCGCCCCCTCTCCGCAGGTTACCATGGACTACAGATGCTGCATTCTGAGGCCAGGGCGTTCTGAGAATGCCAAGGGCAGACATGATGACCTTAAATGATTTCATCTTGTGTCAGTTTTGTTAAACTTTGGGAGCTAGGAAATGGTCCCCTTTACAGAAATATTCAAATATACTGCATTTCATATATTCTCTGTTATAACATTGTCCTGATTCTTTCTGTATATTCTTTACTTATGTTTTTGTTTTCCTTAATCAAAGTGTGTCGTTTAAATCTTTTCAAAGAATATTCTTTGGACTTACTAAATCAACTCAATTTTATACGTTTTCTGTTGTATTAAGTTCTGCTCATATCTTTATTTATCTTTTTTCCGTGTTCTCAGGGTTTATTGGATTGTTCTTCTGATGTCAATTAAAACACGTGGTTATTCATTTTAATAAATGTTTTTAATTATAAAGATTTGAACTTTTGAAGATTCCAGCTTACTTGTAATTTGCTACGTGTCAGGTCCTCTACATTGTTGCTGGCCTAAGGCTTTGTTCACCATATAGCAATGTATATATGGACATATTTTCCCCTCGACGTTCTGTGATTCCCTACATCTCACCTTTCTTTGCAGACAAGCCATTTGAATTACCCTTAACTTATTTCACAGCCAATAAGTCTTTGAAATAATGTGTATTTTTAGAGAAATCTTCTTTTATAATTACGCAGAAAATCTCACATGCCATAGTTTTCAAAACAGCATAATTTCACTCTTCTCAATGATTAATCTGTTGTATTACACAAGCTTTGAGTATTTAGCTTTTTCAGTGACATGTACTTTAAAAATGTTTTAGAGATCATACCAGTCTGTGAAAACATTCTTGTTCCTTGTTTCAGTTCCAGTTTTATGTATATTTTCTGCCTTGTATCTGATTATTCCAACATCTGATGAATGGTCTTGGTAATCTAATTCTGGTACTGATTGTTTTGGCTGATTGTCTCCCCGTGCAGCTGAATTCTTCATTATTGTGTGAATTTAGATCATAAGCTCATATGTAGCTAAACAGCTGACCTTGTAAGAGGCTTAGGTGTGAACTCTCGTAAGTTTCACCAGAAAGTCGGCAAAGATTTATTTGTGTCCCTCAAATGAGTTGCCCACTAGGACCATGTTTTCTAGAAGTGTTGGTCCAATACCCCCTCTAGAGGCAGGGGACTGAGACAGGGCTGCTTTGTGGCCCCTGATCTGGGGCAGGGGCAGTGGGCGTATTGTGGCCCCGGCAGGAGCCTTTTCGCGTGTGTCCCAGGGACCCACCTGCCTGCGAACTTCGGTCACCTGGTAGCAAGCTACGATGCCCAGACCTATGGTTAGCTGGGCAGCGAGGTGTACTGTGCAGACTGGTTCCAAACACACTTCAAGTAAGAGTGAAGCATGAGTGGAAAGGTGAGAGTATGGGCAGCTGTGCAGACAAAGAAGGCGCCCTTTGTCCTGGGCCTAAATGCTTGTGACACCCCACTGGGCCTGCCGGGCTCTGAGGGCCCTGCCCCGGGCCCCCTGCTCCCCTGCCCTTTGTTCAGTCACAGCAGAGATAGCCACACCCACTCCCTCAGTGAGGGCAGTGTTCCAAACTCTCTCAGCAACGGCCCGTCTCCGCAGGTTACCATGGACTACATACGCTGCATTCTGAAGCCAGGGCGTTCCGAGAATGCCAAGGGCAGACATGATGACTTTAAATGGTTTCCTCTTGTGTCAGTTTTGGTAAACTGTAGGAGCTAGGTAAAGGTCCACTTTACAGAAATGTTCAAATTAACTGGCATTTCATATATTCTCTGCTATAACATTGTCCTGATTCTTTCTATATATTCTTTAATTATGTTTTTGTTTTCCTTAATCAAAGTGTGTCTTTTAAATCTTTTCAAAGAATATTCTTTGGACTTACTACATAACCTGAATTTTATACATTTTCTGTTGTATTAAGTTCTGCTCATATCTTTATTTATCTTTTTTCTATGTTCTCAGGGTGTATTATTTTGATCTTCTGATGTCAATTAAAACACTTGGTTATTCATTTTAATAAATATTTTTACTTATAAAGATTTGAACTTTTGAAGATTCCAGCTTACTTGTAACTTTCTAAGGGTCAGGTCCTCTACATTGTTTCAGGCCTAAGGCGTAGTTCCATATAGAGCTATGTATATATTGACATATTTTCCCCTCCACTTTCTGTGATTCCCTACATCTCACCTTTCTTTGCAGACAAGACATTTGAAATACCATTAACTTATTTCACAGCCAATAAGTCTTTGAAATAATGTGTATTTTTAGAGAAATCTTCTTATATAATTAGGCAGAAAATCTCACATGCCATAGTTTTCAAAACAGCATAATTTCACTCTTCTCAATGATGAATCTGTTGTATTACACAACCTTTGAGTATTTAGCTTTTTCAATGACATGTACTTTAAAAATGTTTTAGACATACTTCCTGTCTTTGAAAACATTCTTGATCCTTGTTTCAGTTCCAGTTTTATGTATATATTTGTGCCTTTCACCTGATAATTCCAACATATGATGGATGGCCTTGGGAATCTAATTCTTGTACTGATTGCATTTGCTGATTGTCTCCCCTTGTAGCTGATTTCTTCATTATTGTGTAAATTTAGATCATGAGCTCATGTTTAGCTAAACAGCTGACCTTGTAAGAGGCTTAGGTGTGAACGCTCATAAATTTCAGCAGAAAGACGGCAAAGATTTATTTGTGTCCCTCCAGTGAGTTGCCCACGAGGACCCCATTTTCTACAACTGTTGGTCCAATACTCCCTCTAGAGGCAGTGGACACAGACAGCGCTCCTAGGCGGCCTCCGATCTGGGGCAGGAGTAGTAGGGTGGCCTGTGGCCCGAGCAGGAGCCTCTCTGCGTGTGACCCAGGGACCCATCTGCCTGCGAATTTAGGTCTCCTGGCAGGAAGACACGAGGCCCAGACCTATGGTTAGTTGTGCAGCGAGGGTTACTGCGTGGACGGGTTCCACACACACTTCAAGTAAGCGGGCGGCCTGAGTGGAAAGGTGAGAGTTTGGGCACCTCTGCAGACTAAGAAGGCACCCTTTGGCCTGGGCCTACATGCTTGTGACACACCACTGGGCCTGTCAGTCTCTGAGGTCCCTGCCCTGGGCCCCCTGCTCCACTGCCATTTGTTCAGTCACAGCAGAGGTGGCCACACCCACTCCCTCAGTGAGGGCCGTGTTACAATCTTCCTCACCCCACCCCTTCTCCGCAGGTTACCATGGATTACAGATGCTGCCTTCTGAGGCCAGGGCGTTCCGAGAATGCCAAGGGCAGACATGATGACCTTAAATGATTTCCTCTTGTTTCAGTTTTTGTAAACTTTAGGAGCTAGGAAATGGTCCCCATTACAGAAATGTTCAAATTTACTGGCATTTCATATATTCTCTCCTATAACATTGTCCTGACTCTTTCTGTATATTTTTTACATATGTTTTTGTTTTCCTTTACCAAAGTGTGTCTTTTAAATCATTTCAAAGTATATTCTTTGGAGTTACTAAATCACCTCAATTTTATACGTTTTCTGTTGTATTAAGTTCTGCTCATATCTTTATTTATCTTTTTTCTATGTTCTCAGGGTTTATTGTTTTGATCTTCTGATATCAATTTAATCTCTTGTTAATTCATTATAATAAATATTTTCTACTTATAAAGATAAGAACTTTTAAAGATTCCAGGTTACTTGTAATTTTCTAAGGATCAGGTCCAGTACATTGTTGCTGGCCTAAGCCTTAGTTCACCATATAGCAATGTATATATTGACATATTTTCCCCTCGACTTTCTGTGATTCCGTACATCTCACCTTTCTTTGCGGAGAAGCTATTTGAAATACCCTTAACTTATTTCACAGCAAATAAGTCTTTGAAATAATGTGTATTTTTTAGATAAATCTTCTTATATAATTAAGAAGAAAATCTGACCTGCCATAGTTTTCAAAACAGCATAATTTCACTCTTCTCAATGATGAATCTGTTGTATTACACAACCTTTGATTATTTAGCTTTATCAATGACGTGTACTTTAAAAATGTTTTAGAGATCCTACCAGTCTTTGAAAACATCCTTGTTCCTTGATTCAGTTCGAGTTTTATGTATATTTTCTGCCTTGCACCTGATTATTCCAATAAGTGATGGATGGCCTTGGGAATCTTATTCTGGTATTGATTGTTTTTGCTGATTGTCTCCCTTGTAGCGGATTTCTTCATTATTGTGTAAATTTAGATCATGAGCTCATATTTAGCTAAACAGCTGACCTTGTAACAGGCTTAGTTCTGAATGCTCGTAAGTTTCAGCAGAAAGTCGGTGAAGATTTATTTGTGTCCCTCCAATGAGTTGCCCAAAAGGACCCCGTTTCCTAGAAGTGTTGTTCCAATACTTCCTCTAAAGGCAGGGGACTCAGACAGGGTTGCTATGTGGCCTCCGATCTGGGTCAGGGGCTGTGGCCAGCCTGTGGCCCAAGCAGGAGCCTCTCCGTGGGTGTCCCAGGTACACATCTGCCTGTGAACTTTGGTCACATGGCAGGAAGCTACGATGCCCAGACCTATGGTTAGCTGTGCAGTGAGGTGTACTGTGCGGACCGGTTCCACACACACTTCAAGTAATAGGGCGGCCTGAGTGGAAAGGTGAGTGTTTGGGCAGCTGTGCACACAAGAAGGCGCCCTTTGGCCTGGGTCAAAATGCTTTAGGCAACCCACTGGGCCTGCCGGGCTCTGAGGGCCCTGCCCTGGGCCCCCTGTTCCCCTGCCCTATGTTCAGGCACAGCACCGACGGCCACACCCACTCCCTCAGCGAGGGCAGGGTTCTAAACTCCCTCAGCCCCGCCCCCTCTCCGCAGGTTACCATGGACTACAGATGCTGCATTCTGAGGCCAGGGCGTTCTGAGAATGCCAAGGGCAGACATGATGACCTTAAATGATTTCATCTTGTGTCAGTTTTGTTAAACTTTGGGAGCTAGGAAATGGTCCCCTTTACAGAAATATTCAAATATTCTGCATTTCATATATTCTCTGCTATAACATTGTCCTGATTCTTTCTGTATATTCTTTACTTATGTTTTTGTTTTCCTTAATCAAAGTGTGTCTTTTAAATCTTTTCAAAGAATATTCTTTGGACTTACTAAATCAACTCAATTTTATACGTTTTCTGTTGTATTAAGTTCTGCTCATATCTTTATTTATCTTTTTTCCGTGTTCTCAGGGTTTATTGGATTGTTCTTCTGATGTCAATTAAAACACGTGGTTATTCATTTTAATAAATGTTTTTAATTATAAAGATTTGAACTTTTGAAGATTCCAGCTTACTTGTAATTTGCTACGTGTCAGGTCCTCTACATTGTTGCTGGCCTAAGGCTTTGTTCACCATATAGCAATGTATATATGGACATATTTTCCCCTCGACGTTCTGTGATTCCCTACATCTCACCTTTCTTTGCAGACAAGCCATTTGAATTACCCTTAACTTATTTCACAGCCAATAAGTCTTTGAAATAATGTGTATTTTTAGAGAAATCTTCTTTTATAATTACGCAGAAAATCTCACATGCCATAGTTTTCAAAACAGCATAATTTCACTCTTCTCAATGATTAATCTGTTGTATTACACAAGCTTTGAGTATTTAGCTTTATCAGTGACATGTACTTTAAAAATGTTTTAGAGATCATACCAGTCTGTGAAAACATTCTTGTTCCTTGTTTCAGTTCCAGTTTTATGTATATTTTCTGCCTTGTATCTGATTATTCCAACATCTGATGAATGGTCTTGGTAATCTAATTCTGGTACTGATTGTTTTGGCTGATTGTCTCCCCGCGCAGCTGAATTCTTCATTATTGTGTGAATTTAGATCATAAGCTCATATGTAGCTAAACAGCTGACCTTGTAAGAGGCTTAGGTGTGAACTCTCGTAAGTTTCACCAGAAAGTCGGCAAAGATTTATTTGTGTCCCTCAAATGAGTTGCCCACTAGGACCATGTTTTCTAGAAGTGTTGGTCCAATACCCCCTCTAGAGGCAGGGGACTGAGACAGGGCTGCTTTGTGGCCCCTGATCTGGGGCAGGGGCAGTGGGCGTATTGTGGCCCCGGCAGGAGCCTTTTCGCGTGTGTCCCAGGGACCCACCTGCCTGCGAACTTCGGTCACCTGGTAGCAAGCTACGATGCCCAGACCTATGGTTAGCTGGGCAGCGAGGTGTACTGTGCAGACTGGTTCCAAACACACTTCAAGTAAGAGTGAAGCATGAGTGGAAAGGTGAGAGTATGGGCAGCTGTGCAGACAAAGAAGGCGCCCTTTGTCCTGGGCCTAAATGCTTGTGACACCCCACTGGGCCTGCCGGGCTCTGAGGGCCCTGCCCCGGGCCCCCTGCTCCCCTGCCCTTTGTTCAGTCACAGCAGAGATAGCCACACCCACTCCCTCAGTGAGGGCAGTGTTCCAAACTCTCTCAGCAATGGCCCGTCTCCGCAGGTTACCATGGACTACATACGCTGCATTCTGAAGCCAGGGCGTTCCGAGAATGCCAAGGGCAGACATGATGACTTTAAATGGTTTCCTCTTGTGTCAGTTTTGGTAAACTGTAGGAGCTAGGTAAAGGTCCACTTTACAGAAATGTTCAAATTAACTGGCATTTCATATATTCTCTGCTATAACATTGTCCTGATTCTTTCTATATATTCTTTAATTATGTTTTTGTTTTCCTTAATCAAAGTGTGTCTTTTAAATCTTTTCAAAGAATATTCTTTGGACTTACTACATCACCTGAATTTTATACGTTTTCTGTTGTATTAAGTTCTGCTCATATCTTTATTTATCTTTTTTCTATGTTCTCAGGGTGTATTATTTTGATCTTCTGATGTCAATTAAAACACTTGGTTATTCATTTTAATAAATATTTTTACTTATAAAGATTTGAACTTTTGAAGATTCCAGCTTACTTGTAACTTTCTAAGGGTCAGGTCCTCTACATTGTTTCAGGCCTAAGGCGTAGTTCCATATATAGTTATGTATATATTGACATATTTTCCCCTCCACTTTCTG
The DNA here is from genome assembly GCF_964165515.1 of Mesoplodon bidens. Lineage (NCBI taxonomy): Eukaryota > Metazoa > Chordata > Mammalia > Artiodactyla > Ziphiidae > Mesoplodon > Mesoplodon bidens. The sequence goes on from NW_027671362.1 coordinate 1,249,729, forward strand.
TGATTCCCTACATCTCACCTTTCTTTGCAGACAAGACATTTGAAATACCATTAACTTATTTCACAGCCAATAAGTCTTTGAAATAATGTGTATTTTTAGAGAAATCTTCTTATATAATTAGGCAGAAAATCTCACATGCCATAGTTTTCAAAACAGCATAATTTCACTCTTCTCAATGATGAATCTGTTGTATTACACAACCTTTGAGTATTTAGCTTTTTCAATGACATGTACTTTAAAAATGTTTTAGAGATACTTCCTGTCTTTGAAAACATTCTTGATCCTTGTTTCAGTTCCAGTTTTATGTATATATTTGTGCCTTTCACCTGATAATTCCAACATATGATGGATGGCCTTGGGAATCTAATTCTTCTTCTGATTGCATTTGCTGATTGTCTCCCCTTGTAGCTGATTTCTTCATTATTGTGTAAATTTAGATCATGAGCTCATGTTTAGCTAAACAGCTGACCTTGTAAGAGGCTTAGGTGTGAACGCTCATAAATTTCAGCAGAAAGACGGCAAAGATTTATTTGTGTCCCTCCAGTGAGTTGCCCACGAGGACCCCATTTTCTACAACTGTTGGTCCAATACTCCCTCTAGAGGCAGTGGACACAGACAGCGCTCCTAGGCGGCCTCCGATCTGGGGCAGGAGTAGTAGGGTGGCCTGTGGCCCGAGCAGGAGCCTCTCTGCGTGTGACCCAGGGACCCATCTGCCTGCGAATTTAGGTCTCCTGGCAGGAAGACACGAGGCCCAGACCTATGGTTAGCTGTGCAGCGAGGGTTACTGCGTGGACGGGTTCCACACACACTTCAAGTAAGCGGGCGGCCTGAGTGGAAAGGTGAGAGTTTGGGCACCTCTGCAGACTAAGAAGGCACCCTTTGTCCTGGGCCTACATGCTTGTGACACACCACTGGGCCTGTCAGTCTCTGAGGTCCCTGCCCTGGGCCCCCTGCTCCACTGCCATTTGTTCAGTCACAGCAGAGGTGGCCACACCCACTCCCTCAGTGAGGGCCGTGTTACAATCTTCCTCACCCCACCCCTTCTCCGCAGGTTACCATGGATTACAGATGCTGCCTTCTGAGGCCAGGGCGTTCCGAGAATGCCAAGGGCAGACATGATGACCTTAAATGATTTCCTCTTGTTTCAGTTTTTGTAAACTTTAGGAGCTAGGAAATGGTCCCCTTTACAGAAATGTTCAAATTTACTGGCATTTCATATATTCTCTCCTATAACATTGTCCTGACTCTTTCTGTATATTCTTTACATATGTTTTTGTTTTCCTTTACCAAAGTGTGTCTTTTAAATCATTTCAAAGTATATTCTTTGGAGTTACTAAATCACCTCAATTTTATACGTTTTCTGTTGTATTAAGTTCTGCTCATATCTTTATTTATCTTTTTTCTATGTTCTCAGGGTTTATTGTTTTGATCTTCTGATATCAATTTAATCTCTTGTTAATTCATTATAATAAATATTTTCTACTTATAAAGATAAGAACTTTTAAAGATTCCAGGTTACTTGTAATTTTCTAAGGATCAGGTCCAGTACATTGTTGCTGGCCTAAGCCTTAGTTCACCATATAGCAATGTATATATTGACATATTTTCCCCTCGACTTTCTGTGATTCCGTACATCTCACCTTTCTTTGCGGAGAAGCTATTTGAAATACCCTTAACTTATTTCACAGCAAATAAGTCTTTGAAATAATGTGTATTTTTTAGATAAATCTTCTTATATAATTAAGAAGAAAATCTGACCTGCCATAGTTTTCAAAACAGCATAATTTCACTCTTCTCAATGATGAATCTGTTGTATTACACAACCTTTGATTATTTAGCTTTATCAATGACGTGTACTTTACAAATGTTTTAGAGATCCTACCAGTCTTTGAAAACATCCTTGTTCCTTGATTCAGTTCGAGTTTTATGTATATTTTCTGCCTTGCACCTGATTATTCCAATATGTGATGGATGGCCTTGGGAATCTTATTCTGGTATTGATTGTTTTTGCTGATTGTCTCCCTTGTAGCGGATTTCTTCATTATTGTGTAAATTTAGATCATGAGCTCATATTTAGCTAAACAGCTGACCTTGTAACAGGCTTAGTTCTGAATGCTCGTAAGTTTCAGCAGAAAGTCGGTGAAGATTTATTTGTGTCCCTCCAATGAGTTGCCCAAAAGGACCCCGTTTCCTAGAAGTGTTGTTCCAATACTTCCTCTAAAGGCAGGGGACTCAGACAGGGTTGCTATGTGGCCTCCGATCTGGGTCATGGGCTGTGGCCAGCCTGTGGCCCAAGCAGGAGCCTCTCCGTGGGTGTCCCAGGTACACATCTGCCTGTGAACTTTGGTCACATGGCAGGAAGCTACGATGCCCAGACCTATGGTTAGCTGTGCAGCGAGGTGTACTGTGCGGACCGGTTCCACACACACTTCAAGTAATAGGGCGGCCTGAGTGGAAAGGTGAGTGTTTGGGCAGCTGTGCACACAAGAAGGCGCCCTTTGGCCTGGGTCAAAATGCTTTAGACAACCCACTGGGCCTGCCGGGCTCTGAGGGCCCTGCCCTGGGCCCCCTGTTCCCCTGCCCTATGTTCAGGCACAGCACCGACGGCCACACCCACTCCCTCAACGAGGGCAGGGTTCTAAACTCCCTCAGCCCCGCCCCCTCTCCGCAGGTTACCATGGACTACAGATGCTGCATTCTGAGGCCAGGGCGTTCTGAGAATGCCAAGGGCAGACATGATGACCTTAAATGATTTCATCTTGTGTCAGTTTTGTTAAACTTTGGGAGCTAGGAAATGGTCCCCTTTACAGAAATATTCAAATATACTGCATTTCATATATTCTCTGCTATAACATTGTCCTGATTCTTTCTGTATATTCTTTACTTATGTTTTTGTTTTCCTTAATCAAAGTGTGTCTTTTAAATCTTTTCAAAGAATATTCTTTGGACTTACTAAATCAACTCAATTTTATACGTTTTCTGTTGTATTAAGTTCTGCTCATATCTTTATTTATCTTTTTTCCGTGTTCTCAGGGTTTATTGGATTGTTCTTCTGATGTCAATTAAAACACGTGGTTATTCATTTTAATAAATGTTTTTAATTATAAAGATTTGAACTTTTGAAGATTCCAGCTTACTTGTAATTTGCTACGTGTCAGGTCCTCTACATTGTTGCTGGCCTAAGGCTTTGTTCACCATATAGCAATGTATATATGGACATATTTTCCCCTCGACGTTCTGTGATTCCCTACATCTCACCTTTCTTTGCAGACAAGCCATTTGAATTACCCTTAACTTATTTCACAGCCAATAAGTCTTTGAAATAATGTGTATTTTTAGAGAAATCTTCTTTTATAATTACGCAGAAAATCTCACATGCCATAGTTTTCAAAACAGCATAATTTCACTCTTCTCAATGATTAATCTGTTGTATTACACAAGCTTTGAGTATTTAGCTTTATCAGTGACATGTACTTTAAAAATGTTTTAGAGATCATACCAGTCTGTGAAAACATTCTTGTTCCTTGTTTCAGTTCCAGTTTTATGTATATTTTCTGCCTTGTATCTGATTATTCCAACATCTGATGAATGGTCTTGGTAATCTAATTCTGGTACTGATTGTTTTGGCTGATTGTCTCCCCACGCAGCTGAATTCTTCATTATTGTGTGAATTTAGATCATAAGCTCATATGTAGCTAAACAGCTGACCTTGTAAGAGGCTTAGGTGTGAACTCTCGTAAGTTTCACCAGAAAGTCGGCAAAGATTTATTTGTGTCCCTCAAATGAGTTGCCCACTAGGACCATGTTTTCTAGAAGTGTTGGTCCAATACCCCCTCTAGAGGCAGGGGACTGAGACAGGGCTGCTTTGTGGCCCCTGATCTGGGGCAGGGGCAGTGGGCGTATTGTGGCCCCGGCAGGAGCCTTTTCGCGTGTGTCCCAGGGACCCACCTGCCTGCGAACTTCGGTCACCTGGTAGCAAGCTACGATGCCCAGACCTATGGTTAGCTGGGCAGCGAGGTGTACTGTGCAGACTGGTTCCAAACACACTTCAAGTAAGAGTGAAGCATGAGTGGAAAGGTGAGAGTATGGGCAGCTGTGCAGACAAAGAAGGCGCCCTTTGTCCTGGGCCTAAATGCTTGTGACACCCCACTGGGCCTGCCGGGCTCTGAGGGCCCTGCCCCGGGCCCCCTGCTCCCCTGCCCTTTGTTCAGTCACAGCAGAGATAGCCACACCCACTCCCTCAGTGAGGGCAGTGTTCCAAACTCTCTCAGCAATGGCCCGTCTCCGCAGGTTACCATGGACTACATACGCTGCATTCTGAAGCCAGGGCGTTCCGAGAATGCCAAGGGCAGACATGATGACTTTAAACGGTTTCCTCTTGTGTCAGTTTTGGTAAACTGTAGGAGCTAGGTAAAGGTCCACTTTACAGAAATGTTCAAATTAACTGGCATTTCATATATTCTCTGCTATAACATTGTCCTGATTCTTTCTATATATTCTTTAATTATGTTTTTGTTTTCCTTAATCAAAGTGTGTCTTTTAAATCTTTTCAAAGAATATTCTTTGGACTTACTACATCACCTGAATTTTATACGTTTTCTGTTGTATTAAGTTCTGCTCATATCTTTATTTATCTTTTTTCTATGTTCTCAGGGTGTATTATTTTGATCTTCTGATGTCAATTAAAACACTTGGTTATTCATTTTAATAAATATTTTTACTTATAAAGATTTGAACTTTTGAAGATTCCAGCTTACTTGTAACTTTCTAAGGGTCAGGTCCTCTACATTGTTTCAGGCCTAAGGCGTAGTTCCATATAGAGCTATGTATATATTGACATATTTTCCCCTCCACTTTCTGTGATTCCCTACATGTCACCTTTCTTTGCAGACAAGACATTTGAAATACCATTAACTTATTTCACAGCCAATAAGTCTTTGAAATAATGTGTATTTTTAGAGAAATCTTCTTATATAATTAGGCAGAAAATCTCACATGCCATAGTTTTCAAAACAGCATAATTTCACTCTTCTCAATGATGAATCTGTTGTATTACACAACCTTTGAGTATTTAGCTTTTTCAATGACATGTACTTTAAAAATGTTTTAGACATACTTCCTGTCTTTGAAAACATTCTTGATCCTTGTTTCAGTTCCAGTTTTATGTATATATTTGTGCCTTTCACCTGATAATTCCAACATATGATGGATGGCCTTGGGAATCTAATTCTTGTTCTGATTGCATTTGCTGATTGTCTCCCCTTGTAGCTGATTTCTTCATTATTGTGTAAATTTAGATCATGAGCTCATGTTTAGCTAAACAGCTGACCTTGTAAGAGGCTTAGGTGTGAACGCTCATAAATTTCAGCAGAAAGACGGCAAAGATTTATTTGTGTCCCTCCAGTGAGTTGCCCACGAGGACCCCATTTTCTACAACTGTTGGTCCAATACTCCCTCTAGAGGCAGTGGACACAGACAGCGCTCCTAGGCGGCCTCCGATCTGGGGCAGGAGTAGTAGGGTGGCCTGTGGCCCGAGCAGGAGCCTCTCTGCGTGTGACCCAGGGACCCATCTGCCTGCGAATTTAGGTCTCCTGGCAGGAAGACACGAGGCCCAGACCTATGGTTAGCTGTGCAGCGAGGGTTACTGCGTGGACGGGTTCCACACACACTTCAAGTAAGCGGGCGGCCTGAGTGGAAAGGTGAGAGTTTGGGCACCTCTGCAGACTAAGAAGGCACCCTTTGGCCTGGGCCTACATGCTTGTGACACACCACTGGGCCTGTCAGTCTCTGAGGTCCCTGCCTTGGGCCCCCTGCTCCACTGCCATTTGTTCAGTCACAGCAGAGGTGGCCACACCCACTCCCTCAGTGAGGGCCGTGTTACAATCTTCCTCACCCCACCCCTTCTCCGCAGGTTACCATGGATTACAGATGCTGCCTTCTGAGGCCAGGGCGTTCCGAGAATGCCAAGGGCAGACATGATGACCTTAAATGATTTCCTCTTGTTTCAGTTTTTGTAAACTTTAGGAGCTAGGAAATGGTCCCCTTTACAGAAATGTTCAAATTTACTGGCATTTCATATATTCTCTCCTATAACATTGTCCTGACTCTTTCTGTATATTCTTTACATATGTTTTTGTTTTCCTTTACAAAAGTGTGTCTTTTAAATCATTTCAAAGTATATTCTTTAGAGTTACTAAATCACCTGAATTTTATACGTTTTCTGTTGTATTAAGTTCTGCTCATAACTTTATTTTTCTTTTTTCTATGTTCTCAGGGTTTATTGTTTTGATCTTCTGATATCAATTTAATCTCTTGTTAATTCATTATAATAAATATTTTCTACTTATAAAGATAAGAACTTTTAAAGATTCCAGGTTACTTGTAATTTTGTAAGGATCAGGTCCAGTACATTGTTGCTGGCCTAAGCCTTAGTTCACCATATAGCAATGTATATATTGACATATTTTCCCCTCGACTTTCTGTGATTCCGTACATCTCACCTTTCTTTGCGGAGAAGCTATTTGAAATACCCTTAACTTATTTCACAGCAAATAAGTCTTTGAAATAATGTGTATTTTTTAGATAAATCTTCTTATATAATTAAGAAGAAAATCTGACCTGCCATAGTTTTCAAAACAGCATAATTTCACTCTTCTCAATGATGAATCTGTTGTATTACACAACCTTTGATTATTTAGCTTTATCAATGACGTGTACTTTAAAAATGTTTTAGAGATCCTACCAGTCTTTGAAAACATCCTTGTTCCTTGATTCAGTTCGAGTTTTATGTATATTTTCTGCCTTGCACCTGATTATTCCAATATGTGATGGATGGCCTTGGGAATCTTATTCTGGTATTGATTGTTTTTGCTGATTGTCTCCCTTGTAGCGGATTTCTTCATTATTGTGTAAATTTAGATCATGAGCTCATATTTAGCTAAACAGCTGACCTTGTAACAGGCTTAGTTCTGAATGCTCGTAAGTTTCAGCAGAAAGTCGGCGAAGATTTATTTGTGTCCCTCCAATGAGTTGCCCATAAGGACCCCGTTTTCTAGAAGTGTTGTTCCAATACCTCCTCTAAAGGCAGGGGACTCAGACAGGGTTGCTATGTGGCCTCCGATCTGGGTCAGGGGCTGTGGCCAGCCTGTGGCCCAAGCAGGAGCCTCTCCGTGGGTGTCCCAGGTACACATCTGCCTGTGAACATTGGTCACGTGGCAGGAAGCTACGATGCCCAGACCTATGGTTAGCTGTGCAGCGAGGTGTACTGTGCGGACCGGTTCCACACACACTTCAAGTAATAGGGCGGCCTGAGTGGAAAGGTGAGTGTTTGGGCAGCTGTACACACAAGAAGGCGCCCTTTGGCCTGCGTCAAAATGCTTTAGACAACCCACTGGGCCTGCCGGGCTCTGAGGGCCCTGCCCTGGTCCCCCAGTTCCCCTGCCCTATGTTCAGGCACAGCACAGACGGCCACACCCACTCCCTCAGCGAGGGCAGTGTTCTAAACTCCCTCAGCCCCGCCCCCTCTCCGCAGGTTACCATGGACTACAGATGCTGCATTCTGAGGCCAGGGCGTTCTGAGAATGCCAATGGGAGACATGATGACCTTAAATTATTTCCTTTTGTGTCTGTTTTGGTAAACTTTAAGAGCTAGTTAATGGTCCCCTTTACAGAAATGTTGAAATTTACTGCTATTTCATATTTTCTCTGCTATAACATTGTCCTGATTCTTTCTGTATATTCTTTACTTATCTTTGTGTTTTCCTTAATCAAATTGTGTCTTTTAAATCTTTTCAAAGAATATTCTTTGGACTTACTACATCACCTGAATTTTATACGTTTTCTGTTGTATTAAGTTTTGCTCATATCTTTATTTATCTTTTTTCTATGTTCTCAGGGTTTATTGTTTTGATCTTCTGATGTCAATTAAAACACTCGGTTATTCATTTTAATAAATAGTTTCACCTATAAAGATTTAAACTTTTGAAGATTCCAGCTTACTTGTAAGTTTCTATGGGTCAGGTCCTCTACATTGTTGCTGGCCTAAGGCTTAGTTCACCCTATAGCAATGTATATATTGACATATTTTCCCCTCGACTTTTTTGATTCCCTACATCTCACCTTTCTTTGCCGACAAACCATTTGAAATAACCTTAACTTACTTCACAGCCAATAAGTCTTTGAAATAATGTGTATTTTTTAGAGAAACCTTCTTATATAATTAGGCAGAAAATCGGACCTGCCATAGTTTTCAAAACAGCATAATTTCACTCTTCTCAATGATTAATCTGTTGTATTACACAACCTTTGAGTATTTAGCTTTATCAATGACATATACTTTAAAAATGTATTAGAGATCCTACCAGTCTTTGAAAACATCTTTGTTCTTGTTTCAGTTAGAGTTTTATGTATATTTTCTGCCTTGCACCTCATTATTCAAACTTCTGACAGATGTCCTAGGGAATCTAATTGTGGTATTGATTTTTTTTGCTGATTGTCTCCCCTTGTAGCTAATATCTTCATTATTGTGTAAATTTAGATCATGAGCTCATGTTTAGCTAAATAGCTGACCTTGTAAGTGGCTTAGGTGTGAACCCTCGTATGCTTCATCAGAAAGTCGGCAAATATTTATTTGTGTCCCTACAATGAGTTTCCCGCGAGAAGCCCTTTTTCTAAAATGTTGGTCCAATACTCCCTCTGGAGGCAGGGGACTCAGACAGGGCTGCTTGGCGACCCCCGATCTGGGGCAGGGGCTGTGGGCGGCCCGTGGCCTGGGTAGGAGCCTCTCTGCGTGTGTCACAGGAACCCATCTGTCTGCGAAATTCGGTCACCTGGCAGGAAAATATGATGCCTAGATATATGGTTAGCTGTGAAGCGAGGTGTACTTCGAGGACAGGTTCCACACACACTTCAAGTAAGAGGGCGGACTGAGTGGAAAGGTGAGTGTTTGGGCAGATATGCAGACAAACAAGGCGCCCATTGACCTGGACCTAAATGCTGGTGACACCACACTGGACCTGCCGGGCTCTGAGGACCCTGCCCTGGGACCCCTGCTCCCCTGCCATTTGTTCAGTCACAGCAGAGATGGCCACACCCACTCCCTCAGTGAGGGCAGTGTTCCAGCTCCCTCAGCCCCGCCCACTCTCTGCAGGTTACCATGGACTACAGATGCTGCATTCTGAGGCCAGGGCGTTCAGAGAATGCCAATGGCAGACATGATGACCTTAAATGATTTCCTCTTGAGTCAGTTTTGGTAAACTGTAGGAGCTAGGAAATGGTCAACTTTACAGAAATGTTCAAATTTACTGTCATTTCATATATTCTCTGCTATAGCATTGTCCTGATTCTTTCTATATATTCTTTAATTATGTTTGTGTTTTCCTTAATCAAGTGTGTCTTTTCAATCTTTTCAAAGAATATACTTTGGACTTACTACCTCACCTGAATTTTATACGTTTTCTGTGGTATTAAGTTCTACTCATATCTTTATTTATCTTTTTTCTATGTTCACAGGGTTTATTGTTTTGATCTTCTGATGTCAATTAAAACACTTGGTTATTCAATTTAATCAATCTTTTTACTTATAAAGATTTGAACTTTTTAAGATTCCAGCTCACTTTTAAGTTTCTAAGAGTCAGGTCCTCTACATTGTGGCTGGCCTAAGTCTTAGTTCACAATATAGAAATGTATATATTGACATTTTCCTCTCGACTTTCTGTGATTCCCTACATCTCACCTTTCTTTGCAGACAAGCCATTTGAAATACACTTAACTTATTTCACAGCCAATAAGTCTTTGAAATAATGTCTATTTTTTAGAAAAATCTTTTCATATAATTAGGCAGAAAATCTGACCTGCCATAGTTTTCAAAACATCATCATTTCACTCTTCTCAATGCTTAATCTGTGGTATTAAACAACCTGTGAGTATTTAGGTTTATCAACGACATGTACTTTAAAAATGTTTTAGAGATCCTACCAGCCTTTGAAAACCTCCTTGTTCCTTGTTTCTCTGCTAGTTTTATGTATATTTTCTGCCTTGCACCTGATTATTCCAACATCAGAGGGATGGCCTAGGGAATCTAATTCTGGTATTGATTGTTTTTGCTGATTGTCTCAACCTTGTAGCTGATTTCTTCATTATTGTGTAAATTTAGATCATGAGCTCATGTTTAGCTAAACAGCTGACCTTGTAAGAGGCTGAGGTGTGAACGCTGGTAAGCTTCAGCAGAAAGTCGGCAAAGATTTATTTGTGTCCCTCCAATGAGTTGCCCGTTAGGACCCCGTATTCTACGAGGGTTGGTCCAATACTCCTTCGAGAGGCAGTGGACTCAGACATGGCTGCTTTTCAGCATTCGATCTGGGGCAGGGGCAGTGGGCGGCCTGTGGCACGGGAAGGAGCCTCTCCGCATGTGTCTCAGGGACCCATTTGCCTGTGAACTTCGGTCACCTGGCAGGAAGCTACGATGCCCTGACCTATGGTTAGCTGTGCAGCGAGGTGTACTGCGCGGACAGGTTCCAAACACACTTCAAATAAGAGGGCGGCCTGAGTGGAAAGGTGAGTGTTTGGGCAGCTGTGCAGACAAAGAACGCGCCCTTTGGCCTGGGCCTAAATGCTTGTTACAGCCCACTGGGTCTGCCGGGCTCTGAGGGCCCTGCCCGGGGCCCCCTGCTCCCCTGCCCTTTGTTCAGTCACAGCAGAGATGGCCACACCCACTCCCTCAGTGAGGGCAGTCTTCCAAACTCCCTCAGCCACGCCCCCTCTCCGCAGGTTACCATGGACTACAGATGCTGCATTCTGAGGCCAGGGGGTTCCGAGAATGCCAAGGGCAGTCATGATGACCTTAAATGATTTCCTCTTGTGTCAGTTTTGGTAAAGTTTAGGAGCTAGGAAATGGTCCACTTTACAGAAATGTTCAAATTTACTGGCATTTCATATATTCTCTGCTATAACATTGTCCTGACTCTTTCTGTATATTCTTTATATATGTTTTTGTTTTCCTTTATCAAAGTGTGTCTTTTAAATCTTTTCAAAATATATTCTTTGGAGTTACTAAATCACCTCAATTTTATACGTTTTCTGTTGTATTAATTTCTGCTCATAACTTTATTTATCTTTTTTCTATGTTCTCAGTGTTTATAGTTTTGATCTTCTAATATCCATTTATTCACTTGTAAATTTATTATAATAAATATTTTCTACTTATAAAGATTAGAACTTTTAAAGATTCCAGGTTACTTGTAATTTTCTAAGGATCAGGTCCACTACATTGTTGCTGGCCTAAGCCTTAGTTCTCCATTTAGCCATGTATATATTTACATATTTTCCCCTCGACTTTCTGTGATTCCGAACATCTCACCTTTCTTTGTGAACAAGCCATTTGAAATACTCTTAACTTATTTCACAGCAATAAGTCTTTGAAATAATGTGTGTTTTTTGATAAATCTTCTTATATAATTAGGAAGAAAATCTGACCTGCCATATTTTTCAAAACAGCATAATTTCACTCTTCTCAATGATGAATCTCTTGTATTACACAACCTTTGATTATTTAGCTTTATCAATGACGTGTACTTTAAAAATGTTTTAGAGATCCTACCAGTCTTTGAAAACATCCTTGTTCCTTGTTTCAGTTCGAGTTTTATGTATATTTTCTGCCTTGCACCTGATTATAACAACATGTGATGGATGGCCTTGGGAATCTAAATCTGGTATTGATTGTTGTTGCTGATTGTCTCCCCTTGTAGCTGATTTCTTCATTATTTTGTAAATTTAGATCATGGGCTCATTATAGCTAAACAGCTGACCATGTAACAGGCTTAGTTGTGAACGCTCGTAAGTTTCAGCAGAAAGTCGGCAAAGATTTATTTGTGTCCCTCCAATGAGTTGCCCATAAGGACCCCGTTTTCTAGAAGTGTTGGTCCAATACCTCCTCCAGAGGCAGGGGACTCAGACAGGGTTGCTTTGTGGCCTCCGATCTGGGTCAGGGGCTGTGGCCAGCCTGTGGCCCGGGCAGGATCCTATCTGTGTGTGTCCCATGTACACATCGGCCTGTGCACTTTGGTCACCTGGCAGGAAGCTACGATGCCCAGACCTGTGTTTAGCTGTGCAGCGAGTTGTACTGTGCGGACAGGTTCCACACACACTTCAAGTAAGAGGGCGGTCTGAGTGGAAAGGTGAGAGTTTGGGCAGCTGTGCACAAAAAGAAGGCGCCCTTTGGCCTGGGCCAAAATGCTTTAGACACCACACTGGGCCTGCCGTGCTCTGAGGGCCCTGCCCTGGGACCACTGTTCACCTGCCCTATGTTCAGTCACAGCACAGACGGCCACACCCAGTCCCTCAGAGAGGGCAGTGTTCTAACCTCCCTCAGCCCCGCCCCCTCTGTGTAGGTTACCATGGACTACAGATGCTGCATTCTGAGGCCAGGGCGTTCTGAGAATGCCAATGGGAGACATGATGACCTTAAATGATTTCCTTTTGTGTCAGTTTTGGTAAACTTTAAGAGCTAGGTAATGGTCCCCTTTACAGAAATGTTCAAATTTCCTGCTATTTCATATTTTCTCTGCTATAACATTGTACTGATTATTTCTGTATATTCTTTACTTATGTTTTTGTTTTCCTTAATCAAAGTGTGTCTGTTAAATCTTTTCAAAGTGTATTCTTGGGACTTACTAAATCACCTCAATTTTATAAGTTTTCTGTTGTATTAATTTCTGCGCATATCTTTATTTATGTTTATTCTATGTTCTCAGGGTTTATTGGTTTGATCTTCTGATGTCAATTAAAACACTTGGTTATTCATTTTAATAAATATTTTTACTTATAAATATTTGAGCTTTTGAAGATTCCAACTTACTTGAAACTTTCTAATGGTCAGGTTCTGTACATTGTTGCTGGCCTGAGTCTTAGTTCAACATATAGCAATGTATATGTTCACCTATTTTCCCTTCAAATATCTGTGATTCCCTACATCTCACCTTTCTTTGCAGACAAGCCATTTGAAATACCCTTAACTTATTTCACAGCCAATAAGTCTTTGAAATAATCTGTATTTTTTAGGTAAATCTTCTTATATAATTAGGCAGAAAATCTGACCTGCCATAGTTTTCAAAACAGCATAATTTCACTCTTCCCAATAATTAATCTGTTGTATTACACATCCTTTGACTATTTAGCTTTATCAATGACATGTACTTAAAAAATATTTTAGAGAGACTACCAGTCTTTGAAAACATCCTTGTTCCTTGTTTCAGTTCCAGTTTTATGTATATTTCCTGCCTTGCACCTGAGTATTCCAACATCTGATGGATGGCCTTGGGAATCTAATCCTGGTATTGATTGTTTTTGCTGATTGTCTCCCTTTGTACCTGATTTCTTCATTATTGTGTAAATTTAAATCATGAGCTCATGTTTAGCTAAACAGCTAACCTTGTAAATGGCTTAGGTGTGAACACACGTAAGTTTCAGCAGAAAGTTGGCAAAGATTTTTGTGTGTCCCTCCAATGAGTTGCCCTCGAGATCCCGTTTTATACAACTGTTGGTCCAATATTCCCTCTAGAGTCTAGGGATTCAGACAGGGCTGCTGGGCGGCCCCCGATTTGGGGCAAGGGCAGTGGGCGGCCTGTGTCCCAGGCAGGAGCCTCACAGCGTGTGTCCCAGGGACCCACCTGCCTGCGAACTTCGGTCACCTGGCAGGAAGCTACGATGCCCAGACCTATGGTTAGCTTTGCAGTGAGGTGTACTGTGCAGACAGGTTCCACACACACTTCAAGTAAGAGGGCTGCCTGAGTGGAAAGGTGAGAGTTTGGGCAGGTGAGCAGACAAAGATGCCGCCCTTTGGCCTTGGCCTAGATGCTTGTGAAAACACACTGGGCATGCCGGGATCTGAGGGCCCTGCCCTAGACCTACTGCTCCCCTGCCCTTTGTTCAGTCACATCAGAGATTGCCACAGCCACTTCCTCAGTGTCGGCAGAGTTCCGACCTGCCTCATCTCCTCCCCCTCTCAGCAGGTTACCATGGACTACAGATGCTGCATTCTGAGGCCAGGGCGTTCTGAGAATGCCAATGGCAGACATGATGACCTTAAATGATTTCCTTTTGTGTCAGATTTGTTAAACTTTAGGAGCCTGTAAATGGTCCCCTTTACAGAAATGTACAAATTTACTGCTATTTCATATTTTCTCTGCTATAACATTGTCCTTATTCTTTCTGTATATTCTTGACTTATGTTTTTGTTTTCCTTAATCAAAGTGTGTCTTTTAAATCTTTACAAGGAATATTCTTTGGACTTACTACATCACCTGAATTTTATACGTTTTCTGTTGTATTAAGTTCTGCTCATATTTTTATTTATCTTTTTTCTATGTTCTCAGGGATTATTGTTTTGATCTTCTGATGTCAATTAAAGCACTTGGTTATTCATTTTAATAAAACTTGTTACTTATAAAGATTTAAACTTTTGAAGATTCCCGCTTACTTGTAATTTTCTAAGGGTCAGGTCCTCTACATTGTTGCTGGCCTAAGGCTTAGTTCACCCTATAGCAATGTATATATTGACATATTTTCCCCTCGACTTTCTTTCATTTCCTACATCTCATCTTTCTTTTCCAACAAACCATTTGAAATACCCTTAATTTACTTCACAGCCAATAAGTCTTTGAAATAATGTGTATTTTTTGAGAAATCTTCTTATACAATTAGGCAGAAAATCTGACCTGCCATAGTTTTCAAAACAGCATAATTTCACTCTTCTCTATGATTAATCTGTTGTGTTACACAACCTTTGAGTATTTAGCTTTATCAATGACATGTACTTTAAAAATATTTTAGAGATCCTACATGTCTTTGAAAACATCCTTCTTCCTTAGTTCAGTTCCAGTTTTATGTATATTTTCTGCCTTGCTCCTGATTATTCCAACCTCTGATGGATGGCCTTGGACATCTAATTCTGTTATTGATTGTTTTTGCTGATTGTCTCCCCTTGTAGCTGATTTCTTCATTATTGTGTAAATTTAGATCATGAGCTCATGTTTAGCTAAACAAGTGAACTTGTAAGTGGCTTAGGTGTGAACGCTCGTAGGCTTCATCAGAAAGTCAGCAAATATTGGGCTTCCCTGGTGGCGCAGTGGTTCAGAGTCCGCCTGCCAATGTAGGGGACGCAAGTTTGTGTCCCAGCCCGGGAAGATCCCACATGCCGCGGAGCGGCTGGGCCCGTGAGCCATGGTCGCTGAGCCTGCGCGTCCAGAGCCTGTGCTCCAAAACGGGAGAGGCCACAACAGTGAGAGGCCCGCGTACGGCAAAAAACAAACAAACAAACAGAAAGTCAGCAAATATTTATTTGTGTCCCTACAATGAGTTTCCCGCGAGAACACCTTTTTCTACAATGTTGGTCCAATACTCCCTCTAGAGGCAGGGGACTCATATAGGGCTGCTTGGCGGCCCCCTATCTGGGGCAGGGGCAGTGGGCACCCCGTGGCCTTGGCAGGAGCCTCACCGCGTGTGTCCCAGGGACCCATCTGTCTGCAAACTTCGGTCAACTGGCAGGAAAATATGATGCCCAGATATATGGTTAGCTGTGAAGCGAGGTGTACTGTGAGGACAGGTTCCACACACACTTCAAGTAAGAGGGCGGCCTGAGTGGAAAGGTGAGAATTTGGGCAGATGTGCAGACAAAGAAGGCGCCCTTTGGCCTGGGCCAAAATGCTTGTGACACCCCACTGGTCCTTCTGGGCTCTGAGGGCCCTGCCCTGGGCCCCCTGCTCCGCTGCCCTTTGTTCAGTCACATAAGAGATGGCCACAGCACTCCCTCAGTGAGGGCAGTGTTCCATCCTCCCTCAGTCCCGCCCCCTCTCCGCAGGTTACCATGGACTACAGATGCTGCTTTCTGAGGCCAGGGCGTTTCGAGAATGCCAAGGGTAGACATTATGACCTTAAATGATTTCCTCTTGTATCAGTTTAGGTAAACTTTAGGAGCTAGGAAATGGTCCACTTTACACAAATGTTCAAATTTACTGGCATTTCATGTATTCTCTGCTATAACATTGTCCTGATTCTTTCTGTATATTCTTGACTTATGTTTTTGTTTTCCTTAATCAAAGTGTGTCTTTTAAATCTTTTCAAGGAATAGTCTTTGGACTTACTTATTCACCTCAATTTTATAAGTTTTCTGTTGTATTAATTTCTGCTCATATCTTTACTTATGTTTTTTCTATGTTCTCAGGGTTTATTGGTTTGATCTTCTGATGTCAATTATAAAACTTGCTTATTCATTTTAATAAATATTTTTACTTATAAAGATATGAGCCTTTGAAGATTCCAACTTACTTGTAACTTGCTAATGGTCAGGTTCTGTACATGGGTGCTGGCCTGAGTCTTAGTTCAACATATAGCAATGTATATATTGCCCTATTTTCCTTCGAATTTCTGTGATTCCCTACATCTCACCTTTCTTTGCCGACAAGCCATTTGAAATACCCTTAACTTATTTCACGGCCAATAAGTCTTTGAAATAATGTGTATTTTTTAGAGAAATCTTCTTATATAATTAGGCGGAAAATCTGACCAGCCATAGTTTTCAAAACAGCATACTTTCACTCTTCTCAATGATTAATCTGTTGCATTACACATCCTTTGACTATTTAGCTTTATCAATGACATGTACTTTAAAAATATTTTAGAGAGCCTACCAGTCTTTGAATACATCCTTGTTCCTTGTTTCAGTTCCAGTTTTATGTATATTTCCTGCCTTGCACCTGATTATTCTAACATCTGATGGATGGCCTTGGGAATCTAATTCTGGTATTGATTGTTTTTGCTGATTGTCTCCCCTTGCAGCTGATTTCTTCATTATTGTGTAAATTTAGATCATGAGCTCATGTTTGGCTAAACAGCTGACATGGAAAGAGGCTTAGGTGTGAACGCTCGTAAGTTTCATCAGAATGTCGGGAAAGATTTATTTGTGTCCTTGCAATTAGCTGCCCGCGAGGACCCTGTTTTATAGAAGTGTTGGTCCAATATTCCCTCTAGAGGCTAGGGACACATACAGGGCTTCTTGGCGTCCCCCGATCAGGGGCAGGGGATGTGGGCGGCCTGTGGTCCGGGCAGGAGCCTCTCCGCGTGTGTCCCAGGGACCCATCTGCCTGTGAACTTCGGTCACCTGGCAGGAAGCTACGATGCCCAGACCTATGGTTAGCTCTGCAGCGAGGTGTACTGTGCAGACAGGTTCCACACACACTTCAAGTAAGAGGTCGGCCTGAGTGGAAAGTTGGGAGTTTGGGGAGCTGTGCAGACAAGAAGGCACCCTTTGGCCTGGGCCTAAATGCTTGTGACACCCCACTTGGCCTTATATGATTTCCTCTTGTGTCAGTTTTGGTATAGTTTAGTAGCTAGGAAATGGTCCCCTTTACCGAAATGTCCAAATTTACTGTCATTTCTTATATTCTCTGCTATAACATTGTACTGATTCTTTCTGTATATTCTTTACTTATGTTTTTGTTTTCCGTAATCAAAGTGTCTTTCAAATCTTTTCAAAGAATATTCTTTGTACTTACTATATCACCTCAATTTTATACGTTTTCTGTTGTATTAAGTTCTGCTCATATCTTTATTTATCTTTTTTCTATGTTCTGAGTTTTTATTGGTTTGATCTTCTGATGTCAATTAAAACACTTGGTTATTCATTTTAATAAATCTTTTTACTTATAAAGATTTGCAATTTTGAATATTCCAGCTTACGTGTAAGATTCTAAGGTCAGGTCCTCTACATTCTTGCTGGCCTAAGGCTTAATTCAACATATAGCAATGTATATATTGACCAATTTTCCCCTCGACTTTCTGTGATTCCCTATATTTCACCTTTCTTTGCAGACAAGCCGTTTGAAATACCCTTAACTTATTTCACCGCCAAAAAGTCTTGAAATAATGTGTAGTTTTTAGAGAAATCTTCTTATATAATTAGGCAGAATATCTGACCTGCCATTGTTTTCAAAACTGCATAATTTCACTCTTCTCAATGATTAATGTGTTGTGTTACACAACTTTTAAGTATTTAGCTTTATCAATGACATACACTTTAAAAAGGTTTTAGAGATCCTTCCAGTCTTTGGGAACATCCTTGTTCCTTGTTTCAGTTGCAGTTTTATGTATATTTCCTGCCTTGCACCTGATTATTCAAACATCTGATGGATGGCCTTGGGAATCTAATTCTGGTATTGATTGGTTCAGATGATTTTCTCCCCTTGTAGCTGATTTCTTCATTATTGTGTAAATTTACACCATGAGCTCATGTTTAGCTATACAGCTGACTTTCTAAGAGTCTTAGGTGTGAACGCTCGTAAGTTTCAGCAGAAAGTCGGCAAAGATTTATGTGTGTCCCTCCAATGAGTTGCCCGTGAGACCCCGTTTTATAGAAGTGTTGGTCCAATATTCCCTCTAGAGGCTAGGGATTCAGACATGGCTGCTTGGCGTCCCCCGATCTGCGGCAGGGGCTGTGGGCGGCCTGTGGCCCAGTCATGAGCATCACAGCGTGTGTCCCAGGGACCCATCTGCCTGCGAACTTCGGTCCACGGGCAGGAAGCTACGATGCTCAGACGTATGGTTAGCTGTGCAGCGAGGTGTACTGGGCGGACAGGTTCCACACACACTTCAAGTAAGTGTGCGGCCTGAGTGGAAAGGTGAGAGTTTGGGCAGCTGTGCAGACAAAGAAGGCGCCCTTTGGCCTGTGCCTAAATGCTTGTGAAACCGCACTGGGCGTACCTGGCTCTGAGGGCCCTGCAACGGACGTCCTGCTCCCCTGCAATTTGGTCAGTCACAGCAGAGATGGCGACACTCACTCCCTCAGTGAGGGCAGTGTTCCAACCACCCTCAGCCCCGCCCCCTCTCCGCAGGTTATCATGGACTACAGATGCTGCATTCTGAGGCCAGGGCGTACCGAGAATGCCAAGGGCCGACATGATGATCTTAAATGGTTTCCTCTTGTGTTAGTTTTGGTAAACTTTAGGAGCTAGGAAATGGTCCACTTTACAGAAATGTTCAAACTTACTGGCATTTCAGATGTTCTCTGCTATAACATTGTCCTGATTCTTTCTGTATATTCTTTACTTATGTTTTTGTTTTCCTTAATCAAAGTGTGTCTTTTAATTCTTTTCAAAGAATATTCTTTGGACTTACTACATCACCTGAATTTTATACGTTTTCTGTTGTATTAAGTTCTGCTCATATCTTTATTTATCTTTTTTCTATATTCTCAGGGTTTATTGT
This sequence comes from Mesoplodon bidens, assembly GCF_964165515.1. Lineage (NCBI taxonomy): Eukaryota > Metazoa > Chordata > Mammalia > Artiodactyla > Ziphiidae > Mesoplodon > Mesoplodon bidens. The sequence continues at coordinate 1,268,983 of NW_027671362.1, forward strand.
TTTGATCTTCTGATGTCAATTAAAACATTTGGTTATTCATTTTCATAAATCTTTTTACTTATAAAGATTTGAACTTTTGAAGATTCCCGCTTACGTGTAAGTTTCTAAGGGTTAGGTCCTCTACATTGTTGCTGGCCTAAGGCTTAGTTCACCGTATAGCTATATATGTATTGACCTATTTCCCCTGGGCTTTCTGTGATTCCCTACATATCACCTTTCTTTGCCGACAAGCCATTTGAAATACCCTTAACTTATTTCACAGCCAATAAGTCTTGGAAATAATGTGTATTTTTTAGAGAAATCTTCGTATATAATTAGGCAGAAATTCTAACGTGCCATAGTTTTCAAAACAGCATAATTTCACTCTTCTCAATGATGAATCTGTTGTATTACACAACCTTTGAGTATTTAGCTTTATCAATGACATGTACTTTAAAAATGTTTGAGAGACCCTACCAGTCTTTGAAATGATCCTTGTTCCTTGTTTCAGTTAAAGTTTTATGTATATTTTCTGCCTTGCACCTGATTATTCCAACATCTGATGGATGGCCTAGGGAATCTAATTCTGGTATTGATTATTTTTGCTGATTGTCTCCCCCTTGAAGATGATTTCTTCATTATTGTGTAAATTTAGATCGTGAGCTCATGTTTAGCTAAACAGCTGACCGTGTAAGAGGCTTAGGTGTGAACGCTCGTAAGCTTCATCAGAAAGTCGGCAAAGATTTTTTGTCTCACCCCAATGAGTTGCCCACGAAGACCCCGTTTTCTACAAGTGATGGTCCAATACTCCCTCTAGAGGCTTGGACACAGACAAGGTTGTTTTGCGGCCCCCGATCTCGTGCAGGGGATATCGGTGGCCTGTGGCCCGGGCAGGAGCCTCTCCGCGTGTCTCGCAGGGACGCATCTGCCTGCGAACTTCGGTCACATGGCAGGAAGCTATGATGCCCAGACCTATGGTTAGCTGTGCAGCGAGGAGTACTGTGCGGACCGGTTCCACACACACTTCAAGTAAGAGGGCGGGCTGAGTGGAAAGGTGAGAGTTTGGGCAGCTGTGCAGACAAAGAAGGCGCCCTTTGGCCTGGGCCTAAATGCTTGTGACACCCGACTGGTTCTGCAGGGCTCTTAGGGCTCTGCACTTGGCCCCCTTCTCCCCTGCCCTTTGTTCAGTCACAGCAGAGATGGCCACACCCACTCCCTGAGTGAGGGCCGTGTTCCAACCTCCCTCAGCCACGCCCCCTCTCCGCAGGTTACCATGGACTACAGATGCTGCATTCTGAGGCCAGGGCGTTCCGAGAATGCCAAGGGCAGACATGATGATCTTAAATGCTTTCCACTTGTGTCAGTTTTGGTAAACTTTAGGAGCTAGGAAATGGTCCACTTTACAGAAATATTCAAACTTACTGGCATTTCAGATGTTCTCTGCTATAACATTTTCCTGAATCTTTCTGTATATTATTACTTATGTTTTTGTTTTCCTTAATCAAAGTGTGTCTTTAACTCTTTTCAAAGAATATTCTTTGGACGTTCTACATCACCTGCATTTTATACGTTTTCTGTTGTATTAAGTTCTGCTCATATCTTTATGTATCTTTTTTCTATGTTCTCAGGGTTTATTGTTTTGATCTTCTGATGTCAAATAAAACACTTGGTAATTCATTTTAATAAATCTTTTTACTTATAAAGATTTGAACTTTTGAAGATTCCAGCTTACTTGTAAGTTTCTAAGGGTCAGGTACTCTACATTGTTGCTGCACGAAGGCTTAGTTCACCATATAGCAATGTATATATTGACGTATTTTCCTTCGACTTTCTGTGATTCACTACATCTCACCTTTCTTTGCAGACAAGCCATTTGAAATACCCTTAACTTATTTCACAGCCAAAAAGTCTTTGAAATAGTGTGTTTTTTTAGAGAAATCTTCGTATATAATTAGGCAGAAAGTCTGACCTGCCATAATTTTCAAAACAGCATAATTTCACTCTTCTCAAAGATGACTCTCTTGTATTACACATCCTTTGAGTATTTAGCTTTATCAATGACATGTACTTTAAAAATGTTTTAGAGATCCTACCAGTCTTTGAAAGCATCCTTGTTCCTTGTTTCAGTTCCAGTTTTATGTTTATTTTCTGCCTTGCACCTGATTATTCCAACATATGATATATGGCCCAGGGAATCTAATTCTGGTAATGATTATTTTTGCTGATTGTCTCCCCCTTGTAGCTGATTTCTTCGTTATTGTGTAAATTTAGAACATGAGCTCATGTTTAGCCAAACCGGTGACCTTGTAATAGGCTTAGGTGTGAACGCTCATAAGCTTCATCAGAAAGTCGGCAAAGTTTTTTTGTGTCCCTCCAATAAGTGGCACGCGACGACCCCGTTTTCTACAAGTGTTTGTCCAATACTCCCTCTAGAGGCAGGGACTCAGACATGGCTGCTTTGCCGGCCCCGATCTGGGGAAGGGGCAATGGGTGGCCTGTGACCCGGGCAGGAGCCTCTCCGCGGGTGTCCCAGGGACCCATCTGCCTTTGAACATCGGTAACCTGGCATGAAGCTAAGATTCCCAGACCTATAGTTAGCTGTGCAGCGAGACGTACTGCGCGGACAGGTTCCACACAAACTTCAAGTAAGAGGGCGGCCTGAGTGGAAAAGTGAGAGTTTGGGCAGATGTGCAGACAAAGATGGCTCCCTTTGGCCTGGACCTAAATGATTGTAACACCCCACTGGGCCTTCCGGGCTCTGAGGTCCCTGACCTGGTGTACCTCCTCTCCTGGCCTATGTTCAGTCACAGCAGAGATGGCCACACCCATTCCCTCAGTGAGGGCAGTGTTCCCACCTCCCTCAGCCACGCCCCCTCTCCGCAGGTTACCATGGGCTACAGATGCTGCATTCTGAGGCCAGGGCGTTCTGAGAATGCCAAAGGCAGACATGATGGCCTTAAATGATTTCCCCTTGTGCCAGTTTTGGTAAACTTTAAGAGCTAGGAAATGGTCCGCTTTACAGAAATGTTCAAATTTACTGGCATTTCATATATTCTCTGCTATAACATTGTCCTGATTCTTTCTGTATATTCTTTACTTATGTTTTTGTTTTCCTTAATCAAAGTGTGTCTTTTCAATCTTTTCAAAGAATATTCTTTGGACGTACTACATCACCTGAATTTTATACGTTTTCTGTTGTATTACGTTCTGCTCATATCTTTATTTATCTTTTTTCTATGTTCTCAGGGTTTATTGTTTTGATCTTCTTATGTCAATTAAAACACTTGGTTATTCATTTTCATAAAACTATTTACTTATAAAGATTTGAACTTTTGAAGATTCCAGCTTACTTGTAAGTTTCTAAGCGTCAGGTCCTCTACATTGTTGCTAGCCTAAGGCTTAGTTAACCGTATAGCTATATATATATTGCCCTATTTTCCCCTCGTCTTTCTGTGATTCCCTGCATCTCACCTTTCTTTGCAGACAAGCCATTTGAAATACCCTTACCTTATTTCACAGCCAATAAGTCTTTGAAATAAGGTGTATTTTTTAGAGAAAACTTCTAATATAATTAGGCAGAAAATGTGACCTGCCATAGTTTTCAAAACAGCATAATTTCACTCTTCTCAATGATGAATCTGTTGTATTACACAAACTTTGAGTATATAGCTTTATCAATGACATGTACTTTAAAAATGTTTTAGAGATCCTACCAGTCTTTGAAAACATCCTTGTTCCTTGTTTCAGTTCCAGTTTTATGTATATTCTCTGCCTTGCACTTAATTATTCCAACATCTGTTGTATGGCCTAGGGAATCTAATTCTGGTATTGATTGTTTTTGCTGATTGTCTCCCCCTTGTAGCTGATTTCTTCATTATTGTGTAAATTTAGATCATTAGCTCATGTTTAGCTAAAGAGCTGACCTTGTAAGAGGCTTAGGTGTGAACTCTCGTAAGCTTCATCAGAAAGTCGGAAAAGATTTATTTGTGTCCCTCCAATGAGTTGCCCACGAGGACCCAGTTTTCTACAAGTGTTGGTCCAATACTCCCTCTTGAGGCACGGATTCAGACATGGTTGCTTTGCGGCCCCCGATCTGGTGCAGGGGCAGTCGTTGACCTGTGGCCCGGGCAGGAGCCTCTCCGCGTGTGTCGCAGGGACGCATCTGCCTGCGAACTTCGGTCACCTGGCAGGAAGGTACGATGCCCAGACCTATGGTTTGCTGTGCAGCGAGGTGTACTGCGTGGACAGGTTCCACACACACTTCAAGTAAGAGGGCGGCCTGAGTGAAAAGGTGAGAGTTCGGGCAGCTGTGCACAAAAAGAAGGCACCCTTCGGCCTGGGCCAAAATGCTTGTGATACCGCAGTGGGCCTGCCGGAATCTGAGGGCCCTACCCAGGACGCCCTGGTCCCCTGCATTTGTTCAGTCACAGCAGAGATGGCCACACCCACTGCCTCACTGAGGGCAGTGTTCCAACCTCCTTCAGCCACGCCCCCGCTCCGCAGTTTACCATGGACTACAGATGCTGCATTCTGAGGCCAGGGCGTTCCGAGAATGCCAAGGGCAGACATAATGATCTTAAATGGTTACCTCTTGTGTCAGTTTTGGTAAACTTTAGGATCTAGGAAATGGTCCACTTTACAGAAATGTTCAAATTTACTGGCATTTCAGATCTTCTTTGCTATAACATTGTCCTGATTCTTTCTGTATATTATTTACATATGTTTTTGTTTTCCTTAATCAAAGTGTGTCTTTTAAATCTCTTCAAAGAATATTCTTTGGACTTACTACCTCACCTGAATTTTATACGTTTTCTGTTGTATTAAGTTCTGCTCATATCTTTATTTATCTTTTTTCTATGTTCTCAGGGTTTATTGTTTTGATCTTCTGATGTCAATTAAAACACTTGGTTATTCATTTTCATAAATATTTTTACGTATAAAGATTAGAACTTTTGAAGATTCCCGCTTACGTGTAAGTTTCTAAGGGTTAGGTCCTCTACATTGTTGCTGACCTAAGGCTTATTTCACCGTATAGCTATATATGTATTGACCTATTTCCCCTGGGCTTTCTGTGATTCCCTACATCTCACCTTTCTTTGCCGACAAGCCATTTGAAATACCCTTAACTTATTTCACAGCCAATAAGTCTTGGAAATAATGTGTATTTTTTAGAGAAATCTTCGTATATAATTAGGCAGAAATTCTGACGTGCGATAGTTTTCAAAACAGCATAATTTCACTCCTCTCAATGATGAATCTTTTGTATTACACAACCTTTGAGTATTTAGCTTTATCAATGACATGTACTTTAAAAATGTTTGAGAGATCCTTCCAGTCTTTGAAATGATCCTTGTTCCTTGTTTCAGTTCCAGTATTATGTATATTTTCTGCCTTGCACCTGATTATTCCAACATCTGATGGATGGCCTAGGGAATCTAATTCTGGTATTGATTATTTTTGCTGATTGTCTCGCCCTTGAAGATGATTTCTTCATTATTGTGTAAATTTAGATCGTGAGCTCATTTTTAGCTAAACAGCTGACCGTGTAAGAGGCTTAGGTGTGAACGCTCGTAAGCTTCATCAGAAAGTCGGCAAAGATTTTTTGTGTCCCTCCAATGAGTTGCCCATGAGGACCCCTTTTTCTACAAGTGATGGTCCAATACTCCCTCTAGAGGCTTGGACTCAGACAAGGTTGTTTTGCGGCCCCCGATCTCGTGCAGGGGATGTCGGTGGCCTGTGGCCCGGGCAGGAGCCTCTCCGCGTGTGTCTCAGGGACCCATCTGCCTGCGAACTTCGGACACCTGGCAGGAAGCTATGATGCCCAGACCTATGTTTAGCTGTGCAGCAAGGTGTACTGTGCGGACCGGTTCCACACACACTTCAAATAAGAGGGCGGGCTGAGTGGAAAGGTGAGAGTTTGGGCAGCTGTGCAGACAAAGAAGGCGCCCTTTGGCCTGGGCCTTAATGCTTGTGACACCCTACTGGTTCTGCAGGGCTCTTAGGGCTCTGCAATTGGCCCCCTTCTCCCCTGCCCTTTGTTCAGTCACAGCAGAGATGGCCACACCCACTCCCTGAGTGAGGGCAGTGTTCCAACCTCCCTCAGCCACGCCCCCTCTCCGAAGTTTACCATGGACTACAGATGCTGCATTCTGAGGCCAGGGCGTTCCGAGAATGCCAAGGGCAGACATGATGATCTTAAATGCTTTCCTCTTGTGTCAGTTTTGGTAAACTTTAGGAGCTAGGTAATGGTCCACTTTACAGAAATATTCAAACTTACTGGCATTTCAGATGTTTTCTGCTATAACATTGTCCTGAATCTTTCTGTATATTTTTTACGTATGTTTTTGTTTTTCTTAATCAAAGTGTGTCTTATCTCTTTTCAAAGAATATTCTTTGGACGTACTACATCACCTGAATTTTATACGTTTTCTCTTGTATTAAGTTCTGCTCATATCTTTATTTATCTTTTTTCAATATTCTCAGGGTTTATTGTTTTGATCTTCTGATGTCAATTAAAACACTTGGTAATTCATTTTAATAAATCTTTTTACTTATAAAGATTTGAACTTTTGAAGATTCCAGCTTACTTGTAAGTTTCTAAGGGTCAGGTACTCTACATTGTTGCTGCACGAAGGCTTAGTTCACCATATAGCAATGTATATATTGACCTATTTTCCCCTCGACTTTCTGTGATTCCCTACATCTCACCTTTCTTTGCTGACAAGCCATTTGAAATACACTTAACTTATTTCACAGCCAAAAAGTCTTTGAAATAATGTGTTTTTTTAGAGAAATCTTCGTATATAATTAGGCAGAAAGTCTGACCTGCCATAGTTTTCAAAACAGCATAATTTCACTCTTCTCAAAGATGACTCTGTTGTATTACACATCCTTTGAGTATTTAGCTTTATCAATGACATGTACTTTAAAAATGTTTTAGAGATCCTACCAGTCTTTGAAAGCATCCTTGTTCCTTGTTTCAGTTCCAGTTTTATGTTTATTTTCTGCCTTGCACCTGATTATTCTAACATCTGATGGATGGCCTACGGAATCTAATTCTGGTAATGATTATTTTTGCTGATTGTCTCCCCCTTGTAGCTGATTTCTTCGTTATTGTGTAAATTTAGAATATGAGCTCATGTTTAGCCAAACAGGTGACCATGTAATAGGCTTAGGTGTGAACGCTCATAAGCTTCATCAGAAAGTCGGCAAAGATTTATTTGTGTCCCTCCAATGAGTTGCCCGCGAGGACCCCGTTTTCTACAAGTGTTGGTCCAGTAGTCCCTCTAGAGGCAGGGACTCAGACAGGGCCGCTTTGCAGCCGCCGATCTGGAGCATGGTCTTTGGGCCGACCGCGGCCCTAGCAGGAGCCTATCCGCGTGTGTCCCACGGACCCATCTGCCTGCAAACTTCGGTCACCTGGCAGGAAGCTTACGATGCCCAGACCTATGGTTAGCTGTGCAGCGAGGTGTACGGCACGGACAGGTTCCACACACACTTCAAGTAAGAGGGCGTCCTGAGTGGAAAGTTTAGAGTTTGGGCAGTTGTGCAGACAAAGAAGGCACAGTTTGAAATGGGCCTACATGCTTGTGAAACCGCAATGGGCGTGCCTGGCTCTGAGGGCCATGCAACGGACGCCCTGCTACCCTGCCTTTTGTTCAGTCACAGCAGAGATGGCGACACTCACTCCCTCAGTGAGGGCAGTGTTCCAACCTCCCTCAGCCCCGACCCCTCTCCGCAGGTTATCATGGACTACAGATGCTGCATTCTGAGGCCAGGGCGTTCCGAGAATGCCAAGGGCAGACATGATGATCTTAAATGGTTTCCTCTTGTGTTAGTTTTGGTAAACTTTAGGAGCTATGAAAAGGTCCAATTTACAGAAATGTTCAAACTTACTGGCATTTCAGATGTTCTCTGCTATAACATTGTCCTGATTCTTTCTGTATATTCTTTACTTATGTTTTTGTTTTCCTTAATCAAAGTGTGTCTTTTAAATCTTTTCAAAGAATATTCTTCGGACTTACTACGTCACCTGAATTGCATACGTTTTCTGTTGTATTAAGTTCTGCTCCTATCTTTAATTATCTTTTTTCTATGTTCTCAGGGCTTAATGTATTGATCTTCTGTTGTCAATTAAAACACTAGGTTATTCATTTTAATACATCTTTTTACTTATAAAGATTTGAAATTTTGAGTATTCCAGCTTACTTGTAAGTTTCTAAGGGTCAGGTCCTCTACATTGTTGCTGGCCTATGGCTTAGTTTACCATATAGCAATTATATATTGACCTATTTTGCCCTCGACTTTCTGTGATTCCCTACATCTCACCTTTCTTTGCAGACAAGTCATTTGCAATTCCCCTAACTTATTTCACAGCCAATAAGACTTTGAAATAATGTGTATTTTTTAGAAAAATCGTCTTATATAATAAGCCAGAAAATGACCTGCCATAGTTTTCAAAAGAGCATAATTTCACTCTTCTCAATGCTGAATCTGTTGTATTACACAACCTTTGAGTATTTAGCTTTATCAATGACATGTACTAAAAAATGTTTTAGACATCTTATCAGTCTTTGATAACACCCTTGTTCCTTGTTTCAGTTCCAGTTTTGTGTATATTTTCTGCCTTGCACCTGATTATTCTAACATCTGATGGATGGCCTAGGGAATCTAATTCTTGAATTGATTGTTTTTGCTGATTGTCTCCCCATGTAGCTGATTTCTTCATTATTGTGTAAATTTAGATCATGAGCTCATGTTTAGCTTAACAGCTGACCTTTTAAGAGGCTTAGGTGTGAACACACGTAAGCTTCAGCAGAAAGTCGGCAAAGAGTTATTCGTGTCCCTCCAATGAGTTGCCAGCGAGGAACCCGTTTTCAACAAGTGTTGGTCCAATACTCCCTCTAGTGGCAGGGGACTCAGACAGGGCTGCTTTGGGGCCCCCGATCTGGGGCAGGGGCAGTGGGCGGCCTGTGGCCCGGGCAGGAGCTTCTCCGCGTGTGTCCCAGGGACCCATCTGCCTGCGAACTTCGGACACCTGGCAGGAAGCTACGATTCCCAGACCTATGGTTAGCTTTGCAGCGAGGTGTACTGCGCGGACAGTTTCCACCCACACTTCAAGTAAGAGGGCGGCCTGAGTGGAAAGGTGAGAGTTTGGGCAGCTGTGCACACAAAGAAGGCGCCCTTTGGCCAGGACTTAAATGCCTGTGGCACCCCACTGGGCCTGCCGGGCTCTGACGGCCCTACCCTTCGCCCCCCGCTCCCCTGCCCTTTATTCACTCACAGCAGAGATGGCCACAACCACTCATTCATTGAGGGCAGTGTTCCAAACTCCCTCAGGCCCGCCCCCTCTCCGCAGGATACCATGGACTACAGATGCTGCATTCTGAAGCCTGGGCGTTCCGAGAATGCCAAGGGCAGACATGATGACCTTAAATGATTTCCTCTTGTGTCAGTTTTGGTAAACTTTAGGAGCGAGGAAATGGTCCACTTTACAGAAATGTTCAAATTTACTGGCATTTCATATATTCTCTGCTATAACATTTTCCTGATTCTTTGTATATTCTTTACTTATGTTTTTGTTTTCCTTAATCCAAGTGTGTCTTTTAAATCTTTTCAAAGAACATTCTTTGGACTTACTACATCACATGAATTGTATAGGTTTTCTGTTGTATTAAGTTCTGCTCATATCTTTATTTATCCTTTTTCTGTGTTCTAAGGGTTTATTGTTTTGATCTTCTGATGTCAATTAAAACACTTGGTTATTCATTTTAATAAATCTTATTACTTATAAAGATTTGAACTTTTGAAGATTCCAGCTTACTTGTAAGTTTCTAAGGGTCAGGTCCCCTACATTGTTCCTGGCCTAACGCTTAGTTCAACATATAGCAATGCATATGTTGACCTATTTTCCCCTCGGCTTTCTGTGATTCCCTACATCATACCTTTCTTTGCAGACAGGCCTTTGTAAATACCCTTAACTTATTTCACAGCCAATAAGTCTTGGAAATAATGTGTATTTTTTAGAGAAATCTTCTTATATAATTATTCAGAAAATCTGACCTGCCATAGTTTTCAAAACAGCATAATTTCACTCTTCTCAATGATGAATCTGTTGTCTTACACAACCTCTGAGTTTTTAGCTTTATCAATGACATGTACTTTAAAAATGTTCTGGGATCCTACCAGTCTTTGAAAACATCCTTGTTCCTTGTTTCAGTTCCAGTTTAGTGTATATTTTCTGCCTTGAACCTGATTATTCCAACATCTGATGGATGGCCTAGGAAATCTAATTCTGGAATTGATTGTTTTTGCTGATTGTCTCCCCTTGTAGCTGATTTCTTCAATATTGTGTAAATTTAGATCATGAGCTCATGTTTAGCTAAACTGCTGACCTTGTAAGAGGCTTAGGTGTGAACACACGTAAGCTTCAGCAGAAAGTCGGCAAAGAGTTATTTGTGTCCCTCCAATGAGTTGCCCGCGAGGAACCAGTTTTCCACAAGTGTTGGTCCAATACTCCCTCTAGAGGCAGGGGACTCAGACAGGGCTGCTTTGCGGCCCCCGATCTGGGGCAGGGGCAGTGGGCGGCCTGTGGCCCGGGCAGGAGCCTCTCCGCGTGTGTCCCAGGGACCCATCTGCCTGCGAACTTCGGTCCCCTGGCAGGAAGCTACGATTCCCAGACCTACGGTTAGCTGTGCAGCGAGGTGTACTGCGTGCACAGTTTCCACCCTCACTTCAGGTAAGAGGGCGGCCTGAGCTGAAATGTGAGATTTTGGGCAGCTGTGCAGACAAAGAAGGCGCCCTTTGGCCAGGACTTAAATGCCTGAGGCACCCCACTGTGCCTGCCGGTCTCTGAGGGCCCAGCCCTGGGTCCCCTGCTCACCTGCCTTTTTTCAGTCACAGCAGCGATGGCCCCACCCACTCCCTCAGTGAAGGCAGTGTTCCAACCTCCCTCAGCCCCTCCCCCTCTCCTCAGGTTACCATGGACTACAGATGCTGCTTTCTGAGGCCAGGACGTTCCGAAAATGCCAAGGGCAGACATGATGACCTTAAATGATTTCCTCTTGTGTCAGTTTTGGTAAACTTTAGGAGGTAGGAAATGGTCCACTTTACACAAATGTTCAAATTTACTGGCATTTCATATATTCTCTGCTATAACATTGTCCTGATTCTTTCTGTATATTCTTTACTTATGTTGTTGTTTTCCTTAATCAAAGTGTGTCTTTTAAATGTTTCAAAGAATATTCTTTGGACTTACTACATCACCTGAATTTTATACGTTTTCTGTTGTATTAAGTTCTGCTCATATCTTTCGTTATCTTTTATCTATGTTCTCAGGGTTTATTGTTTTGATCTTCTGATGTCAATTAAAACACTTGGTTATTCATTTTCATAAATCTTTTTACTTATAAAGATTTGAACGTTTGATGATTCCAGCTTACTTGTAAGTTTCTAAGGGTCAGGTCCTCTACATTGTTGCTGGCCTAAGGCTTAGTTCACCATATAGCAATGTATATATTGACCTATTTTCCCCTCGGCTTTCTGTGATTCCCTACATCTCACCTTCCTTTGCAGACAAGCCATTTGAAATACCCTTAACTTATTTCACAGCCAATAAGTCTTTGAAATAATGTGTATTTTTTAGAGAAATCTTATATAATTAGGCAGAAAATCTGACCTGCCCTAGTTTTCAAAAGAGCATAATTTCATTCTACTCAATGATGAATCTGTTGTATTACTCAACCTTTGAGTATTTAGCTTTATCAATGACATGTACTTTAAAAATATTTTAGAGATCCTATCAGGCTTTGAAAACATCCTTGTTCCTTGTTTAAGTTCCAGTTTTGTGTATATTTTCTGCCTTGCACCTGATTATTCCAACATCTGATGGATGGCCTAGGGAATCTAATTCTGGTTTGATTGTTTTTGCTGATTGTCTCCCCTTTTAGCTGATTTCTTCATTATTGTGTAAATTTAGATCATGAGGTCATGTTTAGCTAAACAGCTGAACTTGAAAGAGGCTTAGGTGTGAACGCTCGTAAGCTTCAGCCAAAAGTCGTAAAAGATTTATTTGTGTCCGTCCAATGAGTTGACCGCGAGGACCCCGTTTTCTATAAGTGTTGGTCCAATACTCCCTCTAGAGGCAGGGGCCTCAGACAGGGCTGCTTTGCGGCCCCCGATCTGGGGCAGGGGCAGTGGGCGGCCTGTGGCCCGGGCAGGAGCCTCTCCACGTGTGTCACAGGGACCCATCTGCCTGCGAACTTTGGGCAACCGACAGGAAACTACGATGCCCAGACCTATGGTTAGCTCTGCAGCGAGGTGTACTGCGCAGACAGCTTCCACACACACTTCAAGTAAGTGGGCAGCCTGAGTGGAACGTTGAGAGTTTGGGCAGCTGTGCAGACAAAGAAGGCGCCCTTTGGCCTGGGCCTAAATGCTTGTGACACCCCACTGGGCCTGCCGGGCTCTGAGGGCCCTGCCCTGGGCCCCCGGCTCCCCTGCCCTTTTTTCACTCACAGCAGAGATGGCCACAAACACTCCCTCAGTGAGGGCAGTGTTCCAAACTCCCTCAGCCCCGACCCTTCTCCGCAGGTTACCATGGACTACAGATGCTGCATTCCGAGGCCTGGGCGTTCCGAGAATGTCAAGGGCAGACATGATGACCTTAAATGATTCCCTCTTTTTCAGTTTTGGTAAACTTAGGAGCTAGGAAATGGTTCACTTTACAGAAATGTTCAAATTTACTGGCATTTCATATATTCTCTGCTATAACATTTTCCTGATTCTTTTGTATATTCTTTACTTATGTTTTTGTTTTCCTTAATCAAAGTGTGTCTTTTAAATCTTTTCAAAGAATATTCTATGGACTTACTACATCACCTGAATTGTATACGTTTTCTGTTGTATTAAGTTCTGCTCATATCTTTATTTATCCTTTTTCTGTGTTCTAAGGGTTTATTGATTTGATCTTCTGATGTCAATTAAAACACTTGGTTATTCATTTTAATAAATCTTTTTACTTATAGAGATTTGAACTTTTGAAGATTCCAGCTTACTTGTAAGTTTCTAAGGGTCAGGTCCCCTACATTGTTGCTGGCCTAAGGCTTAGTTCAACATATAGCAATGCATATATTGACCTATTTTCCCCTCGGCTTTCTGTGATTCCCTACATCACACCTTTTTTTGCAGACAGGCCTTTTGAAATACCCTTAACTTATTTCACAGCCAATAAGTCTTGGAAATAATGTGTATTTTTTAGAGAAATCTTCTTATATAATTAGGCAGAAAATCTGACCTGCCATAGTTTTCAAAACAGCATAATTTCACTCTTCTCAATGATGAATCTGTTGTCTTACACAACCTCTGAGTATTTAGCTTTATCAATGACATGTACTTTAAAAATGTTTTAGAGATCCTATCACGCTTTGAAAACATCGTTGTTCCTTGTTTCAGTTCCAGATTTGTGTATATTTTCTGCCTTGCACCTGAGTATTCCAACATCTGATGGATGGCCTAGGGAATCTAATTCTGGTATTGATTGTTTTTGCTGATTGTCTCCCCTTGTAGCTGATTTCTTCATTTTTGTGTAAATTTAGATCATGAGCTCATGTTTAGCTATACAGCTGACTTTGTAAGTGGATTAGGTGAGAATGCTCGTAAGCTTCAGCAGAAAGTCGGAAAATGTTTATTTGTGTCCCTCCAATGAGTTGCCCGCGAGGACCCCGTTTTCTACAAGTGTTGGTCCAATACTCCCTCTAGATTCATGGACTCAGACAAGGTAACTTTGCGGCCCCCAATCTGGTGCAGGGCACTTCGCAGCCTCGGGTCCAGGCAGGAGTCTCTCCGCGTGTGTCGCAGGGAGCCATCTGCCTGCGAAATTCGGTCACCTGGCAGAAAGGTTCGATGCCCAGACCTACGGTTAGCTATGCAGTGAGGTGTACAGCGTGGACAGGTTCCACACACACTTCAAGTAACAGGGCGGCCTGAGTGGAAAGGTGAGAGTTTGGGCAGCTGTGCAGACAAAGAAGGATTCTTTTGGCCTGGGCATAAATGCTTGTGACACCCAACTGGGCCTGCCGTGCACTGAGGGCCCTGAACTGGACACCTTGCTCCCCTACCATTTGTTCAGTCACAGCAGAGATGCCCACACCCACTCCCTCAGTGAGGGCAGTGTTCCCAACTCCCTCAGCCCCACCCCCTCTCCACAGGTTACCATGGACTACAGATGCTGCATTCTGAGGTCAGGGCATTTCGAGAATGCCAAGGGCAGACATGATGACCTTAAATGATTTCCTCTTGTGTCAGTTTTGGTAAACATTAGGAGCTAGGTAATCGTCCTCTTTACAGAAATGATCAAATATACTGGCATTTCATAAATTCTCTGCTATTACATTGCCGTGATTCTTTCTGTATTTTCTTTATTTATGTTTTTGTTTTCCTTAATCAAATTGTGTCTTTTAAATCTTGTCAAAGAATATTCTTTGGACTTACTACATCACCTGAATTTTATACGTTTTCTGTTGTATTAAGTTCTGCTCATATCTGTATTGATCTTTTTCCTATGTTCTCAGGGTTTATTGTTATGATCTTCTGAAGTCAATTAAAACACTTGGTTATTCATTTTTATACATCTTTTTTACGTATAAATCTTTGAACTTTTGAAGATTCCAGCTTACTTGTAAGTTTCTAAGGGTCACGTCCTCTACATTGTTGCTGGACAAAGGCTTAGTTCACCATATAGCAATGTATATATTGACCTATTTTCCCCTCGACTTTCTGTGATTCCCTACATCTCACCTTTCTTTGCAGAGAAGCCATTTGAAATACCCTTAACTTATTTCACAGCCAATAAGTCTTTGAAATAATGTGTATTTTTTAGAGAAATCTTCTTATATAATTAGGCAGAAAATCTGACCTGCCATAGTTTTCAAAACAGCATAATTTCACTCTTCTCAATGATGAATCTGTTGTATTACACAACCTTTGATTATTTAGCTTTATCAATGACATGTATTTTAAAAAGGTTTCAGAGATCCTACCAGTCTTTTAAAGCATCCTTGTTCCTTGTTTCAGTTCCAGTTTTATGTATATTTTCTGCCTTGCACCTTTTTATTCCAACATCTGATGGTTGGCCTAGGGAATCTAATTCTGGTATTGATTGTTTTTGCTGATTGACTCCCCCTTGTAGCTGATTTCTTCATTATTGTGTAAATTTACACCATGAGCTCATGTTTAGCTAAACAGCTGACCTTGTAAGAGCCTTAGGTGTGAACGCTCGTAAGCTTCATCAGAAAGTCAGCAAAGATTTATCTGTGTCCCTCCAATGAGTTGCCCGCGGGACCCCGTTTTCTACAAGTGTTGGGCCAATACTCCCTCTAGAGGCAGGGAGTCAGACAGGGCTGCTTTGCGGCCCCCGATCTGAGGCAGGGGCTGTTGGCGGCCTGTGACCCGGGCTGGAGGCTCTCTGCGTGTGTCCCAGGTACACATCTGCCTGCGAACTTCGGTCACCTGGCAGGAAGCTATGATGCCCAGACCTTTGGTTAGTTGTGCAGCGAGGTGTACTTCTCGGACAGATTCCACAAACACTTCAAGTAAGAGGGCGCACCGAGTGGCAAGGTGAGAGTCAGGGCAGCTGTGCAGACAAAGAATGCGCCCTTTGGCCTGAGCCTAAATGCTTTTGACACCCCACTGGGCCAGCCGGACTTTGAGGGCCCTGCCCTGGGCCTTCTGCTCCCCTGCCATTTGTTCAATCTCAGCAGATATGGCCACACCCACTCCTTCAGTTAGGGCAGTGTTCCAACCTCCCTCAGCCCCGCCCACTCTCCGCAGGTTACCATGGACTACAGATGCTGCTTTCTGAGGCCAGGGCGTTCCGAGAATGCCAAGGGCAGACATGATGACCTTAAATGATTTCCTCTTGTTTCAGTTTTGGTAGACTTTAGGAGCTGGGAAATGGTCCACTTTACAGAAATGTTCAAATTTACTGGCATTTCTTATATTCTCTGCTATAACATAGTCCTGATTCTTTTGTATATTCTTTACTTATGTTTTTGTTTTCCTTAATCAAAGTGTGCCTTTTAAATCTTTTCAAAGAATATTCTTTGGACTTACTACATCACCTCAATTTTATACGTTTTCTGTTGTATTAAGTTCTGCTCATATCTTTATTTATGTTTTTTCTATGTTCTCAGGGTTTATTGGTTTGATCTTCTGATGTCAATTAAAACACTTGGTTATTCATTTTTTTTTAAGTTTATTTATTTATTTTTTTAATTAGTTTCTGCTTTATAACAAAGTGAATCAGTCATACTTATACATCTGTTCCCACATCCCTTCCCTCATGCATCTCCCTCCCTCCCACCCTCCCCATCCCACCCCTCCAGGCGGTCACAAAGCACCGAGCTGATCTCCCTGTGCTCTGCGGCTGCTTCCCACTATCTATCGACCTTACGTTTGGTAGTGTATACACGTCCATGCCTCTCTTTCGCCTTGTCACAGCCCACCCTTTCCCCTCCCCATATCCTCAAGTCCATTCTCAAGTAGGTCTGCGTCTTCATTCCCGTTTTGCCCCTAGGTTCTTCTTGACATGTTTTTTTTTTTTTAATTCCGTATATATGTGTTAGCATATGGTATTTGTCTTTCTCTTTCTGACTAACTTCACTCTGTATGACAGACTCTAGGTCTATCCACCTCATTACAAATAGCTCAGTTTCGTTTCTTTTTATGGCTGAGTAATATTCCATTGTATATATGTGCCACATCTTCTTTATCCATTCATCCGATGATGGACACTTAGGTTGTTTCCAGCTCCGGGCTATTGTGAATAGAGCTGCAATGAACATTTTGGTACATGTCTCTTTTTGAATTATGGTTTTCTCAGGGTATATGCCCAGTAGTGGGATTGCTGGGTCATATGGTAGTTCTATTTTTAGTTTTTTAAGGAACCTCCATACCGTTCTCCATAGTGGCTGTACCAATTCACACTCCCACCAGCAGTGCAAGAGTGTTCCCTTTTCTCCACACCCTCTCGAGCTTTTATTGTTTCTAGATTTCTTGATGAAGTGTGTCTTTTAAATCTTTTCAAAGAATATTGTTTGGACCTACTACATCACCTGAATTTTATACGTTTTCTGTTTTATTATGTTCTGCTCATATCTTTATTTATCTTTTTTCTATGTTCTCAGGGGTTCTTGTTTTGATCTTCTGATGTCAATTAAAACACTTGGTTATTCATTTTCATAAATCTTTTTACTTATAAAGATTTGAACTTTCGAAGATTCTAACTTACATGTAAGTTTCTAAGGGTCAGGTCCTCTACATTGTTACTGACCTAAGGCTTAGTTCACCATATAGCAATGTATATATTGAACTACTTTCCCGTCGACTTTCTGTGATTCCCTACATCTCACCTTTCTTTGCAGACAAGACATTTGAAATACCCTTAACTTATTTCACAGCCAATAAGTCTTGGAAATAATGTGTATTTTTTAGAGAAATCTTCTTATATAATTAGGCAGAAAATCTGACCTGCCATAGTTTTCAAAACAGCATAATTTCACTCTTCTCAATGATGAATCTGTTGTATTACACAACGTTTGGGTATTTAGCTTTATCAATGACATGTACTTTTAAAATGTTGAAGAGATCCTACCAGTCTTTGAAAACATCCTTGTTCCTTGTTTCAGTTCCAGTTTTATGTATATATTCTGCCTTGCACCTGATTATTCCAACATCCGATGGATGGCCTAGGGAATCTAATTCTGGTATTGCTTGTTTTTGCTGATTGTCTCCCCCTTGTAGCTGATTTCTTCATTTTTGTGTAAATTTAGATCATGAGCTCATGTTTAGCTATACAGCTGACTTTGTAAGTGGATTAGGTGAGAATGCTCGTAAGCTTCAGCAGAAAGTCGGAAAATGTTTATTTGTGTCCCTCCAATGAGTTGCCCGCGAGGACCCCGTTTTCTACAAGTGTTGGTCCAATACTCCCTCTAGATTCATGGACTCAGACAAGGTAACTTTGCGGCCCCCAATCTGGTGCAGGGCACTTCGCAGCCTCGGGTCCAGGCAGGAGTCTCTCCGCGTGTGTCGCAGGGAGCCATCTGCCTGCGAAATTCGGTCACCTGGCAGAAAGGTTCGATGCCCAGACCTACGGTTAGCTATGCAGTGAGGTGTACAGCGTGGACAGGTTCCACACACACTTCAAGTAACAGGGCGGCCTGAGTGGAAAGGTGAGAGTTTGGGCAGCTGTGCAGACAAAGAAGGATTCTTTTGGCCTGGGCATAAATGCTTGTGACACCCAACTGGGCCTGCCGTGCACTGAGGGCCCTGAACTGGACACCTTGCTCCCCTACCATTTGTTCAGTCACAGCAGAGATGCCCACACCCACTCCCTCAGTGAGGGCAGTGTTCCCAACTCCCTCAGCCCCACCCCCTCTCCACAGGTTACCATGGACTACAGATGCTGCATTCTGAGGTCAGGGCATTTCGAGAATGCCAAGGGCAGACATGATGACCTTAAATGATTTCCTCTTGTGTCAGTTTTGGTAAACATTAGGAGCTAGGTAATCGTCCTCTTTACAGAAATGATCAAATATACTGGCATTTCATAAATTCTCTGCTATTACATTGCCGTGATTCTTTCTGTATTTTCTTTATTTATGTTTTTGTTTTCCTTAATCAAATTGTGTCTTTTAAATCTTGTCAAAGAATATTCTTTGGACTTACTACATCACCTGAATTTTATACGTTTTCTGTTGTATTAAGTTCTGCTCATATCTGTATTGATCTTTTTCCTATGTTCTCAGGGTTTATTGTTATGATCTTCTGAAGTCAATTAAAACACTTGGTTATTCATTTTTATACATCTTTTTTACGTATAAATCTTTGAACTTTTGAAGATTCCAGCTTACTTGTAAGTTTCTAAGGGTCACGTCCTCTACATTGTTGCTGGACAAAGGCTTAGTTCACCATATAGCAATGTATATATTGACCTATTTTCCCCTCGACTTTCTGTGATTCCCTACATCTCACCTTTCTTTGCAGAGAAGCCATTTGAAATACCCTTAACTTATTTCACAGCCAATAAGTCTTTGAAATAATGTGTATTTTTTAGAGAAATCTTCTTATATAATTAGGCAGAAAATCTGACCTGCCATAGTTTTCAAAACAGCATAATTTCACTCTTCTCAATGATGAATCTGTTGTATTACACAACCTTTGATTATTTAGCTTTATCAATGACATGTATTTTAAAAAGGTTTCAGAGATCCTACCAGTCTTTTAAAGCATCCTTGTTCCTTGTTTCAGTTCCAGTTTTATGTATATTTTCTGCCTTGCACCTTTTTATTCCAACATCTGATGGTTGGCCTAGGGAATCTAATTCTGGTATTGATTGTTTTTGCTGATTGACTCCCCCTTGTAGCTGATTTCTTCATTATTGTGTAAATTTACACCATGAGCTCATGTTTAGCTAAACAGCTGACCTTGTAAGAGCCTTAGGTGTGAACGCTCGTAAGCTTCATCAGAAAGTCAGCAAAGATTTATCTGTGTCCCTCCAATGAGTTGCCCGCGGGACCCCGTTTTCTACAAGTGTTGGGCCAATACTCCCTCTAGAGGCAGGGAGTCAGACAGGGCTGCTTTGCGGCCCCCGATCTGAGGCAGGGGCTGTTGGCGGCCTGTGACCCGGGCTGGAGGCTCTCTGCGTGTGTCCCAGGTACACATCTGCCTGCGAACTTCGGTCACCTGGCAGGAAGCTATGATGCCCAGACCTTTGGTTAGTTGTGCAGCGAGGTGTACTTCTCGGACAGATTCCACAAACACTTCAAGTAAGAGGGCGCACCGAGTGGCAAGGTGAGAGTCAGGGCAGCTGTGCAGACAAAGAATGCGCCCTTTGGCCTGAGCCTAAATGCTTTTGACACCCCACTGGGCCAGCCGGACTTTGAGGGCCCTGCCCTGGGCCTTCTGCTCCCCTGCCATTTGTTCAATCTCAGCAGATATGGCCACACCCACTCCTTCAGTTAGGGCAGTGTTCCAACCTCCCTCAGCCCCGCCCACTCTCCGCAGGTTACCATGGACTACAGATGCTGCTTTCTGAGGCCAGGGCGTTCCGAGAATGCCAAGGGCAGACATGATGACCTTAAATGATTTCCTCTTGTTTCAGTTTTGGTAGACTTTAGGAGCTGGGAAATGGTCCACTTTACAGAAATGTTCAAATTTACTGGCATTTCTTATATTCTCTGCTATAACAT
Organism: Mesoplodon bidens; assembly: GCF_964165515.1. NCBI lineage: Eukaryota > Metazoa > Chordata > Mammalia > Artiodactyla > Ziphiidae > Mesoplodon > Mesoplodon bidens. Next base: position 1,289,208 of record NW_027671362.1, read on the forward strand.
AGTCCTGATTCTTTTGTATATTCTTTACTTATGTTTTTGTTTTCCTTAATCAAAGTGTGCCTTTTAAATCTTTTCAAAGAATATTCTTTGGACTTACTACATCACCTCAATTTTATACGTTTTCTGTTGTATTAAGTTCTGCTCATATCTTTATTTATGTTTTTTCTATGTTCTCAGGGTTTATTGGTTTGATCTTCTGATGTCAATTAAAACACTTGGTTATTCATTTTTTTTTAAGTTTATTTATTTATTTTTTTAATTAGTTTCTGCTTTATAACAAAGTGAATCAGTCATACTTATACATCTGTTCCCACATCCCTTCCCTCATGCATCTCCCTCCCTCCCACCCTCCCCATCCCACCCCTCCAGGCGGTCACAAAGCACCGAGCTGATCTCCCTGTGCTCTGCGGCTGCTTCCCACTATCTATCGACCTTACGTTTGGTAGTGTATACACGTCCATGCCTCTCTTTCGCCTTGTCACAGCCCACCCTTTCCCCTCCCCATATCCTCAAGTCCATTCTCAAGTAGGTCTGCGTCTTCATTCCCGTTTTGCCCCTAGGTTCTTCTTGACATGTTTTTTTTTTTTTAATTCCGTATATATGTGTTAGCATATGGTATTTGTCTTTCTCTTTCTGACTAACTTCACTCTGTATGACAGACTCTAGGTCTATCCACCTCATTACAAATAGCTCAGTTTCGTTTCTTTTTATGGCTGAGTAATATTCCATTGTATATATGTGCCACATCTTCTTTATCCATTCATCCGATGATGGACACTTAGGTTGTTTCCAGCTCCGGGCTATTGTGAATAGAGCTGCAATGAACATTTTGGTACATGTCTCTTTTTGAATTATGGTTTTCTCAGGGTATATGCCCAGTAGTGGGATTGCTGGGTCATATGGTAGTTCTATTTTTAGTTTTTTAAGGAACCTCCATACCGTTCTCCATAGTGGCTGTACCAATTCACACTCCCACCAGCAGTGCAAGAGTGTTCCCTTTTCTCCACACCCTCTCGAGCTTTTATTGTTTCTAGATTTCTTGATGAAGTGTGTCTTTTAAATCTTTTCAAAGAATATTGTTTGGACCTACTACATCACCTGAATTTTATACGTTTTCTGTTTTATTATGTTCTGCTCATATCTTTATTTATCTTTTTTCTATGTTCTCAGGGTTTCTTGTTTTGATCTTCTGATGTCAATTAAAACACTTGGTTATTCATTTTCATAAATCTTTTTACTTATAAAGATTTGAACTTTCGAAGATTCTAACTTACATGTAAGTTTCTAAGGGTCAGGTCCTCTACATTGTTACTGACCTAAGGCTTAGTTCACCATATAGCAATGTATATATTGAACTACTTTCCCGTCGACTTTCTGTGATTCCCTACATCTCACCTTTCTTTGCAGACAAGACATTTGAAATACCCTTAACTTATTTCACAGCCAATAAGTCTTGGAAATAATGTGTATTTTTTAGAGAAATCTTCTTATATAATTAGGCAGAAAATCTGACCTGCCATAGTTTTCAAAACAGCATAATTTCACTCTTCTCAATGATGAATCTGTTGTATTACACAACGTTTGGGTATTTAGCTTTATCAATGACATGTACTTTTAAAATGTTGAAGAGATCCTACCAGTCTTTGAAAACATCCTTGTTCCTTGTTTCAGTTCCAGTTTTATGTATATATTCTGCCTTGCACCTGATTATTCCAACATCCGATGGATGGCCTAGGGAATCTAATTCTGGTATTGCTTGTTTTTGCTGATTGTCTCCCCCTTGTAGCTGATTTCTTCATTATTGTGTAAATTTAGATCATGAGCTCATGTTTAGCTAAACAGCTGACCTTGTAAGAGGCTTAGGTGTGAACGCTGGTAAGCTTCAGCAGAAAGTCGGCAAAGATTTACTTGTGTCCCTCCAATGAGTGGCCTGCGAGGACCCCGTTTTCTACAAGTGTTGGTCCAATACTCCCTCTAGAGCCAGGGACTCAGACAGGTCTGCTTTGCGGCCCCCGATCTGGGGCAGGGGCAGTGGTCGGCCTGCGGACCGGGGAGAGAATCTCCGCGTGTGTCCCAGGGAAACATCTGTCTGCGAACTTCGGTCACCTGGCATGAAGCTACGATGCCCAGACCTATGGTTAGCTGTGCAGCGAGGTGTACTGCGAGGACAGCTTCCACACACACTTCAAGTAAGAGGGCGGCCTGAGTGGAAAAGTGGGAGTTTGGGCAGCTGTGCAGAAAAGCAAGGCACCCTTTGACCTGGGCCTAAATGCTTGTGACAACCCACTGGGCCTGCCTGGATCTGAGGGCCCTGCCCTGGTTTCCTTGCATTCCTGCTCTATGTTCAGTCACAGCAGAGATGGCCACCCCCACTCCCTCAGTGAGGGCAATGTTCCATCCTCCCTCATCCCCGCCCTCTCCCCGCAAGTTACCATGGACTACAGATGCTGCATTCTGAGGCCAGGGCGTTCCGAGAATGCCAAGGGCAGATATGATGACATTAAATGATTTCCCCTGTGTCAGTTTTGGTAAACTTTAGGAGCTAGGAAATGGTCCACTTTACAGAAATATTCAAATTTACTAGCATTTCAGATCTTCTCTGCTATAACATTGTCCTGATTCTTTCTGTATATTCTTGACTTATGTTTTTGTTTTCCTTAATCAAAGTGTGTCTTTTAAATCTTTTCAAAGAATATTCTTTGGACTTACTACATCACCTGAATTTTATACGTTTTCTGTTGTATTAAGTTCTGCTCATATCTTTACTTATCTTTTTTTATGTTCTCAGGGTTTATTGTTTTGATATTCTGATGTCAATTAAAACACTTGGTTAGTCATTTTTATAAATCTTTTTACTTATAAATATTTGAACTTTTGAAGATTCCAGCTTACATGTAAGTTTCTAAGGGTCACGTCCTCTACATTGTTGCTGTACTAAGGCTTAGTTCATCATATAGCAATGTATATATAGACCTATTTTCACCTCGATTTTCTGTGATTCCCTACATGTCACGTTTCTTTTCAGACAAGCCATTTGAAATAACATTAACTTATTACACAGCCATTAATTCTCTGAAATAATATGTATCTTTTAGAGAAATCTACTTATATAATTAGGCAGAAAGTCTGACCTGCCATAGTTTTCAAAACAGCATAATTTCACTCTTCTCAATGATGAATCTGTTGTATTACACAACCTTTGAGTATTTAGCTTTATCAATGACATGTACTTTAAAAATGTTTTAGAGATCCTACCAGTCTTTGAAAACATCCTTGTTCCTTGTTTCAGTTTCAGTTTTATGTATATTTTCTGCCTTGCACCTGATTATTCCAACATCTGATGGATGGCCTAGGGAATCTAATTCTGGTATTGATTGTTTTTGCTGATTGTCTCCCCCTTGTAGCCTATTTCCTCATTATTGTGTATATTTAGATCATGAGCTCAGGTTTAGATAAACAGCAGACCTTGTAAGAGGCTTAGGTGTGAACGCACGAAAGCTTCATCAGAAAGTAGGCAAATATTTATTTGTGTCCCTCCAATGAGTTGCCCGCGAGGACCCCGTTTTCTACAAGTGTTGGTCCAATAGTCCCTCTAGAGGCATGGACTCAGACAGGGCTGCTTTGCGGCCGCCGATCTGTGGCAGGGACTTTGGGCCGCCCGTGGTCCAGGCATGAGCCTCTCCGCGTGTTTCCCACGGACCCATCTGCCTGCGAACTTCGGTCACCTGGCAGGAAGCTACAATGCCCAGACCTCTGCCTAGCTCTGCAGCGTGGTGTACTGCGTGGACAGGTGCCACACACACTTCAAGTAAGAGGGTGGACTGAGTGGAAAGGTGAGAGTTTGGGCAGCTGTGAATACAAAGAAGACACCCTTAGGTCTGGGCCTAAATGCTTGTGACAACCCTCTGGTCCTGCCGGACTCTGAGGGCCTTGCCCTGGGCCCCCTGCTCCCCTGCCTTTTGTTCAGTCATAGCAGAGATGGCCACACCCATTCCCTCAGTGAGGGCAGTGTTCCAACCTCCCTCAGCCCCGCCCCCTCTCCGCAGGTTACCATGGCCTACAGATGCTGCATTCTGAGGCCAGGGTGTTCTGAGAATGCCAAGGGCAGACATGATGACCTTAAAGGATTTCCTCTTGTGTCAGTTTTGGTAAACTTTACCAGCTAGGAAATGGTCCACTTTTCAGAAATGATCTAATGTACTGGCATTTCATAAATTCTCTGCTATAACATTGCCCTGATTCTTTCTGTATATTCTTTACTTATGTTTTGTTTTCCTTAATCAAAGTGTGTCTTTTAAATCTTGTCAAAGAATATTCTTTGGTCTTACTGTATCACCTGAATTTTATACGTTTTCTGTTGTATTAAGTTCTGCTCATATCTTTATTGATCTTTTTCCTATATTCTCAGGGTTTATTGTTTTGATCTTCTGAAGTCAATTAAAACACTTGGTTATTCATTTTTATACATCTTTTTTACGTATTAAGCTTTGAACTTTGGAAGATTCCAGCTTACTTGTAGGTTTCTAAGGGTCACGTCCTCTACATTGTTGCTGGACAAAGGCTTAGTTCACCATATAGCAATGTATATATTGACCTATTTACCCCTCGACTTTCTGTGATTCCCTACATCTCACCTTTGTTTGCAGACAAGCCATTTGAAATACCCTTAACTTATTTCACAGCCAATAAGTCATTGAAATAATGTGTATTTTTTAGAGAAATCTTCTTATGTAATTAGGCAGAAAATCTGACCTGCCATAGTATTCAAAACAGCATAATTTCACTCTTCTCAATGATGAATCTGTTGTCTTACACAAACTCTGAGTATTTAGCTTTATCAATGACATGTACTTTAAAAATGTTTTGAGATCCTACCAGTCTTTGAAAACATCCTTGTTCCTTGTTTCAGTTCCAGTTTAGTGTATATTTTCTGCCTTGCACCTGATTATTCTAACATCTTTTGGATGGCCTAGGGAATCTAATTCTGGCATTGATTGTTTTTGCTGATTGTCTCCCCATGTAGCTGATTTCTTCAATATTGTGTAAATTTAGATCATGAGCTCATGTTTACCTAAACTGCTGACCATTTAAGAGGCTTAGGTGTGAACACACGTAAGCTTCAGCAGAAAGTCGGCAAAGAGTTATTTGTGTCCCTCCAATGAGTTGCCCGCGAGGAACCCGTTTTCTAACAAGTGTTGGTCCAATACTCCCTCTAGACGCAGGGGACTCAGACAGGGCTGCTTTGGGGCCCCCGATCTGGGGCAGGGGCAGTGGGCGGCCTGTGGCCCGGGCAGGAGCCTCTCCGCGTGTGTCCCAGGGACCCATCTGCCTGCGAACTTCGGTCACCAGGCAGGAAGCTACGATTCCCAGACCTATGGTTAGCTTTGCAGCGAGGTGACCTGCGCGGACAGCTTCCACACACACTTCAAGTAAGAGGGCAGCCTGAGTGGAAAGTTGAGAGTTTTGGCAGCTGTGCACACAAAGAAGGTGCCCTTTGGCCAGGACTTAAATGCCTGTGGCACCCCAATGGGCCTGCCGGTCTCTGAGTGCACTGCCCTGGGCACCCTGCTCCCCTGCCTTTGTTCAGTTACAGCAGAGATGGCCACACCCACTCTCTCAGTGAGGGCAGTGTTCCAACCTCCCTCAGCCCCTCCCCCTCTCCGCAGGTTACCATGGACTACAGATGCTGCATTCTGAGGCCAGGAAGTTCCGAGAATGCCAAGGGCAGACATGATGACCTTAAATGATTTCCTCTTGTGTCAGTTTTGGTAAACTTTAGGAGGTAGGAAATGGTCCACTTTACACAAATGTTCAAATTTACTGGCATTTTTATATTCTCTGCTATAACATTGTCCTGATTCTTTCTGTATATTCTTTACTTATGTTTTTGATTTCCTTAATCAAAGTGTGTCTTTTCAATGTTTCAAAGAATATTTTTGGACTTACTACATCACCTGAATTTTATACGTTTTCTGTTGTATTAAGTTCTGCTCATATCTTTCGTTATCTTTTATCTAAGTTCTGAGGGTTTATTGTTTTGATCTTCTGATGTCAATTAAAACACTTGGTTATTCATTTTCATAAATCTTTTCACTTATAAAGATTTGAACTTTTGATGATTCCAGCTTACTTGTAAGTTTCTAAGGATCAGGTCCTCTACATTGTTGCTGGCCTAAGGCTTAGTTCACCATATAGCAATGTATATATTGACCTATTTTCCCCTCGACTTTCTGTGATTCCCTACATCTCACCTTTCTTTGCAGACAAGCCATTTGAAATAACCTTAACTTATTTCACAGCCAATAAGTCTTTGAAATAATGTGTATTTTTTAGAGAAATCTTATATAATTAGGCAGAAAATCTGACCTGCCATAGTTTTCAAAACAGCATAATTTCATTCTACTCAATGATGAATCTGTTGTATTACGCAACCTTTGAGTATTTAGCTTTATCAATGACATGTACTTTAAAAATGTTTTAGAGATCCTATCAGGCTTGAAAACATCCTTTTCCTTGTTTCAGTTCCAGTTTTGTGTAAATTTTCTGCCTTGCACCTGATTATTCCAACATCTAATGGATGGCCTAGGGAATCTAATTCTGGTATTTATTGTTTTTGCTGATTGTCTCCCCTTGTAGCTTATTTCTTCATTATTGTGTAAATTTAGATCATGAGCTCATGTTTAGCTAAACAGCTGACCTTGAAATAGGCTTAGGTGTGAACGGTAGTAAGCTTCAGCAGAAAGTCGGCAAAGATTTATTTGTGTCCCTCCAATGAGTTGCCCGCGAGGACCCCGTTTTCTACAAGTGTTGGTCCAATACTCCCTCTAGAGGCAGGGTCCTCAGACAGTGCTGCTTTGCGGCCCCCGATCTGGGGCAGGGGCAGTGGGCGGCCTGCGGCCTGGGCAGGAGCATCTCCACGTGTGTCATAGGGACCCATCTGCCTCTGAACTTTGGGCACCCGGCAGGAAGCTACGATACCCAGACCTATGGGTAGCTCAGCAGCGAGGTGTACTGAGCGGACAGCTTCCACACAAACTTCAAGTAAGAGGGCAGCCTGAGTGTTAAGGTGAGAGTTTGGGCAGCTGTGCAGACAAAGAAGGCGCCCTTTGGCCTGGGCCTAAATGCTTGTGACACCCCACTGGGCTTGCCGGGCTCTGAGGGCCCTACACTGGGCCCCCCCTCCCCTGCCATTTTTCACTCACAGCAGAGATGGCCACAACCACTCCCTCATTGAGTGCAGTGTTCCAAACTCCCTCAGCCCCGCCCCTTCTCCGCAGGTTATCATGGACTACAGATGCTGCATTCCGAGGCCTGGGCGTTCCGAGAATGCCAAGGGCAGACATGATGACCTTAAATGATTTCCTCTTGTGTCAGTTTTGGCAAACTTTAGGAGCTAGGAAATGGTCCACTTTACAGAAATGTTCAAATTTACTGGCATTTCATATATTCTCTGCTATAACATTTTCCTGATTCTTTTGTATATTCTTTACTTATGTTTTTGTTTTCCTTAATCAAAGTGTGTCTTTTAAATCTTTTCAAAGAATATTCTTTGGACTTACTACATCACCTGAATTGTATACGTTTTCTGTTGTATTAAGTTCTGCTCATATCTTTATTTATCCTTTTTCTGTGTTCTAAGGGTTTATTGTTTTGATCTTCTGATGTCAATTAAAACACTTGGTTATTCATTTTAATAAATCTTTTTACTTATAAAGATTTGAACTTTTGAAGATTCCAGCTTACTTGTAAGTTTCTAAGGGTCAGGTCCCCTACATTGTTGCTGGCCTAAGGCTTAGTTCAACATATAGCAATGCATATATTGACCTATTTTCCCCTCGGCTTTCTGTGATTCCCTACATCACACCTTTTTTTGCAGACAGGCCTTTTGAAATACCCTTAACTTATTTCACAGCCAATAAGTCTTGGAAATAATGTGTATTTTTTAGAGAATTCTTCTTATATAATTAGGCAGAATATCTGACCTGCCATAGTTTTCAAAACAGCATAATTTCACTCTTCTCAATGATGAATCTGTTTTCTTACACAACCTCTGAGTATTTAGCTTTATCAATGACATGTACTTTAAAAATGTTTTAGAGATCCTATCACGCTTTGAAAACATCGTTGTTCCTTGTTTCAGTTCCAGATTTGTGTATATTTTCTGCCTTGCACCTGATTATTCCAACATCTGATGGATGGCCTAGGGAATCTAATTCTGGTATTGATTGTTTTTGCTGATTGTCTCCCCTTGTAGCTGATTTCTTCATTTTTGTGTAAATTTAGATCATGAGCTCATGTTTAGCTATACAGCTGACTTTGTAAGTGGATTAGCTGAGAATGCTCGTAAGCTTCAGCAGAAAGTCGGAAAATGTTTCTTTGTGTCCCTCCAATGAGTTGCCCGCGAGGACCCCGTTTTCTACAAGTGTTGGTCCAATACTCCCTCTAGAGGCAGGGAGTCAGACAGGGCTGCTTTGCGGCCCCCGATCTGAGTCAGGGGCTGTTGGCGGCCTGTGACCCGGGCTGGACCCTCTCTGCGTGTGTCCCAGGTACACATCTGCCTGCGAACTTCAGTCACCTGGCAGGAAGCTACGATGCCCAGACCTTTGGTTAGTTGTGCAGCGAGGTGTACTTCTCGGACAGATTCCACAAACACTTCAAGTAAGAGGGCGCACCGAGTGGCAAGGTGAGAGTCTGGGCAGCTGTGCAGACAAAGAATGCGCCCTTTGGCCTGAGCCTAAATGCTTTTGACACCCCACTGGGCCAGCCGGACTTTGAGGGCCCTGCCCTGGGCCTTCTGCTCCCCTGCCATTTGTTCAATCGCAGCAGATATGGCCACACCCACTCCTTCAGTTAGGGCAGTGTTCCAACCTCCCTCAGCCCCGCCCACTCTCCGCAGGTTACCCTGGACTACAGGTGCTGCTTTCTGAGGCCAGGAAGTTCCAAGAATGCCTAGGGCAGACATGATGACCTTAAATGATTTCCTCTTGTTTCAGTTTTGGTAGACTTTAGGAGCTGGGAAATGGTCCACTTTACAGAAATGTTCAAATTTACTGGCATTTCTTATATTCTCTGCTATAACATAGTCCTGATTCTTTTGTATATTCTTTACTTATGTTTTTGTTTTCCTTAATCAAAGTGTGCCTTTTAAATCTTTTCAAAGAATATTCTTTGGACTTACTACATCACCTCAATTTTATACGTTTTCTGTTGTATTAAGTTCTGCTCATATCTTTATTTATGTTTTTTTCTATGTTCTCAGAGTTTATTGGTTTGATCTTCTGATGTCAATTAAAACACTTGGTTATTCATTTTTTTTTTAAAGTTTATTTATTTATTTTTTTAATTAGTTTCTGCTTTATAACAAAGTGAATCAGTCATACATATACATCTGTTCCCACATCCCTTCCCTCATGCATCTCCCTCCCTCCCACCCTCCCCATCCCACCCCTCCAGGCGGTCACAAAGCACCGAGCTGATCTCCCTGTGCTCTGCGGCTGCTTCCCACTATCTATCGACCTTACGTTTGGTAGTGTATACACGTCCATGCCTCTCTTTCGCCTTGTCACAGCCCACCCTTCCCCCTCCCCATATCCTCAAGTCCATTCTCAAGTAGGTCTGCGTCTTCATTCCCGTTTTGCCCCTAGGTTCTTCATGACATGTTTTTTTTTTAATTCCGTATATATGTGTTAGCATACGGTATTTATCTTTCTCTTTCTGAGTAACTTCACTCTGTATGACAGACTCTAGGTCTATCCACCTCATTACAAATAGCTCAGTTTCGTTTCTTTTTATGGCTGAGTAATATTCCATTGTATATATGTGCCACATCTTCTTTATCCATTCATCCGATGATGGACACTTAGGTTGTTTCCAGCTCCGGGCTATTGTGAATAGAGCTGCAATGAACATTTTGGTACATGTCTCTTTTTGAATTATGGTTTTCTCAGGGTATATGCCCAGTAGTGGGATTGCTGGGTCATATGGTAGTTCTATTTTTAGTTTTTTAAGGAACCTCCATACCGTTCTCCATAGTGGCTGTACCAATTCACACTCCCACCAGCAGTGCAAGAGTGTTCCCTTTTCTCCACACCCTCTCGAGCTTTTATTGTTTCTAGATTTCTTGATGAAGTGTGTCTTTTAAATCTTTTCAAAGAATATTGTTTGGACCTACTACATCACCTGAATTTTATACGTTTTCTGTTTTATTATGTTCTGCTCATATCTTTATTTATCTTTTTTCTATGTTCTCAGGGTTTCTTGTTTTGATCTTCTGATGTCAATTAAAACACTTGGTTATTCATTTTCATAAATCTTTTTACTTATAAAGATTTGAACTTTCGAAGATTCTAACTTACATGTAAGTTTCTAAGGGTCAGGTCCTCTACATTGTTACTGACCTAAGGCTTAGTTCACCATATAGCAATGTATATATTGAACTACTTTCCCGTCGACTTTCTGTGATTCCCTACATCTCACCTTTCTTTGCAGACAAGACATTTGAAATACCCTTAACTTATTTCACAGCCAATAAGTCTTTGAAATAATGTGTATTTTTTAGAGAAATCTTCTTATATAATTAGGCAGAAAATCTGACCTGCCATAGTTTTCAAAACAGCATAATTTCACTCTTCTCAATGATGAATCTGTTGTATTACACAACGTTTGGGTATTTAGCTTTATCAATGACATGTACTTTTAAAATGTTGAAGAGATCCTACCAGTCTTTGAAAACATCCTTGTTCCTTGTTTCAGTTCCAGTTTTATGTATATATTCTGCCTTGCACCTGATTATTCCAACATCCGATGGATGGCCTAGGGAATCTAATTCTGGTATTGCTTGTTTTTGCTGATTGTCTCCCCCTTGTAGCTGATTTCTTCATTATTGTGTAAATTTAGATCATGAGCTCATGTTTAGCAAAACAGCTGACCTTGTAAGAGGCTTAGGTGTGAACGCTGGTAAGCTTCAGCAGAAAGTCGGCAAAGATTTACTTGTGTCCCTCCAATGAGTGGCCTGCCAGGACCCCGTTTTCTACAAGTGTTGGTCCAATACTCCCTCTAGAGCCAGGGACTCAGACAGGTCTGCTTTGCGGCCCCCGATCTGGGGCAGGGGCAGTGGTCGGCCTGCGGACCGGGGAGAGAATCTGCGCGTGTGTCCCAGGGACACATCTGTCTGCGAACTTCGGTCACCTGGCATGAAGCTACGATGCCCAGACCTATGGTTAGCTGTGCAGCGAGGTGTACTGCGAGGACAGGTTCCACACACACTTCAAGTAAGAGGGCGGCCTGAGTGGAAAAGTGGGAGTTTGGGCAGCTGTGCAGAAAAGCAAGGCACCCTTTGACCTGGGCCTAAATGCTTGTGACACCCCACTGGGCCTGCCTGTATCTGAGGGCCCTGCCCTGGTTTCCTTGCATTCCTGCTCTATGTTCAGTCACAGCAGAGATGGCCACCCCCACTCCCTCAGTGAGGGCAATGTTCCATCCTCCCTCAGCCCCGCCCTCTCCCCGCAAGTTACCATGGACTACAGATGCTGCATTCTGAGGCCAGGGCGTTCCGAGAATGCCAAGGGCAGATATGATGACATTAAATGATTTCCCCTGTGTCAGTTTTGGTAAACTTTAGGAGCTAGGAAATGGTCCACTTTACAGAAATATTCAAATTTACTAGCATTTCAGATCTTCTCTGCTATAACATTGTCCTGATTCTTTCTGTATATTCTTGACTTATGTTTTTGTTTTCCTTAATCAAAGTGTGTCTTTTAAATCTTTTCAAAGAATATTCTTTGGACTTACTACATCACCTGAATTTTATACGTTTTCTGTTGTATTAAGTTCTGCTCATATCTTTACTTATCTTTTTTTATGTTCTCAGGGTTTATTGTTTTGATATTCTGATGTCAATTAAAACACTTGGTTAGTCATTTTTATAAATCTTTTTACTTATAAATATTTGAACTTTTGAAGATTCCAGCTTACATGTAAGTTTCTAAGGGTCACGTCCTCTACATTGTTGCTGTACTAAGGCTTAGTTCATCATATAGCAATGTATATATAGACCTATTTTCACCTCGATTTTCTGTGATTCCCTACATGTCACGTTTCTTTTCAGACAAGCCATTTGAAATAACATTAACTTATTACACAGCCATTAATTCTCTGAAATAATATGTATCTTTTAGAGAAATCTACTTATATAATTAGGCAGAAAGTCTGACCTGCCATAGTTTTCAAAACAGCATAATTTCACTCTTCTCAATGATGAATCTGTTGTCTTACACAACCTTTGAGTATTTAGCTTTATCAATGACATGTACTTTAAAAATGTTTTAGAGATCCTACCAGTCTTTGAAAACATCCTTGTTCCTTGTTTCAGTTTCAGTTTAGTGTATATTTTCTGCCTTGCACCTGATTATTCCAACATCAGATGGATGGCCTAGGGAATCTCATTCTGGTATTGATTGTTTTTGCTGATTGTCTCCCTTTGTAGCTGATTTCTTCAATATTGTGTAAATTTAGATCATGAGCTCATGTTTAGCTAAATAGCTGACCTTGTAAGAGGCTTAGGTGTGAACGCACGAAAGCTTCATCAGAAAGTAGGCAAATATTTATTTGTGTCCCTCCAATGAGTTGCCCGCGAGGACCCCGTTTTCTACAAGTGTTGGTCCAATACTCCCTCTAGAGGCAGGGACTCAGACAGGGCTGCTTTGCGGCCGCCGATCTGTGGCAGGGACTTTGGGCCGCCCGTGGTCCAGGCATGAGCCTCTCCGCGTGTTTCCCACGGACCCATCTGCCTGCGAACTTCGGTCACCTGGCAGGAAGCTACAATGCCCAGACCTCTGCCTAGCTCTGCAGCGTGGTGTACTGCGTGGACAGGTGCCACACACACTTCAAGTAAGAGGGTGGACTGAGTGGAAAGGTGAGAGTTTGGGCAGCTGTGAATACAAAGAAGACACCCTTAGGTCTGGGCCTAAATGCTTGTGACAACCCTCTGGTCCTGCCGGACTCTGAGGGCCTTGCCCTGGGCCCCCTGCTCCCCTGCCTTTTGTTCAGTCATAGCAGAGATGGCCACACCCATTCCCTCAGTGAGGGCAGTGTTCCAACCTCCCTCAGCCCCGCCCCCTCTCCGCAGGTTACCATGGCCTACAGATGCTGCATTCTGAGGCCAGGGTGTTCTGAGAATGCCAAGGGCAGACATGATGACCTTAAAGGATTTCCTCTTGTGTCAGTTTTGGTAAACTTTACCAGCAAGGAAATGGTCCACTTTTCAGAAATGATCTAATGTACTGGCATTTCATAAATTCTCTGCTATAACATTGCCCTGATTCTTTCTGTATATTCTTTACTTATGTTTTGTTTTCCTTAATCAAAGTGTGTCTTTTAAATCTTGTCAAAGAATATTCTTTGGTCTTACTGTATCACCTGAATTTTATACGTTTTCTGTTGTATTAAGTTCTGCTCATATCTTTATTGATCTTTTTCCTATATTCTCAGGGTTTATTGTTTTGATCTTCTGAAGTCAATTAAAACACTTGGTTATTCATTTTTATACATCTTTTTTACGTATTAAGCTTTGAACTTTGGAAGATTCCAGCTTACTTGTAAGTTTCTAAGGGTCACGTCCTCTACATTGTTGCTGGACAAAGGCTTAGTTCACCATATAGCAATGTATATATTGACCTATTTACCCCTCGACTTTCTGTGATTCCCTACATCTCACCTTTGTTTGCAGACAAGCCATTTGAAATACCCTTAACTTATTTCACAGCCAATAAGTCATTGAAATAATGTGTATTTTTTAGAGAAATCTTCTTATGTAATTAGGCAGAAAATCTGACCTGCCATAGTATTCAAAACAGCATAATTTCACTCTTCTCAATGATGAATCTGTTGTCTTACACAAACTCTGAGTATTTAGCTTTATCAATGACATGTACTTTAAAAATGTTTTGAGATCCTACCAGTCTTTGAAAACATCCTTGTTCCTTGTTTCAGTTCCAGTTTAGTGTATATTTTCTGCCTTGCACCTGATTATTCTAACATCTTTTGGATGGCCTAGGGAATCTAATTCTGGAATTGATTGTTTTTGCTGATTGTCTCCCCATGTAGCTGATTTCTTCAATATTGTGTAAATTTAGATCATGAGCTCATGTTTAGCTAAACTGCTGACCATTTAAGAGGCTTAGGTGTGAACACACGTAAGCTTCAGCAGAAAGTCGGCAAAGAGTTATTTGTGTCCCTCCAATGAGTTGCCCGCGAGGAACCCGTTTTCTAACAAGTGTTGGTCCAATACTCCCTCTAGACGCAGGGGACTCAGACAGGGCTGCTTTGGGGCCCCCGATCTGGGGCAGGGGCAGTGGGCGGCCTGTGGCCCGGGCAGGAGCCTCTCCGCGTGTGTCCCAGGGACCCATCTGCCTGCGAACTTCGGTCTCCAGGCAGGAAGCTACGATTCCCAGACCTATGGTTAGCTTTGCAGCGAGGTGTACTGCGCGGACAGCTTCCACACACACTTCAAGTAAGAGGGCAGCCTGAGTGGAAAGTTGAGAGTTTGGGCAGCTGTGCACACAAAGAAGGTGCCCTTTGGCCAGGACTTAAATGCCTGTGGCACCCCAATGGGCCTGCCGGTCTCTGAGTGCCCTGCCCTGGGCACCCTGCTCCCCTGCCTTTGTTCAGTCACAGCAGAGATGGCCACACCCACTCCCTCAGTGAGGGCAGTGTTCCAACTTCCCTCAGCCCCTCCCCCTCTCCGCAGGTTACCATGGACTACAGATGCTGCATTCTGAGGCCAGGAAGTTCCGAGAATGCCAAGGGCAGACATGATGACCTTAAATGATTTCCTCTTGTGTCAGTTTTGGTAAACTTTAGGAGGTAGGAAATGGTCCACTTTACACAAATGTTCAAATTTACTGGCATTTCATATATTCTCTGCTATAACATTGTCCTGATTCTTTTGTATATTCTTTACTTATGTTTTTGTTTTCCTTAATCAAAGTGTGTCTTTTAAATCTTTTCAAAGAATATTCTTTGGACTTACTAACTCACCTGAATTTTATACGTTTTCTGTTGTATTAAGTTCTGCTCATATCTTTATTTATCCTTTTTCTGTGTTCTAAGGGTTTATTGTTTTGATCTTCTGATGTCAATTAAAACACTTGATTATTCATTTTAATAAACCTTTTTACTTATAAAGATTTGAACTTTTGAAGATTCCAGCTTACTTGTAAGTTTCTAAGGGTCAGGTCCCTTACATTGTTGCTGGCCTAAGGCTTAGTTCAACATATAGCAATGCATATATTGACCTATTTTCCCCTCGGCTTTCTGTGATTCCCTACATCACACCTTTTTTTGCAGACAGGCCTTTTGAAATACCCTTAACTTATTTCACAGCCAATAAGTCTTGGAAATAATGTGTATTTTTTAGAGAAATCTTCTTATATAATTAGGCAGAAAATCTGACCTGCCATAGTTTTCAAAACTGCATAATTTCACTCTTCTCAATGATGAATCTGTTGTCTTACACAACCTCTGAGTATTTAGCTTTATCAATGACATGTACTTTAAAAATGTTTTAGAGATCCTATCAGGCTTTGAAAACATCGTTGTTCCTTGTTTCAGTTCCAGATTTGTGTATATTTTCTGCCTTGCACCTGAGTATTCCAACATCTGATGGATGGCCTAGGGAATCTAATTCTGGTATTGATTGTTTTTGCTGATTGTCTCCCCTTGTAGCTGATTTCTTCATTTTTGTGTAAATTTAGATCATGAGCTCATGTTTAGCTATACAGCTGACTTTGTAAGTGTATTAGCTGAGAATGCTCGTAAGCTTCAGCAGAAAGTCGGAAAATGTTTATTTGTGTCCCTCCAATGAGTTGCCCGCGAGGACCCCGTTTTCTACAAGTGTTGGTCCAATACTCCCTCTAGATTCATGGACTCAGACAAGGTAACTTTGCGACCCCCGTTCTGGTGCAGGGCACTTCGCAGCCTCGGGTCCAGGCAGGAGTCTCTCCGCGTGTGTCGCAGGGACCCATCTGCCTGCGAAATTCGGTCACCTGGCAGAAAGTTTCGATGCCCAGACCTACGGTTAGCTATGCAGTGAGGTGTACAGCGTGGACAGGTTCCACACACACTTCAAGTAACAGGGCGGCCTGAGTGGAAAGGTGAGAGTTTGGGCAGCTGTGCAGACAAAGAAGGATTCTTTTGGCCTGGGCATAAATGCTTGTGACACCCCACTGGGCCTGCCGTGCACTGAGGGCCCTGAACTGGACACCTTGCTCCCCTACCATTTGTTCAGTCACAGCAGAGATGCCCACACCCACTCCCTCAGTGAGGGCAGTGTTCCCAACTCCCTCAGCCCCACCCCCTCTCCACAGGTTACCATGGACTACAGATGCTGCATTCTGAGGTCAGGGCATTTCGAGAATGCCAAGGGCAGACATGATGACCTTAAATGATTTCCTCTTGTGTCAGTTTTGGTAAACATTAGGAGCTAGGTAATCGTCCACTTTACAGAAATGATCAAATATACTGGCATTTCATAAATTCTCTGCTATTACATTGCCCTGATTCTTTCTGTATTTTCTTTACTTATGTTTTTGTTTTCCTTAATCAAATTGTATCTTTTAAATCTTGTCAAAGAATATTCTTTGGACTTACTACATCACCTGAATTTTATACGTTTTCTGTTGTATTAAGTTCTGCTCATATCTGTATTGATCTTTTTCCTATGTTCTCAGGGTTTATTGTTATGATCTTCTGAAGTCAATTAAAACACTTGGTTATTCATTTTTATACATCTTTTTTACGTATAAATCTTTGAACTTTTGAAGATTCCAGCTTACTTGTAAGTTTCTAATGGTCACGTCCTCTACATTGTTGCTGGACAAAGGCTTAGTTCACCATATAGCAATGTATATATTGACCTGTTTTCCCCTCGACTTTCTGTGATTCCCTAAATCTCACTTTTCTTTGCAGAGAAGCCATTTGAAATACCCTTAACTTATTTCACAGCCAATAAGTCTTTGAAATAATGTGTATTTTTTAGAGAATTCTTCTTATATAATTAGGCAGAAATTCTGACCTGCCATAGTTTTCAAAACAGCATAATTTCACTCTTCTCAATGATGAATCTGTTGTATTACACAACCTTTGAGTATTTAGCTTTATCAATGACATGTATTTTAAAAAGGTTTCAGAGATCCTACCAGTCTTTCAAAGCATCCTTGTTCCTTATTTCAGTTCCAGTTTTATGTATATTTTCTGCCTTGCACCTTTTTATTCCAACATCTGATGGTTGGCCTAGGGAATCTAATTCTGGTATTGATTGTTTTTGCTGATTGACTCCCCCTTGTAGCTGATTTCTTCATTATTGTGTAAATTTACACCATGAGCTCATGTTTAGCCAAACAGCTGACCTTGTAAAAGCCTTAGGTGTGAACGCTCGTAAGCTTCATCTGAAAGTCAGCAAAGATTTATCTGTGTCCCTCCAATGAGTTGCCCGCGGGACCCCGTTTTCTACAAGTGTTGGGACAATACTCCCTCTAGAGGCAGGGAGTCAGACAGGGCAGCTTTGCGGCCCCCGATCTGAGTCAGGGGCTGTTGGCGGCCTGTGACACGGGCTGGAGCCTCTCTGCGTGTGTCCCAGGTACACATCTGCCTGCGAACTTCTGTCACCTGGCAGGAAGCTACGATGCCCAGAACTTTGGTTAGTTGTGCAGCGAGGTGTACTTCTCGGACAGATTCCACAAACACTTCAAGTAAGAGGGCGCACCGAGTGGCAAGGTGAGAGTCTGGGCAGCTGTGCAGACAAAGAATGCGCCCTTTGGCCTGAGCCTAAATGCTTTTGACACCCCACTGGGCCAGCCGGACTTTGAGGGCCCTGCCCTGGGCCTTCTGCTCCCCTGCCATTTGTTCAATCGCAGCAGATATGGCCACACCCACTCCTTCAGTTAGGGCAGTGTTCCAACCTCCCTCAGCCCCGCCCACTCTCCGCAGGTTACCATGGACTACAGATTCTGCTTTCTGAGGCCAGGAAGTTCCAAGAATGCCAAGGGCAGACATGATGACCTTAAATGATTTCCTCTTGTTTCAGTTTTGGTAGACTTTAGGAGCTGGGAAATGGTCCACTTTACAGAAATGTTCAAATTTACTGGCATTTCTTATATTCTCTGCTATAACATAGTCCTGATTCTTTTGTATATTCTTTACTTATGTTTTTGTTTTCCTTAATCAAAGTGTGTCTTTTAAATCTTTTCAAAGAATATTCTTTGGACTTACTACATCACCTCAATTTTATACGTTTTCTGTTGTATTAAGTTCTGCTCATATCTTTATTTATGTTTTTTCTATGTTCTCAGAGTTTATTGGTTTGATCTTCTGATGTCAATTAAAACACTTGGTTATTCATTTTTTTTTAAAGTTTATTTATTTATTTTTTTAATTAGTTTCTGCTTTATAACAAAGTGAATCAGTCATACATATACATCTGTTCCCACATCCCTTCCCTCATGCATCTCCCTCCCTCCCACCCTCCCCATCCCACCCCTCCAGGCGGTCACAAAGCACCGAGCTGATCTCCCTGTGCTCTGCGGCTGCTTCCCACTATCTATCGACCTTACGTTTGGTAGTGTATACACGTCCATGCCTCTCTTTCGCCTTGTCACAGCCCACCCTTCCCCCTCCCCATATCCTCAAGTCCATTCTCAAGTAGGTCTGCATCTTCATTCCCGTTTTGCCCCTAGGTTCTTCATGACATGTTTTTTTTTTTTTAATTCCGTATATATGTGTTAGCATACGGTATTTATCTTTCTCTTTCTGACTAACTTCACTCTGTATGACAGTCTCTAGGTCTATCCACCTCATTACAAATAGCTCAGTTTCGTTTCTTTTTATGGCTGAGTAATATTCCATTGTATATATGTGCCACATCTTCTTTATCCATTCATCCGATGATGGACACTTAGGTTGTTTCCAGCTCCAGGCTATTGTGAATAGAGCTGCAATGAACATTTTGGTACATGTCTCTTTTTGAATTATGGTTTTCTCAGGGTATATGCCCAGTAGTGGGATTGCTGGGTCATATGGTAGTTCTATTTTTAGTTTTTTAAGGAACCTCCATACCGTTCTCCATAGTGGCTGTACCAATTCACACTCCCACCAGCAGTGCAAGAGTGTTCCCTTTTCTCCACACCCTCTCGAGCTTTTATTGTTTCTAGATTTCTTGATGAAGTGTGTCTTTTAAATCTTTTCAAAGAATATTGTTTGGACCTACTACATCACCTGAATTTTATACGTTTTCTGTTTTATTATGTTCTGCTCATATCTTTATTTATCTTTTTTCTATGTTCTCAGGGTTTCTTGTTTTGATCTTCTGATGTCAATTAAAACACTTGGTTATTCATTTTCATAAATCTTTTTACTTATAAAGATTTGAACTTTCGAAGATTCTAACTTACATGTAAGTTTCTAAGGGTCAGGTCCTCTACATTGTTACTGACCTAAGGCTTAGTTCACCATATAGCAATGTATATATTGAACTACTTTCCCGTCGACTTTCTGTGATTCCCTACATCTCACCTTTCTTTGCAGACAAGACATTTGAAATACCCTTAACTTATTTCACAGCCAATAAGTCTTTGAAATAATGTGTATTTTTTAGAGAAATCTTCTTATATAATTAGGCAGAAAATCTGACCTGCCATAGTTTTCAAAACAGCATAATTTCACTCTTCTCAATGATGAATCTGTTGTATTACACAACGTTTGGGTATTTAGCTTTATCAATGACATGTACTTTTAAAATGTTGAAGAGATCCTACCAGTCTTTGAAAACATCCTTGTTCCTTGTTTCAGTTCCAGTTTTATGTATATATTCTGCCTTGCACCTGATTATTCCAACATCCGATGGATGGCCTAGGGAATCTAATTCTGGTATTGCTTGTTTTTGCTGATTGTCTCCCCCTTGTAGCTGATTTCTTCATTATTGTGTAAATTTAGATCATGAGCTCATGTTTAGCTAAACAGCTGACCTTGTAAGAGGCTTAGGTGTGAACGCTGGTAAGCTTCAGCAGAAAGTCGGCAAAGATTTACTTGTGTCCCTCCAATGAGTGGCCTGCGAGGACCCCGTTTTCTACAAGTGTTGGTCCAATACTCCCTCTAGAGCCAGGGACTCAGACAGGTCTGCTTTGCGGCCCCCGATCTGGGGCAGGGGCAGTGGTCGGCCTGCGGCCCGGGGAGAGAATCTCCGCGTGTGTCCCAGGGACACATCTGTCTGCGAACTTTGGTCACCTGGCATGAAGCTACGATGCCCAGACCTATGGTTAGCTGTGCAGCGAGGTGTACTGCGAGGACAGGTTCCACACACACTTCAAGTAAGAGGGCGGCCTGAGTGGAAAAGTGGGAGTTTGGGCAGCTGTGCAGAAAAGCAAGGCACCCTTTGACCTGGGCCTAAATGCTTGTGACACCCCACTGGGCCTGCCTGGATCTGAGGGCCCTGCCCTGGTTTCCTTGCATTCCTGCTCTATGTTCAGTCACAGCAGAGATGGCCACCCCCACTCCCTCAGTGAGGGCAATGTTCCATCCTCCCTCATCCCCGCCCTCTCCCCGCAAGTTACCATGGACTACAGATGCTGCATTCTGAGGCCAGGGCGTTCCGAGAATGCCAAGGGCAGATATGATGACATTAAATGATTTCCCCTGTGTCAGTTTTGGTAAACTTTAGGAGCTAGGAAATGGTCCACTTTACAGAAATATTCAAATTTACTAGCATTTCAGATCTTCTCTGCTATAACATTGTCCTGATTCTTTCTGTATATTCTTGACTTATGTTTTTGTTTTCCTTAATCAAAGTGTGTCTTTTAAATCTTTTCAAAGAATATTCTTTGGACTTACTACATCACCTGAATTTTATACGTTTTCTGTTGTATTAAGTTCTGCTCATATCTTTACTTATCTTTTTTTATGTTCTCAGGGTTTATTGTTTTGATATTCTGATGTCAATTAAAACACTTGGTTAGTCATTTTTATAAATCTTTTTACTTATAAATATTTGAACTTTTGAAGATTCCAGCTTACATGTAAGTTTCTAAGGGTCACGTCCTCTACATTGTTGCTGTACTAAGGCTTAGTTCATCATATAGCAATGTATATATAGACCTATTTTCACCTCGATTTTCTGTGATTCCCTACATGTCACGTTTCTTTTCAGACAAGCCATTTGAAATAACATTAACTTATTACACAGCCATTAATTCTCTGAAATAATATGTATCTTTTAGAGAAATCTACTTATATAATTAGGCAGAAAGTCTGACCTGCCATAGTTTTCAAAACAGCATAATTTCACTCTTCTCAATGATGAATCTGTTGTATTACACAACCTTTGAGTATTTAGCTTTATCAATGACATGTACTTTAAAAATGTTTTAGAGATCCTACCAGTCTTTGAAAACATCCTTGTTCCTTGTTTCAGTTTCAGTTTTATGTATATTTTCTGCCTTGCACCTGATTATTCCAACATCTGATGGATGGCCTAGGGAATCTAATTCTGGTATTGATTGTTTTTGCTGATTGTCTCCCCCTTGTAGCTGATTTCCTCATTATTGTGTATATTTAGATCATGAGCTCAGGTTTAGATAAACAGCAGACCTTGTAAGAGGCTTAGGTGTGAACGCACGAAAGCTTCATCAGAAAGTCGGCAAATATTTATTTGTGTCCCTCCAATGAGTTTCCCGCGAGGACCCCGTTTTCTACAAGTGTTGGTCCAATACTCCCTCTAGAGGCAGGGACTCAGACAGGGCTGCTTTGCGGCCGCCGATCTGTGGCAGGGACTTTGGGCCGCCCGTGGTCCAGGCATGAGCCTCTCCGCGTGTTTCCCACGGACCCATCTGCCTGCGAACTTCGGTCACCTGGCAGGAAGCTACAATGCCCAGACCTCTGCCTAGCTCTGCAGCGTGGTGTACTGCGTGGACAGGTGCCACACACACTTCAAGTAAGAGGGTGGACTGAGTGGAAAGGTGAGAGTTTGGGCAGCTGTGAAGACAAAGAAGACGCCCTTAGGTCTGGGCCTAAATGCTTGTGACAACCCTCTGGGCCTGCCAGGCTCTGAGGGCCTTGCCCTGGGCCCCCTGCTCCCCTGCCTTTTGTTCAGTCATAGCAGAGATGGCCACACCCATTCCCTCAGTGAGGGCAGTGTTCCAACCTCCCTCAGCCCCGCCCCCTCTCCGCAGGTTACCATGGCCTACAGATGCTGCATTCTGAGGCCAGGGTGTTCTGAGAATGCCAAGGGCAGACATGATGACCTTAAAGGATTTCCTCTTGTGTCAGTTTTGGTAAACTTTACCAGCAAGGAAATGGTCCACTTTTCAGAAATGATCTAATGTACTGGCATTTCATAAATTCTCTGCTATAACATTGCCCTGATTCTTTCTGTATATTCTTTACTTATGTTTTGTTTTCCTTAATCAAAGTGTGTCTTTTAAATCTTGTCAAAGAATATTCTTTGGTCTTACTGTATCACCTGAATTTTATACGTTTTCTGTTGTATTAAGTTCTGCTCATATCTTTATTGATCTTTTTCCTATATTCTCAGGGTTTATTGTTTTGATCTTCTGAAGTCAATTAAAACACTTGGTTATTCATTTTTATACATCTTTTTTACGTATTAAGCTTTGAACTTTGGAAGATTCCAGCTTACTTGTAAGTTTCTAAGGGTCACGTCCTCTACATTGTTGCTGGACAAAGGCTTAGTTCACCATATAGCAATGTATATATTGACCTATTTACCCCTCGACTTTCTGTGATTCCCTACATCTCACCTTTGTTTGCAGACAAGCCATTTGAAATACCCTTAACTTATTTCACAGCCAATAAGTCATTGAAATAATGTGTATTTTTTAGAGAAATCTTCTTATGTAATTAGGCAGAAAATCTGACCTGCCATAGTATTCAAAACAGCATAATTTCACTCTTCTCAATGATGAATCTGTTGTCTTACACAAACTCTGAGTATTTAGCTTTATCAATGACATGTACTTTAAAAATGTTTTGAGATCCTACCAGTCTTTGAAAACATCCTTGTTCCTTGTTTCAGTTCCAGTTTAGTGTATATTTTCTGCCTTGCACCTGATTATTCTAACATCTTTTGGATGGCCTAGGGAATCTAATTCTGGAATTGATTGTTTTTGCTGATTGTCTCCCCATGTAGCTGATTTCTTCAATATTGTGTAAATTTAGATCATGAGCTCATGTTTAGCTAAACTGCTGACCATTTAAGAGGCTTAGGTGTGAACACACGTAAGCTTCAGCAGAAAGTCGGCAAAGAGTTATTTGTGTCCCTCCAATGAGTTGCCCGCGAGGAACCCGTTTTCTAACAAGTGTTGGTCCAATACTCCCTCTAGACGCAGGGGACTCAGACAGGGCTGCTTTGGGGCCCCCGATCTGGGGCAGGGGCAGTGGGCGGCCTGTGGCCCGGGCAGGAGCCTCTCCGCGTGTGTCCCAGGGACCCATCTGCCTGCGAACTTCGGTCTCCAGGCAGGAAGCTACGATTCCCAGACCTATGGTTAGCTTTGCAGCGAGGTGTACTGCGCGGACAGCTTCCACACACACTTCAAGTAAGAGGGCAGCCTGAGTGGAAAGTTGAGAGTTTGGGCAGCTGTGCACACAAAGAAGGTGCCCTTTGGCCAGGACTTAAATGCCTGTGGCACCCCAATGGGCCTGCCGGTCTCTGAGTGCCCTGCCCTGGGCACCCTGTTCCCCTGCCTTTGTTCAGTCACAGCAGAGATGGCCACACCCACTCCCTCAGTGAGGGCAGTGTTCCAACTTCCCTCAGCCCCTCCCCCTCTCCGCAGGTTACCATGGACTACAGATGCTGCATTCTGAGGCCAGGAAGTTCCGAGAATGCCAAGGGCAGACATGATGACCTTAAATGATTTCCTCTTGTGTCAGTTTTGGTAAACTTTAGGAGGTAGGAAATGGTCCACTTTACACAAATGTTCAAATTTACTGGCATTTCATATATTCTCTGCTATAACATTGTCCTGATTCTTTTGTATATTCTTTACTTATGTTTTTGTTTTCCTTAATCAAAGTGTGTCTTTTAAATCTTTTCAAAGAATATTCTTTGGACTTACTACATCACATGAATTGTATACGTTTTCTGTTGTATTAAGTTCTGCTCATATCTTTATTTATCCTTTTTCTGTGTTCTAAGGGTTTATTGTTTTGATCTTCTGATGTCAATTAAAACACTTGATTATTCATTTTAATAAACCTTTTTACTTATAAAGATTTGAACTTTTGAAGATTCCAGCTTACTTGTAAGTTTCTAAGGGTCAGGTCCCCTTCATTGTTGCTGGCCTAAGGCTTAGTTCAACATATAGCAATGCATATATTGACCTATTTTCCCCTCGTCTTTCTGTGATTCCCTACATCACACCTTTTTTTGCAGACAGGCCTTTTGAAATACCCTTAACTTATTTCACAGCCAATAAGTCTTGGAAATAATGTGTATTTTTTAGAGAAATCTTCTTATATAATTAGGCAGAAAATCTGACCTGCCATAGTTTTCAAAACAGCATAATTTCACTCTTCTCAATGATGAATCTGTTGTCTTACACAACCTCTGAGTATTTAGCTTTATCAATGACATGTACTTTAAAAATGTTTTAGAGATCCTATCAGGCTTTGAAAACATCGTTGTTCCTTGTTTCAGTTCCAGATTTGTGTATATTTTCTGCCTTGCACCTGAGTATTCCAACATCTGATGGATGGCCTAGGGAATCTAATTCTGGTATTGATTGTTTTTGCTGATTGTCTCCCCTTGTAGCTGATTTCTTCATTTTTGTGTAAATTTAGATCATGAGCTCATGTTTAGCTATACAGCTGACTTTGTAAGTGGATTAGCTGAGAATGCTCGTAAGCTTCAGCAGAAAGTCGGAAAATGTTTATTTGTGTCCCTCCAATGAGTTGCCCGCGAGGACCCCGTTTTCTACAAGTGTTGGTCCAATACTCCCTCTAGATTCATGGACTCAGACAAGGTAACTTTGCGACCCCCGTTCTGGTGCAGGGCACTTCGCAGCCTCGGGTCCAGGCAGGAGTCTCTCCGCGTGTGTTGCAGGGACCCATCTGCCTGCGAAATTCGGTCACCTGGCAGAAAGTTTCGATGCCCAGACCTACGGTTATCTATGCAGCGAGGTGTACAGCGTGGACAGGTTCCACGCACACTTCAAGTAACAGGGCGGCCTGAGTGGATAGGTGAGAGTTTGGGCAGCTGTGCAGACAAAGAAGGATTCTTTTGGCCTGGGCATAAATGCTTGTGACACCCCACTGGGCCTGCCGTGCACTGAGGGCCCTGAACTGGACACCTTGCTCCCCTACCATTTGTTCAGTCACAGCAGAGATGCCCACACCCACTCCATCAGTGAGGGCAGTGTTCCCAACTCCCTCAGCCCCACCCCCTCTCCACAGGTTACCATGGACTACAGATGCTGCATTCTGAGATCAGGGCATTCCGAGAATGCCAAGGGCAGACATGATGACCTTAAATGATTTCCTCTTGTGTCAGTTTTGGTAAACATTAGGAGCTAGGTAATCGTCCACTTTACAGAAATGATCAAATATACTGGCATTTCATAAATTCTCTGCTATTACATTGCCCTGATTCTTTCTGTATTTTCTTTACTTATGTTTTTGTTTTCCTTAATCAAAGTGTGTCTTTTAAATCTTGTCAAAGAATATTCTTTGTAGTTACTACATCACCTGAATTTTATACGTTTTCTGTTGTATTAATTTCTGCTCATATCTTTATTGATCTTTTTCCTATGTTCTCAGGGTTTATTGTTATGATCTTCTGAAGTCAATTAAAACATTTGGTTATTCATTTTTATACATCTTTTTTACGTATAAAGCTTTGAACTTTTGAAGATTCCAGCTTACTTGTAAGATTCTAAGGGTCACGTCCTCTACATTGTTGCTGGACAAAGGCTTAGTTCACCATATAGCAATGTATATATTGACCTGTTTTCCCCTCAACTTTCTGTGATTCCCTACATCTCACCTTTCTTTGCAGAGAAGCCATTTGAAATACCCTTAACTTATTTCACAGCCAATAAGTCTTTGAAATAATGTGTATTTTTTAGAGAAATCTTCTTATATAATTAGGCAGAAAATCTGACCTGCCATAGTTTTCAAAACAGCATAATTTCACTCTTCTCAATGATGAATCTCTTGTATTACACAACCTTTGAGTATTTAGCTTTATCAATGACATGTACTTTAAAAAGGTTTCAGAGATCCTACCAGTCATTTAAAGCATCCTTGTTCCTTATTTCAGTTCCAGTTTTATGTATATTTTCTGCCTTGCACCTTTTTATTCCAACATCTGATGGTTGGCCTAGGGAATCTAATTCTGGTATTGATTGTTTTTGCTGATTGACTCCCCCTTGTAGCTGATTTCTTCATTATTGTGTAAATTTACACCATGAGCTCATGTTTAGCTAAACAGCTGACCTTGTAAGAGCCTTAGGTGTGAACGCTCGTAAGCTTCATCAGAAAGTCATCAAATATTTATCTGTGTCCCTCCAATGAGTTGCCCGCGGGACCCCGTTTTCTACAAGTGTTGGGCCAATACTCCCTCTAGAGGAAGGGAGTCAGACAGGGCTGCTTTGCGGCCCCCGATCTGAGGCAGGGGCTGTTGGCGGCCTGTGATCCGGGCTAAGCCTCTCTGCGTTTGTCCCAGGTACACATCTGCCTGCGAACTTCGGTCACCTGGCAGGAAGCTACGATGCCCAGACCTTTGGTTAGTTGTGCAGCGAGGTGTACTTCTCGGACAGATTCCACCAACACTTCAAGTAAGAGGGCGCATCGAGTGGCAAGGTGAGAGTCTGGGCAGCTGTGCAGACAAAGAATGCGCCCTTTGGCCTGAGCCTAAATGCTTTTGACACCCCACTGGGCCAGCCGGACTTTGAGGGCCCTGCCCTGGGCCTTCTGCTCCCCTGCCATTTGTTCAATCGCAGCAGATATGGCCACACCCACTCCTTCAGTTAGGGCAGTGTTCCAACCTCCCTCAGCCCCGCCCACTCTCCGCAGGTTACCATGGACTACAGATGCTGCTTTCTGAGGCCAGTGCGTTCCGAGAATGCCAAGGGCAGACATGATGACCTTAAATGATTTCCTCTTGTTTCAGTTTTGGTAGACTTTAGGAGCTGGGAAATGGTCCACTTTACAGAAATGTTCAAATTTACTGGCATTTCTTATATTCTCTGCTATAACATAGTCCTGATTCTTTTGTATATTCTTTACTTATGTTTTTGTTTTCCTTAATCAAAGTGTGTCTTTTAAATCTTTTCAAAGAATATTCTTTGGACTTACTACATCACCTCAATTTTATACGTTTTCTGTTGTATTAAGTTCTGCTCATATCTTTATTTATGTTTTTTCTATGTTCTCAGGGTTTATTGGTTTGATCTTCTGATGTCAATTAAAACACTTGGTTATTCATTTTTTTTTAAAGTTTATTTATTTATTTTTTAAATTAGTTTCTGCTTTATAACAAAGTGAATCAGTCATACATATACATCTGTTCCCACATCCCTTCCCTCATGCATCTCCCTCCCTCCCACCCTCTTCATCCCACCCCTCCAGGCGGTCACAAAGCACCGAGCTGATCTCCCTGTGCTCTGCGGCTGCTTCCCACTATCTATCGACCTTACGTTTGGTAGTGTATACACGTCCATGCCTCTCTTTCGCCTTGTCACAGCCCACCCTTTCCCCTCCCCATATCCTCAAGTCCATTCTCAAGTAGGTCTGCGTCTTCATTCCCGTTTTGCCCCTAGGTTCTTCCTGACATGTTTTTTTTTTTTTTAATTCCGTATATATGTGTTAGCATATGGTATTTGTCTTTCTCTTTCTGACTAACTTCACTCTGTATGACAGACTCTAGGTCTATCCACCTCATTACAAATAGCTCAGTTTCGTTTCTTTTTATGGCTGAGTAATATTCCATTGTATATATGTGCCACATCTTCTTTATCCATTCATCCGATGATGGACACTTAGGTTGTTTCCAGCTCCGGGCTATTGTGAATAGAGCTGCAATGAACATTTTGGTACATGTCTCTTTTTGAATTATGGTTTTCTCAGGGTATATGCCCAGTAGTGGGATTGCTGGGTCATATGGTAGTTCTATTTTTAGTTTTTTAAGGAACCTCCATACCGTTCTCCATAGTGGCTGTACCAATTCACACTCCCACCAGCAGTGCAAGAGTGTTCCCTTTTCTCCACACCCTCTCGAGCTTTTATTGTTTCTAGATTTCTTGATGAAGTGTGTCTTTTAAATCTTTTCAAAGAATATTGTTTGGACCTACTACATCACCTGAATTTTATACGTTTTCTGTTTTATTATGTTCTGCTCATATCTTTATTTATCTTTTTTCTATGTTCTCAGGGTTTCTTGTTTTGATCTTCTGATGTCAATTAAAACACTTGGTTATTCATTTTCATAAATCTTTTTACTTATAAAGATTTGAACTTTCGAAGATTCTAACTTACATGTAAGTTTCTAAGGGTCAGGTCCTCTACATTGTTACTGACCTAAGGCTTAGTTCACCATATAGCAATGTATATATTGAACTACTTTCCCGTCGACTTTCTGTGATTCCCTACATCTCACCTTTCTTTGCAGACAAGACATTTGAAATACCCTTAACTTATTTCACAGCCAATAAGTCTTTGAAATAATGTGTATTTTTTAGAGAAATCTTCTTATATAATTAGGCAGAAAATCTGACCTGCCATAGTTTTCAAAACAGCATAATTTCACTCTTCTCAATGATGAATCTGTTGTATTACACAACGTTTGGGTATTTAGCTTTATCAATGACATGTACTTTTAAAATGTTGAAGAGATCCTACCAGTCTTTGAAAACATCCTTGTTCCTTGTTTCAGTTCCAGTTTTATGTATATATTCTGCCTTGCACCTGATTATTCCAACATCCGATGGATGGCCTAGGGAATCTAATTCTGGTATTGCTTGTTTTTGCTGATTGTCTCCCCCTTGTAGCTGATTTCTTCATTATTGTGTAAATTTAGATCATGAGCTCATGTTTAGCTAAACAGCTGACCTTGTAAGAGGCTTAGGTGTGAACGCTCATAAGCTTCATCAGAAAGTCGGCAAAGATTTATTTGTGTCCCTCCAATGAGTGTTCTGCGAGGACCCCGTTTTCTACAAGTGTTGGTCCAATACTCCCTCTAGAGCCAGGGACTCAGACAGGTCTGCTTTGCGGCCCCCGATCTGGGGCAGGGGCAGTGGTCGGCCTGCGGCCCGGGGAGAGAATCTGCGCGTGTGTCCCAGGGACACATCTGCCTGCGAACTTCGGTCACCTGGCATGAAGCTACGATGCCCAGACCTATGGTTAGCTGTGCAGCGAGGTGTACTGCGAG
Organism: Mesoplodon bidens; assembly: GCF_964165515.1. Classification (NCBI taxonomy): domain Eukaryota; kingdom Metazoa; phylum Chordata; class Mammalia; order Artiodactyla; family Ziphiidae; genus Mesoplodon; species Mesoplodon bidens. The sequence continues at coordinate 1,318,636 of NW_027671362.1, forward strand.
GACAGGTTCCACACACACTTCAAGTAAGAGGGCGGCCTGAGTGGAAAAGTGGGAGTTTGGGCAGCTGTGCAGAAAAGGAAGGCGCCCTTTGACCTTGGCCTAAATGCTTGTTACACCACACTGGGCCTGCCTGGATCTGAGGGCCCTGCCCTGGTTTCCTTGCATTCCTGCTCTATGTTCAGTCACAGCAGAGATGGCCACACCCACTCCTTCAGTGAGGGCAATGTTCCAGCTTCCCTCAGCCCCGCCCCCTCCCCGCAAGTTACCATGGGATACAGATGCAGCATTCTGAGGCCATGGCGTTTCGAGAATGCCAAGGGCAGACAGGATGACATTAAATGATTTCCTCTTGTGTCAGTTTTGGTAAACTTTAGGAGCTAGGAAATGGTCCAATTTACAGAAATGTTCAAATTTACTGGCATTTCAGATATTCTCTGCTATAACATTGTCTTAATTCTTTCTGTATATTCTTGACTTATGTTTTTGTTTTCCTTAATCAAAGTGTGTCTTTTAACTCTTTTCAAAGAATATTCTTTGGACTTACTACATCACCTCAATTTTATACATTTTCTGTTGTATTAAGTTCTGCTCATATCTTTATTTATCTTTTTTCTATGTTCTCAGGGTTTATTGTTTTGATCTTCTGATGTCAATTAAAACACTTGGTTATCCATTTTCATAAATCTTTTCTCTTATAAAGATTTGAACATTTGAAGATTCCAGCTTACTTGTAAGTTTCTAAGGGTCAGGTCATCTACATTGTTGCTGGCCTAAGGCTTAGTTCACCATATAGCAATGTATATTTTGAACTATTTTCCCCACGACTTTCTGTGATTCCCTATATCTCACCTTTCTTTGCAGAGAAGACATTTGAAATACCCTTAAGTTATTTCACAACCAATAAGTCTTTGAAATAATGTGTATTTTTTACAGAAATCTCCTTATATAATTAGGCAGAAAATCTGACCGGCCATAGTTTTCAAAACAGCATAATTTCACTCTTCTCAATGATGAATCTGTTGTATTACACAACCTTTGAGTATGTAGCTTTATCAATGACATGTACTTTAAAAATGTTTTAGAGATCCTACCAGTCTTTGAAAACATCCTTGTTCCTTGTTTCAGTTCCAGTTTTAGGTATATTTTCTGCATTGCACCTGATTATTCCTACATCCGATGGATGGCCTAGGAAATCTAATTCTGGTATTGATTGTTTTGGCTGATTGTCTCCGCCCTGTAGCTGATTTCTTCATTATTGTGTAAATTTAGATCATGAGCTCATGTTTTGCTAAAGAGCTGACCTTGTAGGACGCTTAGGTGTGAACGCTCGTAAGCTTCATCAGAAAGTCGGCCAAGATTTATTTGTGTCCCTCCAATGAGTGGCATGCGAGGACCCCATTTTCTACGAGTGTTGGTCCAATACTCCATCTAGAGGCCGGGACTCTGACAGGGCTGCTTTGCGGCCCCCGATCTGAGGAAAGGGCAGTAGTTGGCCCGTGGCCCGGGCAGGAGACTCTCCGCGTGTGTCTCAGGGAACCATCTGCCTGCGAAATTCGGTCACCTTGCAGGAAGTTACGATGCCCAGACCTATGTTTAGCTATGCAGCGAGGTGTACAGCATGGACAGGTTCCACACACACTTCATGTAACAGGGCGGCCTCAGTGGAAAGGTGAGAGTTTGGGCAGCTCTGTAGACAAAGAAGGAGTCTTTTGGCCTGGGCATAAATGCTTGTGACACCCCACTTGGCCTGCCGTGCTCTGAGGGCCCTGACCTGGACACCTTGCACCCCTACCCTTTGTTTAGTCACAGCAGAAATGCCCACACCCACTCCCTCAGTGAGGGCAGTGTTCCCACATCCCTCAGCCCCACACCCTCTCCGCAAGTTACCATGGACAACAAATGCTGCATTCTGAGGTCAGGGCATTCCGAGAATGCCAAGGGCAGACATGATGACCTTAAATGATTTCCTCTTGTGTCAGTTTTGGTAAACTGTAGGAGCTAGGAAATGGTCAACTTTGCAGAAATATTCAAATTTACTGGCAATTCATAAATTCTCCGCTATAACATTGCCCTGATTCTTTCTGTATATTCTTTACTTATGTTTTGTTTTCCTTAATCAAAGTGTGTCTTTTAAATCTTGTCAAAGAATATTCTTTGGTCTTACTGTATCACCTGAATTTTATACGTTTTCTGTTGTATTAAGTTCTGTTCATATCTTTATTGATCTTTTTCCTATATTCTCAGGGTTTATTGTTTTGATCTTTTGAAGTCAATTAAAACACTTGGTTATTCATTTTTATACATCTTTTTTACGTATAAAGCTTTGAACTATTGAAGATTCCAGCTTACTTGTAAGTTTCTAAGGGTCACGTTCTCTACATTGTTGCTGGACAAAGGCTTAGTTCACCATATAGCAATGTATATATTGACCTATTTTCCCCTCGACTTTCTGTGATTCCCTACATCTCACCTTTGTTTGCAGACAAGCCATTTGAAATACCCTTAATTTATTTCACAGCCAATAAGTCTTTGAAATAATGTGTATTTTTTAGAGAAATCTTCTTATATATTTAGGCAGAAAATCTGACCTGCCATAGTTTTCAAAACAGCATAAATTCAGTCTTCTCAATGATGAATCTGTTGTATTACACAACCTTTGAGTATTTAGCTTTATCAATGACATGTACTTTAAAAAGGTTTCAGAGATCCTACCAGTCTTTTAAAACATTTTATTTTTTATTTCAGTTCCAGTTTTATATATATTTTCTGCCTTTCACCTTTATATTCCAACATCTGATGGTTGGCCTAGGGAATCTAATTCTTGTATTGATTGTTTTTGCTGTTGGACTCCCCCTTGTAGCTGATATCTTCATTATTGTGTAAATTTACACCATAAGCTCATGTTTAGCTAAACAGCTGACCTTGTAAGAGGCTTAGGTGTGAACGCTCGTAAGCTTCATCAGAAAGTCGGAAAAGATTTATTTGTGTCCCTCCAATGAGTTGTGCGCGAGTACCCCGTTTTCTACAAGTGTAGGGGCCAATACTCCCTCTAGAGGCAGGGAGTCAGACAGGGCTGCTTTGCGGCCCCCAATCTGAGGCAGTGGCAGTCGGCGGCCTGTGACCTGGGCTGGAGCCGCTCCGCGTGTGTCCCAGGTACACATCTGCCTGCGAACTTCGGTCACCTGGCAGGAAGCTACAATGCCCAGACCTATGGTTAGCTGTGCAGCGAGGTGTACTTCTCGGACAGGTTCCACACACACTTCAAGTAAAAGGGCTCACTGAGTGGAAAGGTGAGAGTCTGGGCAGCTGTGCAGACAAACAATGCGCCCTTTGGCCTGAGCCTAAATGCTTGTGACACCCCACTGGGGCAGCCGGAGTTTGAGTGCCCTGCCCTGGGCCATCTGCTTCCCTTCCATTTGTTCAGTGACAGCAGATATGGCCACACCCACTCCCTCACTGAGGGCAGTGTCCCAAACTCCCTTAGCCCCGCCCCCCCTCCGCAGGTTACCGTGGACTACAGATGCTGCATTCTGAGGCCAGGGCGTTCCGAAAATGCCAAGGGCAGACATGATGACCTTAAATGATTTCCTCTTGTTCCAGTTTTGGTAGACTTTCAGAGCTGGGAAATGGTCCACTTTACAGAAATGTTCAAATTTACTGGCATTTCATATATTCTCTGCTATAACATTGTCCTGATTCTTTCTGTATATTCTTTACTTATGTTTTTGTTTTCCTTAATCAAAGTGTGTCTTTTAAATATTTTCAAAGAATATTGTTTGGACTTACTACATCACCTCAATTTTATACATTTTCTGTTGTATTAAGTTCTGCTCCTATCTTTATTTATCTTTTTTCTATGTTCTCAGGGCTTAATGTATTGATCTTCTGATGTCAATTAAAACACTTGGTTATTCATTTTAATAAATCTTTTTACTTATAAAGATTTGAACTTTTGAAGATTCCAGCTTACTTGTAAGTTTCTAAGGGTCAGGTCCTCTACATTGTTGCAGGGCTAAGGCTTAGTTCACAATATAGCAATGTATATATTGCCATATTTTCCCCTCGACGTTGTGTGATTCCCTACATCTCAACTTTCTTTGCCCACAAGCCATTTGAAATACACTTAACTTATTTCACAGCCAATAAGTCTTTGAAATAATGTGTATTTTTTAGAGATATCTTCTTATATAATTAGGCAGAAAGTCTGAACTGCCATATTTTTCAAAACAGCATAATTTCACTCTTCTCAATGATGAATCTGTTGTATTACATAACCTTTGAATATTTACCTTTATCATTCACATATACTTTAAAAAGTTTTCAGAGATCCTACCAGTCTTTGAAAACATACTTGTTCCTTGTTTCAGTTCCAGTTTTATGTATATTTTCTGCCTTGCACCTGATTATTCCAACCTCTGATGGATGGCCTAGGGAATCTAATTCTGGTATTGATAGTTTTTGCAGATTGTCTCCCCTTGTAGCTGATTACTTCATTACTGTGTAAATTTAGATCATGACCTCATGTTTAGCTAAACGGCTGACCTTGTAAAAGACTTAGGTGTGAACGCTCGTAATCTTCAGCAGGATGTCGGCGAAAATTTATTTGAGTCCCTCCAATGAGTTGACCGTGAGGACCCCGTTTTCTACAAGTGTTGGTCCAATACTCCCTCTAGAGGCAGGGACTCAGAGAGGGCTGCTTTGTGGCCCCCGGTATGGGGCAGGGGCTGTGGGCAGCTTATGGCCTGAACAGGAGCCCCACCACGTGTGTCCTAGGGAACCATCCGCCTGCGATCTATGTACCTGGTAGGAAGCTTCGAAGCCCAGACCTATGGTTAGCTGTGCAGAGAGGTGTACTGCACGGACAGGTTCCACACACACTTCAAGTAAGAGGGCGGCCTGAGTAGAAAGGTGAGAATTTGGCCAGCTGTTCAGACAAAGATGGCGATCTTTGGCCTGGGCCTTAATGCGTGTGACACCCCATTGTGCCTGCCGGCTCTGACGGCCCTGTCCTGGGCCCCCTGCTCACCTGCCCTTAGTTCAGTCACAGCAGAGATGGCCACACCCAATCCGTCATTGAGGGCAGTGTTCCATCCTCCCTCAGCCCCGCCCCGTCTCCGCACGTTACCATGGACTACAGATGCTGCATTCTGTGGCCAGGGGGTTCGGAGACTGCCAACTGCAGGCATGATGACCTTTAATGATTTCCTCTTGTGTCAGATTTGGTAAATTTTAGTAGCTAGGACATGGTCCACTTTACAGAAATATTCAAATTTCCTGGCATTTCACATATTCTCTGCTATAACATTGTCCTGATTCTTTCTATATATTCTTTAATTATGTTTTTGTTTTGTTAATCAAAGTGTGTCTTTTAAATCTTTTCAACGAATATTCTTTGGACTTACTAAATCACATCAAATTTAATCGTTTTCTGTAGTATTAAGTTCTACTCATATCTTTATTTATCTTTTTTCTATGTTCTCAGAGTTTGTTGGTTTGGTCTTCTGATGTCAATTAAAACACTTGGTTATTCATATTAATAAAACTTTTTAATTATAAAGATTCGAACTTTTGAATATTACAGCTTACTTGTAAGTTACTAAGGGTCAGTTCCTCTACGTTGCTGCTGGCCTAAGGCTTAGTTCACCCTATATCAATGTAAATATTGACCTATTTTCCCCTCGACTTTCTGTGATTCCCTACATCTCACGTTTCTTTGCACACAAGCCATTTGAAATACCCTTAACTTATTTCACCGCCAATAAGTCTTTGAAATAATGTGTATTTTTTAGATAAATCTTCTTATATAATTAGGCAGAAAATCTGGCCTGCCATAGTTTTCAAAACAGCATAATTTCACTATTCTCAATGATGAATCTGTTGTATTACACAACCTTTAAGTATTTAGCTTTTTCAATGACATGTAATTTAAAAATGTTTTAGAGATCCTACCAGTCTTTGAAAACATCCTTTTTTCTTTCTTTCAGTTCCAGTTTTATGTATATTTTCTGCCTTGCACCTGCTTATTCCAACATCTGATGGAAGGCCTAGGGAATCTAATTCTGGTATTGATTGTTTTTGTTGACTGTCTCTCCCTTGTAGCTGATTTCTTCATTATTGTGTAAATATAGATCATGAGCTCATGTTTAGCCAAACAGCTGACCTTGTAAGAGGCTTAGGTGTGAACGCTCGTAAGCTTCATCAGAAAGTCTGCAAAGATTTATTTGTGTCCCTCCAATGAGTTTCCTGCAAGGACCCCGTTTTCTACTAGTGTTTGTGTAATACTCCCTCTAGAGGCAGGGACTCGGACAGGGCTGCTTTGCGGCCCCCGATCTGGGGAAGGGGCTGTGGGCGGCCTGTGTCCCGGTCAGGAGCCTCTTCGAATGTGTCCCAGCGACTCATCTGCCTGCGATCCTCGGTCACCTGGCAGGAAGCTACGATGCCCAGACCTATGATTAGCTGCGCAGCGAGGTGTACTTTGCGGACAAGTTCCTCACACACTTCAAGTAAGATGGCGGCCTGGGTGGAAAGATGAGAGTTTGGGCAGCTTTGCAGACAAAGATGGAGCTCTTTGGCCTGGGCCTTAATGCGTGTGACACCCCATTGTGCCTGCCGGCTCTGACGGCCCTGCCCTGGCCCCCCTGCTCGCCGGCCCTTTGTTCAGTCACAGCAGAGATGGCCACACCCACTCGCTCAGTGAGGGCTGTGTTACAGTGTCCCTCAGTCCCGCCCCCTCTCCGCAGGTTACCATGGACTACAGATGCTGCATTCTGAGGCCAGGGCATTCCGAGAATGCCAAGGGCAGATATGATGACATTAAATGATTTCCCCTGTGTCAGTTTTGGTAAACTTTAGGAGCTAGGAAATGGTCCACTTTACAGAAATATTCAAATTTACTAGCATTTCAGATCTTCTCTGCTATAACATTGTCCTGATTCTTTCTGTATATTCTTTACTTATGTTTTTGTTTTCCTTAATCAAAGTGTGTCTTTTAAATCTTTTCAAAGAATATTCTTTGGACTCACTACATCACCTGAATTTTATACGTTTTCTGTTGTATTAAGTTCTGCTCATATATTTACTTATCTTTTTTTATGTTCTCAGGGTTTATTGTTTTGATATTCTGATGTCAATTAAAACACTTGGTTATTCATTTTTTAAATCTTTTTACTTATAAATATTTGAACTTTTGAAGATTCCAGCTTACATGTAAGTTTCTAAGGGTCACGTCCTCTACATTGTTGCTGGACTAAGGCTTAGTTCATCATATAGCAATGTATATATTGACCTATTTTCACCTCGATTTTCTGTGATTCCCTACATGTCAACTTTCTTTTCAGACAAGCTATTTGAAATAACCTTAACTTATTACACAGCCATTAATTCTCTGAAATAATATGTATTTCTTAGAGAAATCTACTTATATAATTAGGCAGAAAATCTGACCTGCCATAGTTTTCAAACAGCATAATTTCACTCTTCTCAATGATGAATCTCTTGTATTACACAACCTTTGAGTATTTAGCTTTATCAATGACATGTACTTTAAAAATGTTTTAGAGATCCTACCAGTCTTTGACAACATCCTTGTTCCTTGTTTCAGGTTCAGTTTTATGTATATTTTCTGCCTTGCACCTGATTATTCCAACATCTGATTGATGGCCTAGGGAATCTAATTCTGGTATTGATTGTTTTTGCTGATTGTCTCCCCCTTGTAGCTGATTTCCTCATTATTGTGTATATTTAGATCATGAGATCAGGTTTAGATAAACAGCTGACCTTGTAAGAGGCTTAGGTGTGAACGCTCGAAAGCTTCATCAGTAAGTCAGCAAAGATTTATTTGTGTCCCTCCAATGAGTTGCCCGTGAGGACCCCGTTTTCTTCAAGTGTTTGTCCAATACTCCCTCTAGAGGCAGGGACTCAGACAGGGCTGCTTTGCTGCCGCCGATCTGTGGCAGGGACTTTGGGCCGCCCGTGGTCCAGGCATGAGCCTCTCCGCGTGTTTCCCACGGACCCATCTGCCTGCGAACTTCGGTCACCTGGCAGGAAGCTACAATGCCCACACCTCTGCCTAGCTCTGCAGCGTGGTGTACTGATTGGACAGGTGCCACACACACTTCAAGTAAGAGGGTGGACTGAGTGGAAAGGTGAGAGTTTTGGCAGCAGTGAAGACAAAGAAGACGCCCTTAGGTCTGGGCCTAAATGCTTGTGACAACCCACTGGGCCTGCCTGGCTCTAAGGGCCTTGCCCTGGGCCCCCTGCTCCCCTGCCTTTTGTTCAGTAATAGCAGAGATGGCCACACCCATTTCCTCAGTGAGGGCAGTGTTCCAACCTCCCTCAGCCCCGCCCCCTCTCCGCAGGTTACCATGGCCAACAGATGCTGCATTCTGAGGCCAGGGTGTTCTGAGAATGACAAGGGCAGACATGATGACCTTAAAGGATTTCCTCTTGTGTCAGTTTTGGTAAACTTAACCAGCTAGGAAATGGTCCACTTTTCAGAAATGATCTAATGTACTCGCATTTCATAAATTCTCTGCTATAACTTTGCCCTGATTCTTTCTGTATATTCTTTACTTATGTTTTTGTTTTCCTTAATCAACGTGTGTCTTTTAAATCTTTTCAAAGAATATTCTTTGGTATTACTGTATCACCTGAATTTTATACGTTTTCTGTTGTATTAAGTTCTGCTCATATCTTTATAGATCTTTTTCCTATATTCTCAGGGTTTATTGTTTTGATCTTCTGAAGTCAATTAAAACACTTGGTTATTCATTTTTATACACCTTTTTTACGTATAAAGCTTTGAACTTTTGAAGATTCCAGCTTACTTTAAGTTTGTAAGGGTGACGTCCTCTACATTGTTGCTGGACAAAGGCTTAGTTCACCATATAGCAATGTATATTTTGACCTATTTTCCCCTCGACTTTCTGTGATACCCTACATCTCACCTTTGTTTGCAGACAAGCCATTTGAAATACCCTTAACTTATTTCACAGCCAATAAGTCATTGAAATAATGTGTATTTTTTAGAGAAATATTCTTATATAATTAGGCAGAAAATCTGACCTGCCATAGTTTTCATAACAGCATAATTTCAGTCTTCTCAATGATGAATCTGTTGTATTACACAACCTTTGAGTATTTAGCTTTATCAATGACATGTACTTTAAAAAGGTTTCAGAGATCCTACCAGTCTTTTAAAACATTTTATTTTTTATTTCAGTTCCAGTTTTATGTATATTTTCTGCCTTGCACCTTTATATTCCAACATCTGATGGTTGGCCAAGGGAATCTAATTCTGGTATTGATTGTTTTTGCTGTTTGACTCCCCCTTGTAGCTGATTTCTTCATTATTGTGTAAATTTACACCATAAGCTCATGTTTAGCTAAACAGCTGACCTTGTAAGAGGCTTAGGTGTGAACGCTCGTAAGCTTCATCAGAAAGTCGGAAAAGATTTATTTGTGTCCCTCCAATGAGTTGTGCGCGAGTACCCCGTTTTCTACAAGTGTAAGGGCCAATACTCCCTCTAGAGGCAGGGAGTCAGACAGGGCTGCTTTGCGGCCCCCGATCTGAGGCAGGGGCAGTCGGCGGCCTGTGACCTGGGCTGGAGCCGCTCCGCGTGTGTCCCAGGTACACATCTGCCTGCGAACTTCGGTCACCTGGCAGGAAGCTACGATGCCCAGACCTATTGTTAGCTGTGCAGCGAGGTGTACTTCTCGGACAGGTTCCACACACACTTCAAGTAAAAGGGCGCACTGAGTGGAAAGGTGAGAGTCTGGGCAGCTGTGCAGACAAAGAATGCGCCCTTTGGCCTGAGCCTAAATGCTTGTGACACCCCACTGGGCCAGCCGGAGTTAGAGGGGCCTGCACTGGGCCCTCTGCTTCCCTGCCATTTGTTCAGTGACAGCAGATATGGCCACACCCACTCCCTCAGTGAGGGCAGTGTCCCAACCTCCCTTAGCCCCACCCCCCCTCCGCAGGTTACCATGGACTACAGATGCTGCATTCTTAGGCCAGGGCTTTCCGAGAATGCCAAGGGTGGCATGATGACCTTAAATGATTTCCTCTTGTTTCAGTTTTGGTAGACTTTAGGAGCTGGGAAATGGTCCGCTTTACAGAAATGTTCAACTTTACTGGCATTTCATATAATCTCTGCTATAACAATGTCCTGATTCTTTTGTATATTCTTTACTTATGTTTTTGTTTTCCTTAATCAAAGTGTGTCTTTTAAATCTTTTCAAAGAATATTCTTTGGACTTACTACATCACCTCAATTTTATACGTTTTCTGTTGTATTTATTTCGGCTCATATCTTTATTTATGTTTTTTCTAAGTTCTCCTGGTTTATTGTTTTGATCTTCTGATGTCAATTAAAACACTTGGTTATTCATTTTCATAAATCTTTTTACTTATAAAGATTTGAAATTTTGAAATTTCCTGCTTACTTGTTAGTTTCTAAGGGTCAGGTCCTCTTCATTGTTGCTGGCCTAAGGCTTAGTTCACCATATAGCCATGTATATATTGACCTATTTTTCCCTCGACTTTCTGTGATTCCCTACATCTCAACTTTCTTGGCAGACAAGCCATTTGAAATACCCTTAACTTATTTCACAGCCAATAAGTCTTTGAAATAATGTCTATATTTTAGAGAAATCTTCTTATATAATTCGCCGGAAAATCTGACCTTCCATAGTTTTCAAAACAGCATAATTTCACTCTTCTCAATGATGAATCTGTTGTATTACACAACCTTTGAGTATTTAGCTTTATCAAAGACATTTACTTTGAAAATAGTTTAGAGATCCTATCAGTTTTTGAAAACAGCCTTGTTCCTTGTTTCAGTTCCAGTTTTGTGTATATTTTCTGCCTTGCACCTGATTATTCCAACATCTGATGCATGGCCTAGGGAATCTAATTCTGGTATTGATTGTTTTTGCTGATTGTCTCCCATTGTAGCCGATTTCTCCATAATTGTGTATATTTAGATCATGAGCTAATGTTTAGCTAAACAGCTGACCTTGTTAGAGTCTTAGGTGTGAACGCTCGTAAGCTATACAGAAAGTCGGCAAAGGTTTATTTGTGTCCCTCCAATGAGTTGACCGTGAGGACCCCGTTTACTACAAGGGTTGGTCCAATACTCCCTCTATAGGCAGGGGACTCAGAGAGGGCTGCTGTGCGTCCCCCGATCTGGCCATGGGCATTGGGCGGCCAGTGGCCCGGTCAGGAGCCCGTCCGTGTGTGTCCCAGGGACCCATCTGCTTGCGAAATTCGGTCACCTTGCAGGAAGCTACGATGCACAGACCTATTGTTAGCTGTGCAGCGAGGTGTACTGCGTGGAAAGCTTCCACACACACTTCAAGTAAGAAGGCCACCTGAGTGGAATTGTGAGAGATTGGGCAGCTGTGCAGACAAAGAATGTGCCCTTTGGCCTGGGCCTAAATGCTTGTGACACCCACTGGGCCTGCCGGGCTCTGAGAGCCCTGGCCTGGGCACCCTGCTCGCCTGCACTTTGTTCAGTCACAGCACAGATGGCCACACCGATTGCCTCAGTGAGAGCTGTGTCCAACCTCCCTCAGCCCCGCCGCGTCTCCGCATGTTACCATGGACTACTGATGCTGCGTTCTGAGGCCAGGGCGTGCAGAGAATGCCAAGGGCAGACATGATGACCTGAAATGATTTCCTCTTGTGTCAGTTTGGGAAAACTTTACCAGCTAGGAAAATGTCCACTTTACAGAAATGTTCAAATTTACTGGCATTTAATATATTCTCTGCTGTAACATTGTCCTGATTCTTTCTGTATATTCTTTACTTATGTCTTTGTTTTCCTTAATCAAAGTGTGTCTTTTAAATCTTTTCAAAGAATATTCTTTGGACTTACTACATAACCTGAATTTTATACGTTTTGTGTTGTATTAAGTTCTGCTCATATCTTTATTTATCTTTTTTCTATGTTCTCAGGGTTTATTGTTTTGATCATCTGATGTCAATTAAAACACTTGGTTATTCATTTTCATAAACATTTTTACTTATAAAGATTTGATCTTTTGAAGATTCAAGCTTACATGTAAGTTTCTAAGGGTCAGGTACTCTACATTGTTGCTTGCCTAAGGCTTAGTTCACCCTATAGCAATGTATATATTGACCTATTTTCCCCTGGACTTTCTGTGATTCCCTACATCTCACCTTTCTTTGCACACAAGCCATTTGGAACACCCTTAACGTATTTCAAAGCCAATAAGTCTTTGAAATAATGTGTATTTTTTAGGGAAAACTTCTTATATAATTAGTCAGAAAATCTCACCTGCCACAGTTTTCAAAATAGAATAATTTCACTCTTCTCATTGATTAATCTGTTGTATTACACAACCTTGGAGTATTTAGCTTTATCAATGACATGTACTTTAAAAATGTTTAGAGATCTTACCAGTCTTTGAAAACATCCTCGTTCCTTGTTTCAGTTCCACTTTTATGTATATTTTCTGCCTTGCACACGGTTATTCCAATATCTGATGGATGGCCTTGGGTATCTAATTCTGGTATTGATTGTTTTTGCTGCTTGTCTCCCTTTGTAGCTGGTTTCGTCATTATTGTTTAAATTTAGATCATGAGCTCATGTTCAGCTAAACAGGTGACCTTGTAAGAGTCTTAAGTGTGAACGCTCGTAAGCTTCAGCAGAAAGTCGTTAAAGATTTATTTGTGTCCCTCCAATGAGTTGTCCGCGAGGACCCCGTTTTCTACAAGTGTTGGTCCTATACTCCATCTAGAGGCAAGAGAGTCAAACAGGGCGCAGTGTGGTCCCCGATCTGGGGCAGGGGCATTGGGTTGCATGAGGCCTGGGCAGGAACCTCTCCTCGTGTGTCCTAGGGACCCATCTGCCTGCAGACTTCGGTCCCCTGGCAGGAAGCTACGATGCCCAGACCTATGGCTAGCTGTGCAGCGAGGTGTACTGTGCAGACTGGTTCCACACACACTTCAAGTAACAGGGTGTCCTGAGTGGAAAGGTGAGAGTTTGGGCAGCTGTGAAGACAAAGAAGACGCCCTTTGGACTGGGCCTAAATGCTTGTGACAACCCAGTGGGCCTGCCGTGCTCTGAGGGCCTTGCCCTGGGCACCCTGCGCCCCAGCCCTTTGTTCAGTAATAGCAGAGATGGCCACACCCATTCCCTCACTGAGGTCAGTGTTCCAACCTCCCTCATCCCCTCCCCCTCTCCGCAGTTTACCATGGACTACAGATGCTGCATTCTGAGGCCAGGATGTACCGAGAATGCCAAGGGCAGACAGGATGACCTTAAATGATTTCCGCTTGTGTCAGTTTCGGTAAACTTTAGGAGCTAGGAAATGGTCCACTTTACAGAAATGTTCAAATTTACTGGCATTTCTTATATTCTCTGCAATAACATTGTCTTGATTATTTCTGTACATTCTTTACTTATGTTTTTGTTTTCCTTAATCAAAGTGTGTCTTTTAACTCTATTCAAAGAATATTCTGTGGACTTACTACATCAGCTCAATTTTATACATTTTATGTTGTATTAAGATCTGCTCATATCTTTATTTATGTTTTTTCTATGTTCTCAGGGTTTATTGGTTTGATCTTCTGATGTCAATTAAAACACTTGGTTATTCATTTTAATAAATCTTTTTACTTATAAAGATTTGAACTTTTGAAGATTCCAGCTTACTTGTAAGTTTCTAAGGGTCAGGTCCTCTACATTGTTGCAGGCCTAAGGCTTAGTTCACAATATAGCTATGTATATATTGCCATATTTTCCCCTCGACTTTCTGTGATTCCCTACATCTCAACTTTCTTTGCACACAAGCCATTTGAAATACCCTTAACTTATTTCACAGCAAATAAGTCTTTGAAATAATATGTAGCTTTAAAGAAATCTTCTTATATAATTAGGCAGAAAATCTGACCTGCCATAGTTTTCAAAACAGCATAATTTCACTCTTCTCAATGATGGATCTGTTGTATTACATGACATTTTAATATTTAGCTTTATCATTGACATATACTTTAAAAAGTTTTCAGAGATCCTACCAGTCTTCGAAAACCTCCTTGTTCCTTGTTTCAATTCCAGTTTTATGTATATTTTCTTCCTTGCACCTGATTATTCCAACATCTGATGGATGGTCCAGGGAATCTAATTCTGGTATTTCTTGTTTAGCTGATTGTCTCCCCCTTGTAGCTGATTTCTTCACTATTGTGTAAATTTAGATCATGAGCTCATGTTTAGCTAAACAGCTGACCTTGTAAGAGGCTTAGGTGTGAACGCTCGTAATCTTCAGCAGGATGTCGCCAAAGATATATTTGTTTCCCTCCAATGACTTGCCCGTGAGAACCCCGTTTTCTACAAGTGTTGGTCCAATACTCCCTCTAGAGGCAGGGATTCAGAGAGGGCTGCTTTGTGGCCCCCGATCTGGGGCAGGTGCTGTGGGCGGCTTATGGCCCGAACAGGAGCCTCTCCACGTGTGTCCTAGGGAACCATCAGCCTGCGAACTATGGTACCTGGTAGGAAGCTACGAAGCCCAGACCTATGATTAGCTGTGCAGAGAGGTGTACTGCAAGGACAGGTTCCACACACACTTCAATTAAGAGGGCAGCCTGAGTAGAAATGTGAGAGTTCGGGCAGCTGTTCAGACAAAGAATGCCCTCTTTGGCCTGTGCCTTAGTGCGTGTGACAACACATTTTGCCTGCCGGGTCTGACGGCCCCGCCCTTGGCCCCCTGCTCGCCTGACCTTTGTTCAGTCACAGCAGAGATGGCCACACCCACTCCGTCAGTGAGGGCAGTGTTCCATCCTCCCTCAGACCCGCCCCGTCTCCGCACGTTACCATGGACTACAGATGCTGCATTCTGTGGCCAGGGCGTTCGGAGACTGCCAAGTGCAGACATGATGACCTTTAATGATTTCCTCTTGTGTCAGTTTTGGTAAATTTTAGGAGCTAGGAAATGGTCCACTTTACAGAAATATTCAAATTTCCTGGCATTTCACATATTCTCTGTTATAACATTGTCCTGATTCTTTCTATATATACTTTAATTGTGTTTTTGTTTTGTTAATCAAAGTGTGTCTTTTAAATCTTTTCAACGAATATTCTTTGGACTTACTAAATCACCTCAATTTTACTCATTTTCTGTAGTATTAAGTTCTGCTCATATCTTTATTTATCGTTTTTCTATGTTCTCAGGGTTTGTTGGTTTGATCTTCTGATGTCAATTAAAACACTTGGTTATACATATTAATAAACCTTTTTAATTATAAAGATTTGAACTTTTGAATATTACAGATTACTTGTAAGTTACTAAGGGTCAGTTCCTCTACATTGTTGCTGACCTAAGGCTTAGTTCACCCTATAGCAATGTATATATTGACCTATTTTCCCCTCGACTTTCTGTGATTCCCTACATCTCACCTTTCTTTGCAGACAAGCCATTTGAAATACCCTTAACTTATTTCACAACCAATAAGTCTTTGAAATAATGTGTATTTTTTAGAGAAATCTTCTTATATAATTAGGCAGAAAATCTGACATGTCATAGTTTTCAAAACAGCATAATTTCACTGTACTCAATGATGAATCTGTTGTATTACACAACCTTTGAGTATCTAGCCTTATCAATGACATGTACTTAAAAATGTTTTAGAGATCCTACCAGTATTTGAAAACATCCTTTTCCTTTGTTTCAGATCCAGATTTATGTATATTTTCTTCCTTGCACCTGATTATTCCAACATCTGATGGATGGCCTAGGGAATCTTATTCTGGTATTGATTGTTTTTGCTGATTGTCTCCCCCTTGTAGCTGATTTCTTCATTATTGTGTAAATTTAGATCATGAGCTCATGTTTAGCCAAACAGCTGACCTTGTAAGAGGCTTAGGTGTGAACGCTCGTAAGCTTCATCAGAAAGTCTGCAAAGATTTATTTGTGTCCCTCCAATGAGTTTCCTTCAAGGACCCCGTTTTCTACAAGTGTTGGTCAAATATTCCTTCTAGATGCAGGGACTCGGACAGGGCTGCTTTGCGGCCGCCGATCTGCGGTAGGGGCAGTGGGCGGCCAGAGGCCCTGTCGGGAGCCTCTCTGAATGAGTCCCAGGGACCCATCTGCCTGCGAACTTCGGTCACCTGGCAGGAAGCTACGATGCCCAGACATATGGTTAGCTGTGCAGTGAAGTGTACTGCGCGGACAGGTTACACACAGACTTCAAGTAAGAGGGCGGCCTTAGTGGAAATGTAAGAGTTGGGCAGCTGTGCAGAAAAAGAATGCGCCGTTTGGCCTGGTTCTAAATACTTGTGAAACCGCACTGGCCCTGCCTTGCTCTGAGGGCCCTGCACTGGACGCCCTGCTCCTTTGTCCTTTGTTCAGTCACAGAAGAGATGGCCGCATACACTCCCTCAGTGAGGGCAGTGTTCCAGGCTCCCTCAGCCCCGCCCCCTCTCCGCAGGTTACCATGGACTACAGATGCTGCATTCTGAGGCCAGGGCGTTCCGAGAATGCCAAGGGCAGACATGATGACCTAAAATGATTTCGTTTTGTGTCAGTTTTGGTAAACTTTAGGAGCTAGGAAATGGTCCACTTTACAGAAATGTTCAAATTTAGTAGCATTTCAGATCTTCTCTGCTATGACATTGTCCTGATTCTTTCTGTATATTCTTTACTTATGTTTTTGTTTTCCTTAATCAAAGTGTGTCTTTTAAATCTTCTCAAAGAATATTCTTTGGACTTACTACATCAGCTGAATTTCATACGTTTTCTGTTGTATTAAGTTCTGCTCATATGTTTATTTATCTTTTTTTGTGTTCTCAGGGTTTATTGTTTTGATCTTCTGATGTCAATTAAAACACTTGGTTATTCATTTTAATAAATCCTTTTTTTATAACTATTTGAACTTTTGAAGATTCCAGCTTACATGAAAGTTTCTAAGGGTCACGTCCTCTACATTGTTGCTGGACTAAGGCTTAGTTCACCATATAGCAATGTACATAGAGACATATCTTCCCCTCGACTTTCTGTGATTCCCTACATCTCACCTTTCTTTGCAGACAAGCCATTTGAAATAACCTTAACTTATTTAACAGCCAATAAGTGTTTGAAATAATGTGTACTTTTTACAGAAATCCTCTTATATAATTAGGCAGAAAATCTGACTTGCCATAGTTTTCTAAACAGCATAATTACACTGTTCTCAATGATGAATCTGTTGTATTACACAACCTTTGAGTATTTAGCTTTATCAATGACATGTACTTTAAAAATGTTTTAGAGATCCTACCAGTCTTTGAAAACATCCTTGTTCCTTGTTTCAGTTTCAGTTTTATGTATATTTTCTGCCTTGCACCTGATTATTCCAACATCTGATGGATGGCCTAGGGAATCTAATTCTGGTATTGATTGTTTTTGCTGGTTGTCTCCCCCTTGTAGCTGATTTCCTCATTATTGTGTATATTTAGGTCATGAGCTCAGGTTTAGATAAACAGCTGACCTTGTAAGAGGCTTAGGTGTGAACGCTCGAAAGCTTCATCAGAAAGTCGGCAAAGATTTATTTGTGTCCCTCCAATGAGTTGCCCGCGAGGACCCCGTTTTCTTCAAGTGTTGGTCCAATACTCCCTCTAGAGGCAGGGACTCAGACAGGGCTGCTTTGCGGCCGCCGATCTGGGGCAGGGACTTTGGGCCGTCCGTGGTCCAGGCATGAGCCTCTCCGCGTGTGTCCCACGGACCCATCTGCCTGCGAACTTCGGTCACCTGGCAGGAAGCTACAATGCCCAGACTTATGCCTAGCTCTGCAGCGCGGTGTACTGCGCGGACAGGTGCCAAACACACTTCAAGTAAGAGGGTGGACTGAGTGGAAATGTGAGAGTTTGGGCAGATCTGAAGACAAAGAAGACGCCCTTTGGACTGGGCCTAAATGCTTGTGACAACCCACTGGGCCTGCCGGGCCCTGAGGGCCTTGCCCTGGGCCCCCTGCTGCCCTGACTTTTGTTCAGTCATAGCAGAGATGGCCACACCCATTCCGTCAGTGAGGGCAGTGTTCCAACATCCCTCAGCCACGCCCCCTCTCCGCAGGTTACCATGGCCTACAGATGCTGCATTCTGAGGCCAGGGTGTTCTGAGAATGCCAAGGGCAGACATGATGACCTTAAAGGATTTCCTCTTGTGTCAGTTTTGGTAAACTTTAGGAACTAGGAAATGGTCCACTTTAGAGAAATGTTCATATTTACTGGCATTTCATATATTCTGTGCTATAACATTGTCCAGATTATTTCTGTATGTTTTTGTTTTCCTTAATCAAAGTATGTCTTTTAAATCTTTTCAAAGAATATTCTTTGGACTTACTACATCACCTCAATTTTATACGTTTTCTGTTGTATTAAGTTCTGCTCATATCTTTATTTATGTTTTTTCTATGTTCTCATGGTTTATTGTTTTGATCTTCTGATGTCAATTAAAACACTTGGTTATTCATTTTGATAAAACTTTTTACTTATAAAGATTTGAACTTTGGAAGATTGCAGCTTACTTGTAAGTTTATAGGGGTCAGGTCCTCTACATTGTTGCTGGCCTAAGGCTTAGTTCACCATACAGCAATGTATATATTGACCTATTTTCTCCTCGACTTTCTCTGATTCCCTACATCTCAACTTTCTTTGCACACAAGCCATTTGACATACCCTTAACTTATTTCACAGCCAATAAGTCTTGGAAATAATGTGTATTTTTTAGAGAAATCTTCGTATATAATTAGGCAGAAAATCTGACCTGCCATAGTTTTCAAAAGAGCATAATTTCACTGTTCTCAATGATGAATCTGTTGTATTACAGAAACTTTGAATATCTAGCCTTATCAATGACATGTACTTAAAAATGTTTTAGAGATCCTACCAGTCTTTGAAAACATCCTTTTTCTTTGTTTCAGTTCCAGTTTTATGTATATTTTCTGCCATGCACCTGATTATTCAAACATCTGATGGATGGCCGAGGGAATCTAATTCTGGTATTGATTGCTTTTGCTGATTGTCTTCCCCTTGTAGCTGATTTATTCATTATTGTGTAAATTTAGATCATGAGCTCATGTTTAGCCAATCAGCTGACCTTGTAAGAGGGTTAGGTGTGAACGCTCGTAAGCTTCATCAGAAAGTCTGCAAAGATTTATTTGTGTCCCTCCAATGAGTTTCCTGCAAGGACCCCATTTTCTACAAGTGTTGGTCAAATACTCCCTCTAGCGGCAGGGATTCGGAGAGGGCTGCTTTGCGGCCCCCGATCTGGGGAAGGGGCTGTGGTTGGCCAGAGGCCCGGTCAGGAGCCTCTCCGAATGTGTCCTAGGCACCCATCTGCCTGCGATCTTCGGTCACCTGGCAGGAAGCTACGATGCCCAGACATATGGTTAGCTGTGCAGCGAAATGTACTGCGCGGAAAGGTTCCACACACACTTCAAGTAAGAAGGCGGCCTTAGTGGAAAGGTAAGAGTTGGGCAGCTGTGCAGACAAAGAAGGCGCCCTTTGGCCTGGGCCTAAATTCTTGGGAAACCGCACTGGCCCTGCCCGGCTCTGAGGGCCCTGCACTGGACGCCCTGCTCCACTGTCCATTGCTCAGTCACAGCAGAGATGGCCACACCCACTCCCTCAGTGAGGGCATTGTTTCAGCCGCCCTCAGCCACGCCCCCTCTCCGCAGATTACCAAGGACTACAGATGCTGCATTCTGAGGCCGGGGCCTTCCGAGAATGCCAAGGGCAGACATGATGACCTTAAATGATTTCGTCTTGTGTCAGTTTTGGTAAACTTTAGGAGCTAGGAAATGGTCCACTTTACAGAAATGTTCAAATTTACTGGCATTTCATGTATTCTCTGCTATGACATTTTCCTGATTCTTTCTGTATATTCTTTAGTTATGTTTATGTTTTCCTTAATCAAACTCTGTCTTTTAAATCTTTTCAAAGAATATTCTTCGGACTTACTACATCACCTGAATTGTATACGTTTTCTGTTGTATTAAGTTCTGCTCCTATCTTTATTTATCTTTTTTCTATGTTCTCAGGGCTTAATGTATTGATCTTCTTATGTCAACTAAAACACTTGCTTATTCATTTTAATAAATCTTTTTACTTATAAATATTTGAACTTTTGAAGATTCCAGCTTACATGTAAGTTTCTAAGTGTCACGTCCTCTACATTGTTGCTGGACTAAGGCTTAGTGCACCATATAGCAATGTATATAGAGGACTATTTTCCCCTCGACTTTCTGTGATTCCCTACATCTCAACTTTCTTTGCAGACAAGCCATTTGAAATAACGTTAAATTATTTCACAGCCAATAAGTGTTTGAAATAATGTGTATTTTTTACAGAAATCTTCTTATATAATAAGGCAGAAAACCTGACCTGCCATAGTTTTCAAAACAGCATAATTTCACTCTTTTCAATGTTGAATCTGTTGTATTACACAACTTTGAGTATTTACCTTTTTCAAAGACATGTACTTTAAAAATATTTTAGAGATCCTACCAGTCTTTGAAAACATCCTTGTTCCTTGTTTCAGTTCCAGTTTTATGTATATTTTCTTTCTTGCACCTGATTATTCCAACATACGATGGATGGCCTAGGGAATCTAATTCTGGTATTGCTTGTTTTTGCTGATTCTCTCCCCCTTGTAGCTGATTCCTTCTTTATTGTGTAAATTTAGATCATGAGCTCATGTTTAGCCAAACAGCTTACCTTGTAAGAGGCTTAGGTGTGAACCCTCGTACACTTCATCAGAAAGTCGGCCAAGATTTATTTGTGCCCCTCCAATGAGTGGCATGCGAGGACCACGTTTTCTACAAGTGTTTTTCCAATACTACCTCTAGAGCCAGGGAATCAGACAGGGCTGCTTTGCAGCCCCCGATCTGGGGCAGGGTCTTTGGGCCGCCCATGGCCCGGACAGAAGCTTCGCCGCGGGTGTCCCAGGAACCCATGTGCCTGCGAACTTTGGTCACGTGTCATGAAATTACGATGCCCAGTCCTATGGTTAGCTGTGCAGCGAGATGTACTGCGCGGACAGGTTCCACACACACTTCAAGTAAGAGGCGGCCTGAGTGGAAAAGTGAGAGTTTGAGCAGATTTGCAGACAAAGAAGGCTCCCTTTGGCCTGGGCCTAAATGCTTGTGACACCCCACTGGGCCTGCCGGGCTCTGAGGGCCCTGCCCTGGTTTCCCTGGTGTCCTGCTCTATGTTCAGTCACAGCAGAGATGGGCACACCCACTCCCTCAGTGAGGGCAGTGTTCCAACCTCCCTCAGACCCTCCCCCTCTCCGCAGGTTACCATGGACTACAGATGCTGCATTCTCAGGCCAGGGCGTTTCGAGAATGCCAACTGCAGAAAGGATGACCTTAAATGATTTCCTCTTGTGACAGTTTTGGTAAACTTTAGGAGCTAGGAAATGGTCCACTTTACAGAAATGTTCAAATTTACTGGCATTTCAGATCTTCTCTGCTATAACATTTTCCTGATTCTTTCTGTATATTCTTGACTTATGTTTTTGTTTTCCTGAATCAAATTGTGTCTTTTAAATCTTTTCAAAGAATATTCTTTGGACTTACTACATCACCTGAATTTTATACGTTTTCTGTTGTATGAAGTTGTGCTCATATCTTTATTGATCTTTTTTCTATGTTCTCAGGGTTTATTGTTTTGATCTTCTGATGTCAATTAAAACACTTGCTTATTCATTTTCATAAATCTTTTTACTTATAAAGATTTGAACTTAGGAAGATTCCAACTTACTTGTAAGTTTCTAAGGGTCAGGTCCTCTACATTGTTACTGACCTAAGGCTTAGTTCACCATATAGCAATGTATATATTGACCTATTTTCCCCTCGACTTTATGTGATTCCGTACATCTCACCTTTCTTTGCAGACAAGCCATTTGAAATACCCTTAACTTATTTCACAGCCAATAAGTCTTTGAAATAATGTGTATTTTTTACAGAAATCTTCTTATATAATTAGGCAGAAAATCTGACCTGCCTTAGTTTTCAAAACAGCATACATTCACTCTTTTCAATGTTGAATCTGTTGTATTACACAACTTTGAGTATTTACCTTTTTCAAAGTCATGTACTTTAAAAATATTTTAGAGATCCTACCAGTCTTTGAAAACATCCTTGTTCCTTGTTTCAGTTCCAGTTTTATGTATATTTTCTGCATTGCACCTGATTATTCCAACATCTGATGGATGGCCTAGGGAATATAATTCTGGTATTGATTGTTTTTGCTGATTGTCTCCCCTTGTAGCTCATTTCTTCATTATTGTGTAAATTTTGATCATGAGCTCATGTTTAGCTAAACAGCTGAACTTGTAAGAGGCTTAGGTGTGAACGCTCGTAAGTTTCATCAGAACGTCGGCCAAGATTTATTGGTGTCCCTCCAATGAGTGGCCCACGAGGAACCCGTTTTCTACAAGTGTTGGTCCACTACTCCCTCTAGAGACAGGGACTCAGACAGGGCTGCTTTGCGGGCCCGATCTGGGGCAGGGGCAGTGGGGGGCCTGTGGCCCGGGCAGAAGAATCTCCGCGTGTGTCCTTGGGACCCATCTGCTGCGAACTTCTTTCTCATGGCATAAAGCTACGATGCCCAGACCTATGGTTAGCTGTGCAGCGAGGTGTACTGCGCGGACAGGTTCCACACACACCTCAAGTAAGAGGGCGGCCTGAGTGGAAAAGTGAGAGTTTGGGCAGCTGTGCAGAAAAGCAAGGAGCCCTATTGCCTGGACCTAAATGCTTGTGACACCCCACTGGGCCTGCCGGGCTCTGAAGGCCCTGCCCTGGGCCCCCTGCGCCCCTGCCCTTTGTTCAGTCACAGCAGAGATGGCCACACCCACTCCCCCAGTAAGGGCATGGTTCCAGCCTCCCTCAGCCCCGCCCAATCTCCGCAGGTTACCATGGACTACAGGTGCTGCATTCTGAGGCCAGGGCGTTCCGAGAATGCCAAGGGCAGACATGATGACCTTAAATGATTTCCTCTTGTGTCAGTTTTGGTAAACTGTAGGAGCTAGGAAAAGGTCCACTTTACAGAAATGTTCAAATTTACTGGCATTTCATATATTCTCTGCTATAACATTGTCCTGATTCTTTCTATATATTCGTTAATTATGTTTGTGTTTTCCTTAATCAAAGTGTGTCTTTTAAATCTTTTCAAAGAATATTCTTTGGAATTACTACCTCACCTGAATTTTATACGTTTTCTGTGGTATTAAGTTCTGCTCATAGCTCATATCTTTATTTATCTTTTTTCTATGTTCTCAGGGTTTATTGTTTTAATTTTCTGATGTCAATTAAAACACTTGGTTATTCATTTAATAAATCTTTTTACTTATAAAGATTTGAACTTTTACAGATTCCAGCTTACCTGTACGTTTCTAAGGGTGCATTCCTCTACAGTGTTGCCGGCCTAAGGCTTAGTTCAGCATATAGCAATGTATATATTGACATATTATCCCCTCGGCTTTCTGTGATTCCCTACATCTTACCTTTCTTTGCAGACAAGCCATTTGAAATACCCTTAACTTATTTCACAGCCTATAAGTCTTTGAAATAATGTGTATTTTTTAGAGAAATCATCTTATATAATTAGGCAGAAAATCTCACCTTCCATAGTTTTCTAAACAGCATAATTTCACTCTTCTCACTGCTTAATTTGTTGTATTAAACAACCTTTGAGTATTTAGCTTTATCAATGACATTTATTTTAAAAATGTTTTAGAGATCCTACCAGTCTTTGAAAACATCCTTGTTCCTTGTTTCATTTCCAGGTTTATGTATATTTTCTGCCTAGCACCTGATTATTCCAACATCTGACGGATGGCCTAGGGAATCTAATACTGGTATTGATTGTTTTTGCTGATTGTCTCCCTTTGTAGCTGAATTCTTCATTATTGTGTAAATTTAGATCATGAGCTCATGTTTAGCTAAACAGCTGACCTTGTAAGAGGCTTAGGTGTGAACGCTCGTAAATTTCAGTAAAAGTCGGCAAAGATTTATTTGTGTCCCTCCAATGAGTTGCCCACAAGGACCCCGTTTTCTAGAAGTGTTGGTCCAATACTCCCTCTAGGGGTAGGGGACTTAGACAGGGCTGCTTTCGGCCCCCGATCTTGGGCAGGGGCAGTGGGCGGCCTGTGGCCCGGGCAGAAGCCTCTCTGCGTGTGAACCTGGGAATCATCTCTCCTGCGAAATTCGGTCACCTGGCAGGAAGCTACGATGCCCAGACCTATGGTTAGCTGTGCAGCGAGGTGTACGGCGCGGACAGGTTCCACACACACTTCAACTAAGTGGGCGGCCTGAGTGTAAAAATGAGAGTTTGGGCAGCTGCGCAGACATAGAAGGCGCCCTATTGCCTGGGCCTTAATGCTTGTGACACCCCACTGGGCCGGCCGGGCTCTGAGGGCCCTGCGCTGGGCCCCCTGCTCCCCTGCCCTTTGTTCAGTCACAGCAGAGATGGCCACACCCACTACCTCATTAAGGGCATTGTTCCAGCCTCACTCAGCCCCGCCCACCCTCCGCAGGTTACCATGGACTACAGGTGCTGCATTCTGAGGCCAGGGCGTTCCGAGAATGCCAAGGGCAGACATGATGACCTTAAATGATTTCCTCTTGTGTCAGTTTTGGTAAACTTTAGGAGCTAGGAAATGGTCCACTTTACAGAAATGTTCAAATTTACTGGCATTTCATGTATTCTCTGCTATGACATTTTCCTGATTCTTTCTGTATATTCTTTAGTTATGTTTATGTTTTCCTTAATCAAACTCTGTCTTTTAAATCTTTTCAAAGAATATTCTTCGGACTTACTACATCACCTGAATTGTATACGTTTTCTGTTGTATTAAGTTCTGCTCCTATCTTTATTTATCTTTTTTCTATGTTCTCAGGGCTTAATGTATTGATCTTCTTATGTCAACTAAAACACTTGCTTATTCATTTTAATAAATCTTTTTACTTATAAATATTTGAACTTTTGAAGATTCCAGCTTACATGTAAGTTTCTAAGTGTCACGTCCTCTACATTGTTGCTGGACTAAGGCTTAGTGCACCATATAGCAATGTATATAGAGGACTATTTTCCCCTCGACTTTCTGTGATTCCCTACATCTCAACTTTCTTTGCAGACAAGCCATTTGAAATAACGTTAAATTATTTCACAGCCAATAAGTGTTTGAAATAATGTGTATTTTTTACAGAAATCTTCTTATATAATAAGGCAGAAAACCTGACCTGCCATAGTTTTCAAAACAGCATAATTTCACTCTTTTCAATGTTGAATCTGTTGTATTACACAACTTTGAGTATTTACCTTTTTCAAAGACATGTACTTTAAAAATATTTTAGAGATCCTACCAGTCTTTGAAAACATCCTTGTTCCTTGTTTCAGTTCCAGTTTTATGTATATTTTCTTTCTTGCACCTGATTATTCCAACATACGATGGATGGCCTAGGGAATCTAATTCTGGTATTGCTTGTTTTTGCTGATTCTCTCCCCCTTGTAGCTGATTCCTTCTTTATTGTGTAAATTTAGATCATGAGCTCATGTTTAGCCAAACAGCTTACCTTGTAAGAGGCTTAGGTGTGAACCCTCGTACACTTCATCAGAAAGTCGGCCAAGATTTATTTGTGCCCCTCCAATGAGTGGCATGCGAGGACCACGTTTTCTACAAGTGTTTTTCCAATACTACCTCTAGAGCCAGGGAATCAGACAGGGCTGCTTTGCAGCCCCCGATCTGGGGCAGGGTCTTTGGGCCGCCCATGGCCCGGACAGAAGCTTCGCCGCGGGTGTCCCAGGAACCCATGTGCCTGCGAACTTTGGTCACGTGTCATGAAATTACGATGCCCAGTCCTATGGTTAGCTGTGCAGCGAGATGTACTGCGCGGACAGGTTCCACACACACTTCAAGTAAGAGGCGGCCTGAGTGGAAAAGTGAGAGTTTGAGCAGATTTGCAGACAAAGAAGGCTCCCTTTGGCCTGGGCCTAAATGCTTGTGACACCCCACTGGGCCTGCCGGGCTCTGAGGGCCCTGCCCTGGTTTCCCTGGTGTCCTGCTCTATGTTCAGTCACAGCAGAGATGGGCACACCCACTCCCTCAGTGAGGGCAGTGTTCCAACCTCCCTCAGACCCTCCCCCTCTCCGCAGGTTACCATGGACTACAGATGCTGCATTCTCAGGCCAGGGCGTTTCGAGAATGCCAACTGCAGAAAGGATGACCTTAAATGATTTCCTCTTGTGACAGTTTTGGTAAACTTTAGGAGCTAGGAAATGGTCCACTTTACAGAAATGTTCAAATTTACTGGCATTTCAGATCTTCTCTGCTATAACATTTTCCTGATTCTTTCTGTATATTCTTGACTTATGTTTTTGTTTTCCTGAATCAAATTGTGTCTTTTAAATCTTTTCAAAGAATATTCTTTGGACTTACTACATCACCTGAATTTTATACGTTTTCTGTTGTATGAAGTTGTGCTCATATCTTTATTGATCTTTTTTCTATGTTCTCAGGGTTTATTGTTTTGATCTTCTGATGTCAATTAAAACACTTGCTTATTCATTTTCATAAATCTTTTTACTTATAAAGATTTGAACTTAGGAAGATTCCAACTTACTTGTAAGTTTCTAAGGGTCAGGTCCTCTACATTGTTACTGACCTAAGGCTTAGTTCACCATATAGCAATGTATATATTGACCTATTTTCCCCTCGACTTTATGTGATTCCGTACATCTCACCTTTCTTTGCAGACAAGCCATTTGAAATACCCTTAACTTATTTCACAGCCAATAAGTCTTTGAAATAATGTGTATTTTTTACAGAAATCTTCTTATATAATTAGGCAGAAAATCTGACCTGCCTTAGTTTTCAAAACAGCATACATTCACTCTTTTCAATGTTGAATCTGTTGTATTACACAACTTTGAGTATTTACCTTTTTCAAAGTCATGTACTTTAAAAATATTTTAGAGATCCTACCAGTCTTTGAAAACATCCTTGTTCCTTGTTTCAGTTCCAGTTTTATGTATATTTTCTGCATTGCACCTGATTATTCCAACATCTGATGGATGGCCTAGGGAATATAATTCTGGTATTGATTGTTTTTGCTGATTGTCTCCCCTTGTAGCTCATTTCTTCATTATTGTGTAAATTTTGATCATGAGCTCATGTTTAGCTAAACAGCTGAACTTGTAAGAGGCTTAGGTGTGAACGCTCGTAAGTTTCATCAGAACGTCGGCCAAGATTTATTGGTGTCCCTCCAATGAGTGGCCCACGAGGAACCCGTTTTCTACAAGTGTTGGTCCACTACTCCCTCTAGAGACAGGGACTCAGACAGGGCTGCTTTGCGGGCCCGATCTGGGGCAGGGGCAGTGGGGGGCCTGTGGCCCGGGCAGGAGAATCTCCGCGTGTGTCCTTGGGACCCATCTGCTGCGAACTTCTTTCTCATGGCATAAAGCTACGATGCCCAGACCTATGGTTAGCTGTGCAGCGAGGTGTACTGCGCGGACAGGTTCCACACACACCTCAAGTAAGAGGGCGGCCTGAGTGGAAAAGTGAGAGTTTGGGCAGCTGTGCAGAAAAGCAAGGAGCCCTATTGCCTGGACCTAAATGCTTGTGACACCCCACTGGGCCTGCCGGGCTCTGAAGGCCCTGCCCTGGGCCCCCTGCGCCCCTGCCCTTTGTTCAGTCACAGCAGAGATGGCCACACCCACTCCCCCAGTAAGGGCATGGTTCCAGCCTCCCTCAGCCCCGCCCACTCTCCGCAGGTTACCATGGACTACAGGTGCTGCATTCTGAGGCCAGGGCGTTCCGAGAATGCCAAGGGCAGACATGATGACCTTAAATGATTTCCTCTTGTGTCAGTTTTGGTAAACTGTAGGAGCTAGGAAAAGGTCCACTTTACAGAAATGTTCAAATTTACTGGCATTTCATATATTCTCTGCTATAACATTGTCCTGATTCTTTCTATATATTCGTTAATTATGTTTGTGTTTTCCTTAATCAAAGTGTGTCTTTTAAATCTTTTCAAAGAATATTCTTTGGAATTACTACCTCACCTGAATTTTATACGTTTTCTGTGGTATTAAGTTCTGCTCATAGCTCATATCTTTATTTATCTTTTTTCTATGTTCTCAGGGTTTATTGTTTTAATTTTCTGATGTCAATTAAAACACTTGGTTATTCATTTAATAAATCTTTTTACTTATAAAGATTTGAACTTTTACAGATTCCAGCTTACCTGTACGTTTCTAAGGGTGCATTCCTCTACAGTGTTGCCGGCCTAAGGCTTAGTTCAGCATATAGCAATGTATATATTGACATATTATCCCCTCGGCTTTCTGTGATTCCCTACATCTTACCTTTCTTTGCAGACAAGCCATTTGAAATACCCTTAACTTATTTCACAGCCTATAAGTCTTTGAAATAATGTGTATTTTTTAGAGAAATCATCTTATATAATTAGGCAGAAAATCTCACCTTCCATAGTTTTCTAAACAGCATAATTTCACTCTTCTCACTGCTTAATTTGTTGTATTAAACAACCTTTGAGTATTTAGCTTTATCAATGACATTTATTTTAAAAATGTTTTAGAGATCCTACCAGTCTTTGAAAACATCCTTGTTCCTTGTTTCATTTCCAGGTTTATGTATATTTTCTGCCTAGCACCTGATTATTCCAACATCTGACGGATGGCCTAGGGAATCTAATACTGGTATTGATTGTTTTTGCTGATTGTCTCCCTTTGTAGCTGAATTCTTCATTATTGTGTAAATTTAGATCATGAGCTCATGTTTAGCTAAACAGCTGACCTTGTAAGAGGCTTAGGTGTGAACGCTCGTAAATTTCAGTAAAAGTCGGCAAAGATTTATTTGTGTCCCTCCAATGAGTTGCCCACAAGGACCCCGTTTTCTAGAAGTGTTGGTCCAATACTCCCTCTAGGGGTAGGGGACTTAGACAGGGCTGCTTTCGGCCCCCGATCTTGGGCAGGGGCAGTGGGCGGCCTGTGGCCCGGGCAGAAGCCTCTCTGCGTGTGAACCTGGGAATCATCTCTCCTGCGAAATTCGGTCACCTGGCAGGAAGCTACGATGCCCAGACCTATGGTTAGCTGTGCAGCGAGGTGTACGGCGCGGACAGGTTCCACACACACTTCAACTAAGTGGGCGGCCTGAGTGTAAAAATGAGAGTTTGGGCAGCTGCGCAGACATAGAAGGCGCCCTATTGCCTGGGCCTTAATGCTTGTGACACCCCACTGGGCCGGCCGGGCTCTGAGGGCCCTGCGCTGGGCCCCCTGCTCCCCTGCCCTTTGTTCAGTCACAGCAGAGATGGCCACACCCACTACCTCATTAAGGGCATTGTTCCAGCCTCACTCAGCCCCGCCCACTCTCCGCAGGTTACCATGGACTACAGGTGCTGCATTCTGAGGCCAGGGCGTTCCGAGAATGCCAAGGGCAGACATGATGACCTTAAATGATTTCCACTTGTGTCAGTTTTGGTAAACTGTAGGAGCTAGGAAATGGTCCACTTTACAGAAATGTTCAAATTTACTGGCATTTCATATATTCTCTGCTATAACTTTGTCCTGATTCTTTCTGTATATTCTTTACTTATGTTTTTGTTTTCCTTAATCAAAATCTGTCCTTTAAATCTCTTCAAAGAATATTCTTTGGACTTACTACATCACCTGAATTGTATACGTCTTCTGTTGTATTAAGTTCTGCTCATATCTTTATTTATCTTTTTTCTATGTTCTCAGGGTTTATTGTTTTGATTTTCTGATGTCAATTAAAACACTTGGTTATTCATTTTAATAAATCTTTTTACTTATAAAGATTTGAACTTTTAAAGATTCCAGCTTACTTGTAAGTTTCTAAGGGTCCATTCCTCTACACTGTTGCCGGCCTAAGGCTTAGTTCACCCAATTGCAATGTATATATTTTCATATATTCCCCTCGACTTTCAGTGATTCCCGACATCTCACCTTTCTTTGCAGACAAGCCATTTGAAATACACTTAACTTATTTCACAGCCTATAAGTCTTTGAAATAATGTCTATTTTTTAGAGAAATCTTCTTATAATTAGGCAGAAAATCTCACCTGCCATAGTTTTCAAAACAGCATAATTTCACTCTTCTCAATGCTTAATCTGTGGTATTAAACAACCTTTGAGTATTTAGGTTTATCAACGACATGTACTTTAAAAATGTTTTAGAGATCCTACCAGCCTTTGAAAACCTCCATGTTCCTTGTTTCAGTTCCAGTTTTATGTATATTTTCTGCCTTGCACCTGATTATTCCAACATCAGATGGATGGCCTAGGGAATCTAATACTGGTATTGATTGTTTTTGCTGATTGTCTCACTTTGTAGCTGATTTCTTCAATATTGTGTAAATTTAGATCATGAGCTCATGTTTAGCTAAACAGCTGACCTTGTAAGAGGCTTAGGTGTGAACGCTGGTAAGCTTCAGCAGAAAGTCGGCAAAGATTTATTTGTGTCCCTCCAATGAGTTGCCCGCAAGGAGCCCGTTTTCTACAAGTGTTGGTCCAATACTCCTTCGAGAGGCAGTGGACTAAGACATGGCTGCTTTTCGGCCTTCGATCTGGGGCAGGGCCAGTGGGCGGCCTGTGGCCCGGGCAGGAGCCTCTCCGCATGTGTCCCATGGACCCATTTGCCTTCGAACATCGGTAACCTGGCAGGAAGCTACGATGCCCTGACCTATGGTTAGCTGTGCAGCGAGGTGTACTGCGCGGACAGGTTCCAAACACACTTCAAATAAGAGGGCGGCCTGAGTGGAAAGGTGAGAGTTTGGGCAGCTGTGCAGACAATGAAGGCACCCTTTGACCTGGGCCTAAATGCTTGTGACACCCCACTGGGTCTGCCGGGCTCTGAGGGCACTGCCCTGGGCCCCCTGCTCCCCTGCCCTTTGTTCAGTCACAGCAGAGATGGCCACAACCACTCCCTCAGTGAGGGCAGTGTTCCAACCTCCCTCAGCCCCGACCCCTCTTCGCAGGTTACCATGGACTACAGATGCTGCATTCTGAGGCCAGGGCGTTCCGAGAATGCCAAGGGCAGACATGATGACCTTAAATGATTTCCTCTTGGGTCAGTTTTGGTAAACTGTAGGAGCTAGGAAATGGTCAACTTTACAGAAATGTTCAAATTTACTGGCATTTCATATATTCTCTGCTATAACATTGTCCTGATTCTTTCTATATATTCTTTAATTATGTTTGTGTTTTCCTTAATCAAAGAGTGTCTTTTAAATCTTTTCAAAGAATATTCTTTGGACTTACTACCTCACCTGAATTTTATACGTTTTCTGTGGTATTAAGTTCTGCTCATATCTTTATTTATCTTTTTTCTATGTTCTCAGGGTTTATTGTTTTAATTTTCTGATATCAAGTAAAACACTTTGTTATTCATTTTAATAAATCTGTTTACTTATAAAGATTTGAACTTTTAAAGATTCCAGGTTACTTGTACGTTTCTAAGGGTGCATTCCTAAACAGTGTTGCCGGCCTAAGGCTTAGTTCACCATATAGCAATGTATATATTGCCATATTATCCCCTCGGCTTTCTGTGATTCCCTACATCTTACCTTTCTTTGCAGACAAGCCATTTGAAATACCCTTAACTTAATTCACAGCCTATAAGTCTTTGAAATAATGTGTAATTTTTAGAGAAATCATCTTATATAATTAGGCCGAAAATCTCACCTTCCATAGTTTTCTAAACAGCATAATTTGACTCTTCTCACTGCTTAATTTGTTGTATTAAACAACCTTTGAGAATTTAGCTTTATCAATGACATGTACTTTAAAAATGTTTTAGAGATCCTACCAGTCTTTGAAAACATCCTTGTTCCATGTTTCATTTCCAGGTTTATGTATATTTTCTGCCTAGCACCTGATTATTCCAACATCTGACGGATGGCCTAGGGAATCTAATTCTGGTATTGATTGTTTTTGCTGATTGTCTCCCTTTGTAGCTGAATTCTTCATTATTGTGTAAATTTAGATCATGAGCTCATGTTTAGCTAAACAGCTGACCTTGTAAAAGGCTTAGGTGTGAACGCTCGGAAATTTTAGTAAAAAGTCGGCAAAGATTTATTTGTGTCCCTCCAATGAGTTGCCCACAATGACCCCGTTTTCTAGAAGTGTTGGTCCAATACTCCTTCGAGAGGCAGTGGACTTAGACATGGCTGCTTTTCAGCCTTCGGTCTGGGGCAGGGCCAGTGGGCGGCCTGTGGCCCGGGCAGGAGCCTCTCCGCATGCGTCCCATGAACCCATTTGCCTGCGAACTTCGGTAACCTGGCAGGAAGCTACGATGCCCTGACCTATGGTTAGCTGTGCAGCGAGGTGTACTGCGCGGACAGGTTCCAAACACACTTCAAATAAGAGGGTGGCTTGAGTGGAAACGTGAGAGTTTGGGCAGCTGTGCAGACAAAGAAGGCGCCCTTTGACCTGGGCCTAAATGCCTGTGACACCCCACTTGGTCTGCCGGGCTCTGAGGGCCCTGCCCTGTGCCCCCTGCTCCCCTGCCCTTTGTTCAGTCACAGCAGAGAAGGCCACAACCACTCCCTCAGTGAGGGCAGTGTTCCAAACTCCCTCAGCCCCGACCCCTCTCCGCAGGTTACCATGGACTACAGATGCTGCATTCTGAGTCCAGGGCGTTCCGAGAATGCCAAGAGCAGACATGATGACCTTAAATGATTTCCTCTTGTGTCAGTTTGGGTAAACGTTAGGAGCTAGGAAATGGTCCACTTAACACAAATGTTCAAATTTACTGGCATTTCATATATTCTCTGCTATAACATTGTCCTGATTCTTTCTGTATATTCTTTACTTATGTTTTTGTTCTCCTTTATCAAAGTGTGTCTTTTAAATCTTTTCAAAGAATATTCTTTGGACTTACTAAATCACCTGAATTTTATACGTTTTCTGTTGTATTAAGTTGTGCTCATATCTTTATTTATCTTTTTTCTATGTTCTCAGGGTTTATTGTTTTGATTTTCTGATGTCAATTAAAACCCTTGTTTATCCATTTTAATAAAACTTTTTACTGATAAAGATTTGAACTTTTAAAGGTTCCAGCTTACTTGTACGTTTCTATGGGTCCATTCCTCTACACTGTTGCCGGCCTAAGTCTTGTTCACCATATAGCAACGTATATATTGACATATTATCCCCTCCGCTTTCTGTGATTCCCTACATCTCACCTTTCTTTGCAGACAAGCCATTTCAAATACCCTTAACTTATTTCACAGCCAATAAGTCTTTGAAATAATGTGTATTTTTTAGAGTAGTAATCTTATATAATTAGGCAGAAAATATCACCTTCCATAGTTTTCTAAACAGCATAATTTCACTCTTCTCACTGCTTAATTTGTTGTATTAAGGAACCTTTCAGTATTTAGCTTTATCAATGCCATGTACTTTAAAAATGTTTTAGAGATCCTACCAGTCTTTGAAAACATCCTTGTTCCATGTTTCATTTCCAGGTTTATGTATATTTTCTGCCTAGCACCTGATTATTCCAACATCTGACGGATGGCCTAGGGAATCTAATTCTGGTATTGATTGTTTTTGCTGATTGTCTCCCTTTGTAGCTGATTTCTTCATTATTGTGTAAATTTAGATCATGAGCTCATGTTTAGCTAAAAAGCTGACCTTGTAATTGGCTTAGGTTTGAACGCTGGTAAGCTTCAGCAAAAAGTCGGCAATGATTTATTTGTGTCCCTCCAATGAGTTGCCCGCAAGGACCCCGTTTTCTACAAGTGTTGGTCCAATACTCCCTCTAGGGGTAGGGGACTTAGACAGGGCTGCTTTCTGCCCCCGATCTTGGGCAGGGTCAGTGGGCGACCTGTGGCCCGGGCAGGAGCCTCTCTGCGTGTGAACCTGGGAATCATCTCTCCTGCGAACTTCGGTCACCTGGCAGGAAGCTACGATGCCCAGACGTATGGTTAGCTGTGCAGCGAGGTGTACTGTGCGGACAGGTTCCACACACACTTCAACTAAATGGGCGGCCTGTGTGGAATAGTGAGAGTTTGGGCAGCTGTGCAGACAAAGAAGGCGCCCTATGGCCTGGGCCTATATGCTTGTGAAAACCCACTGGCCTGCCGGGCTCTGAGGGCCCTGCCCTGGGCCCCCTGCTCCCCTGCCTTTGCTCAGTCACAGCAGAGATGGCCACACCCACTCCCTCACTGAGGGCAGAGTTCCAGTCTCCCTCAGCCCCTCCCACTCTCCGCAGGTTACCATGGACTACAGATGCTGCATTCTGAGGCCAGGGCGTTCCGAGAATGCCAAGGGCCGACATGATGACCTTAAATGATTTCCTCTTGTGTCAGTTTTGGTAAAATGTAGGAGCTAGGAAATGGTCCACTTTACAGAAATGTTCCAATTTACTGGCATTTCATATATTCTCTGCTATAACATTGTCCTGATTCTTTCTATATATTCTTTAATTATGTTTGTGTTTTCCTTAATCAAAGTGTGTCTTTTAAATCTTTTCAAACAATATTCTTTGGACTTACTACCTCAACTGAATTTTACACGTTTTCTGTGGTATTAATTCTGCTCATATCTTTATTTATCTTTTTTCTATGTTCTCAGGGTTTATTGTTTTGATTTTGTGATGTCAATTAAAACACTTGGTTATTCATTTTCATAAATCTTTTTACTTATAAACATTTGAACTTTTAAAGATTCCAGCTCACTTTTAAGTTTCTAAGGGTCAGGTCATCTACATTGTGGCTGGCCAAAGGCTTAGTTCACCATATAGCAATGTATATATTTACATTTTCCCCTCGACTTTCTGTGATTCCCTAC
The DNA here is from genome assembly GCF_964165515.1 of Mesoplodon bidens. Taxonomy (NCBI): domain Eukaryota; kingdom Metazoa; phylum Chordata; class Mammalia; order Artiodactyla; family Ziphiidae; genus Mesoplodon; species Mesoplodon bidens. The sequence goes on from NW_027671362.1 coordinate 1,353,468, forward strand.
ATCTCACCTTTCTTTGCAGACAAGCCATTTGAAATACACTTAACTTATTTCACAGCCAAAATGTCTTTGAAATAATGTCTATTTTTTAGATTAATCTTCTTATATAATTAGGCAGAAAATCTCACCTGCCATAGTTTTCAAAACAGCATAATTTCACTCTTCTCAATGCTTAATCTGTGGTATTAAACAACCTTTGAGTATTTAGGTTTATCAACGACATGTACTTTAAAAATGTTTTAGAGATCCTACCAGTCTTTGAAAACATCCTTGTTCCTTGTTTCATTTCCAGGTTTATGTATATTTTCTGCCTTGCACCTGATTATTCCATCATCAGATGAATGGCCTAGGGAATCTGATTCTGGTAGTGATTGTTTTTGCTGATTGTCTCACTTTGTAGCTGATTTCTTCAATATTGTGTAAATTTAGATCATGAGCTCATGTTTAGCTAAACAGCTGACCTTGTAAGAGGCTTAGGTGTGAACGCTGGTAAGCTTCAGCAGAAAGTCGGCAAAGATTTATTTGTGTCCCTCCAAGGAGTTACCCGCAAGGACCAGGTTTTCTACAAGTGTTGGTCCAATACTCCTTTGAGAGGCAGTGGACTCACACATGGCTGCTTTTCAGCCTTCGATCTGGGGCAGGGGCAGTGGGCGGCCGGTGGCCCGGGCAGGAGCCTCTCCGCATGTGTCCCAGGGACCCATTTGCCTGCGAAATTCGGTCACCTGTCAGGAAGCTACGATGCCCTGACCTATGGTTAGCTGTGCAGCGAGGTGTACTGCGCGGACAGGTTCCACACACACTTCAAATAAGTGGGCGGCCTGAGTGGAAAAGTGAGAGTTTGGGCAGCTGTGAAGACAAAGAAGGCGCCCTATGGCCTGTGCCTAAATGCTTGTGACACCCCACTGGGCCTGCCGGGCTCTGAGGGCCCTGCCCTGGGCCCCCTGCTCCCCTGCCCTTTGTTCAGTCACAGCAGAGATGGCCACACCCACTCCCTCAGTGAGGGCCCTCTTCAGCCTCCCTCAGCCCCGCCCACTCTCCGCAGGTTACCATGGACTACAGATGCTGCATTCTGAGGCCAGGGCGTTCCGAGAATGCCAAGAGCAGACATGATGACATTAAATGATTGCCTCTTGTGTCAGTTTTGTTAAACTGTACGAGCTAGGAAATGGTCCACTTTGCAGAAATGTTCAAATTTACTGGCATTTCATATATTCTCTGCTATAACATTGTCCTGATTCTTTCTATATATTCTTTAATTATGTTTGTGTTTTCCTTAATCAAAGTGTGTCTTTTAAATCTTTTCAAAGAATATTCTTTGGACTTACTACCTCACCTGAATTTTATACGTTTTCTGTGGTATTAAGTTCTGCTCATATCTTTATTTATATTTTTTCTATGTTCTCAGGGTTTATTGTTTTGTTTTTCTGATGTCAAGTAAAACACTTGGTTATTCATTTTAATAAATCTTTTTACTTATAAAGATTTGAACTTTTAAAGATTCCAGCTTACTTGTACGTTTCTAATGGTCAATTCCTCTACAGTGTTGCCCGCCTAAGGCTTAGTTCACCATATAGCAATGTATATATTGACATAATATACCCTCGGCTTTCTGTGATTCCCTACATCTCACCTTTCTTTGCAGACAAGCCATTTAAAATACCCTTAACTTATTTCACAGCCTATAAGTCTTTGAAATAATGTGTATTTTTTAGAGAAATCATCTTATATAATTAGGCAGAAAATCTCACCTTCCATAGTTTTCTAAACAGCATAATTTCACACTTCTCACTGCTTAATTTGTTGTATTAAACAACCTTTGAGTATTTAGCTTTATCAATGCCATGTACTTCAAAAATGCTTTAGAGATCCTACCAGTCTTTGAAAACATCCCTGTTCCTTGTTTCATTTCCCGGTTTATGTATATATTCTGCGTAGCATCTGATTATTCCAACATCTGACGGATGGCCTAGGGAATCTAATTCTGGTGTTGACTGTTATTGCTGATTGTCTCCCTTTGTAGCTGATTTCTTCATTATTGTGTAAATTTAGATCATGAGCTCATGTTTAGCTAAACAGCTGACCTTGTAAGTGGCTTAGGTGTGAACGCTCGTAAGTTTCAGCAAAAAGTCGGCAAAGATTTATTTGTGTCCCTCCAATGAGTTGCCCACAAGGACCCCGTTTTCTAGAAGTGTTGGTCCAATACTCCCTCTAGGGGTAGGGGACTTAGACAGGGCTGCTTTCGGCCCCCGATCTTGTGCAGGGTCAGTGGGCGACGTGTTGCCCGGGCAGGAGCCTCTCTGCGTGTGAACATGGGAATCATCTCTCCTGCGAACTTTGGTCACCTGGCAGGAAGCTACGATGCCCAGACCTATGGTTAGCTGTGCAGCGAGGTGTACGGCGCGGACAGGTTCCACACACACTTCAACTAAGTGGGCGGCCTGTGTGGAAAAATGAGAGTTTGGGGAGCTCTGCAGACAAAGAAGGCGCCCTATGGCCTGGGCCTAAATGCTTGTGACACCCCACTGGGCCTGCCGGGATCTTAGGACACTGCCCTGGGACCCCTGCTCCCCTGCCCTTTGTTCAGTCACAGCATATATGGCCACACCCACTCCCTCAGTGAAGGCAGTGTTCCATCCTCCCTCAGCCCCGCCCAGACTCCGCAGTTTACCATGGACTACAGATGCTGCATTCTGAGGCCAGGGCGTTCCAAGAATGCCAAGGGCCGACATGATGACCTTAAATGATTTCCTCTTGTGTCAGTTTTGGTAAACTTTACGAGCTAGGAAATGGTCCACTTTACAGAAATATTCAAATTTACTGGCATTTCATATATTCTCTGCTATAACATTGTCCTGATTCTTTCTGTATATTCTTTACTTATGTTTTTGTTTTCCTTAATCAAAATCTGTCCTTTAAATCTTTTCAAAGAATATTCTTTGGACTTACTACCTCATCTGTATTTTATACGTTTTCTGTTGTATTATGTTCTGCTCATATCTTTATTTATCTTTTTTCTATGTTCTCAGGGTTTATTGATTTGATTTTCTGATGTCAATTAAAACACTTGGTTATTCATTTTAATAAATCTTTTTACTTATAAAGATTGGAACTTTTAGAGATTCCAGCTTACTTGTCCGTTTCTAAGTGTCCATTCCTCTACAGTGTTGCCGGCCTAAGGCTTAGTTCACCATATAGCAATGTATATATTGACATATTATCCCCTCGGCTTTCTGTGATTCCCTACATCTCACCCTCTTTGCAGACAAGCCATTTGAAATACCCTTAACTTATTTCACAGCCAATAAGTCTTTGAAATAATGTGTATTTTTTAGAGAAATCATCTTATATAATTAGGCAGAAAATCTCAACTTCCATAGTTTTCTAAACAGCATAGTTTCACTCTTCTCACTGCTTAATTTGTGGTATTAAACAACCTTTGAGTATTTAGCTTTATCAATGACATGTACTTTAAAAATGTTTTAGAGATCCTATCAGGCTTTGAAAACATCCTTGTTCCTTGTTTCCGTTCCAGTTTTGTGTATATTTTCTGCCTAGCAGCTGATTATTCCAACATATGACGGATGGCCTAGGGAATCTAATTCTGGTATTGATTGTTTTTGCTGATTGTCTCCCTTTGTAGCTGATTTCTTCATTATTGTGTAAATTTAGATCATGAGCTCATGTTTAGCTAAACAGCTGACCTTGTAAGAGGCTTAGGTGTGAACGCCCGTAAGTTTCAGCAAAAAGTCGGCAAAGAATTATTTGTGTCCCTCCAATGAGTTGTCCACAAGTACCCCATTTTCTAGAAGTGTTGGTCCAATACTCCCTGTAGGGGTAGGGGACATAGACAGGGCTGCTTTCGGCCCCAGAAGTTGGGCAGGGGCAGTGGGCACCCTGTGCCCCGGGCAGGAGCCTCTCTGCGTGTGAACCAAGGAATCATCTCTCCTGTGAACTTCGGTCACATGAAAGGAAGGTACGATGCCCAGACCTATGGATAGCTGTGCAGCGAGGTATACTGCGCGTACAGATTCCACACACAGTTCAACTGAGTTGGCGGCCTGAGTGGAAAAGTGAGAGTTTGGGCAGCTGTGCAGACAAAGAAGGCGCCCTATGGCCTGGGCCGAAATGCTTGTGACACCCCACTGGGCCTGCCGGGCTGTGAGGGCCCTGCCATGGGCCCCGTGCTCCCCTGCCCTTTGTTCAGTCACAGCAGAGATGGCCACACCCACTCCCTCAGTGTGGGCAGTCTTCAGCGTCCCTCAGCCCCGCCAACTCTCTGCAGGTTACCATGGATTACAGATGCTGCATTCTGAGGCCCGGGCGTTCCGAGAATGCCAAGAGCAGACATGATGACCTTAAATGATTTCCTCTTGTGTCAGTTTTGGTAAACTGTACGAGCTAGGAAATGGTCAACTTTACAGAAATGTTCAAATTTACTGGCATTTCATATAATCTCTGCTATAACATTGTCCTGATTCTTTCTATATATTCTTTAATTAAGTTTGTGTTTTCCTTAATCAAAGTGTGTCTTTTAAATCTTTTCAAAGAATATTCTTTGGACTTACTACCTCACCTGAATTTTACACGTTTTCTGTGGTATTAAGTTCTGCTCATATCTTTATTTATCTTTTTTCTATGTTCTCAGGGTTTATTGTTTTGATTTTCTGATGTCAAGTAAAACACTTGGTTATTCATTTTTATAAATCTTTTTACTTATAAAGATTTGAACTTTTAAACATTCCAGCTTACTTGTACGTTTCTAAGGGTCCAATCCTCTACACTGTTGCTGGCCTAAGGCTTAGTACACCATATAGCAATGTATATATTGACATATTATCCCCTCGGCTTTCTGTGATTCCCTACATCTCACCTTTCTTTGCAGACAAGCCATTTGAAATACCCTTAACTTATTTCACAGCCTATAAGTCTTTGAAATAATGTGTATTTTTTAGAGAAATCATCTTATATAATTAGGCAGAAAATCTCACCTTCCATCGTTTTCTAAACAGCATAATTTCACTCTTCTCACTGCTTAATTTGTTGTATTAAACAACCTTTGACCATTTAGCTTTATCAATGCCATGTACTTTAAAAATGTTTTAGAGATCCTACCAGTCTTTGAAAACATCCTTGTTCCTTGTTTCATTCCCAGGTTTATGTATATTTTCTGCCTAGCACCTGATTATTCCAACATCTGACGGATGGCCTAGGGAATCTAATTCTGGTATTGATTGTTTTTGCTGATTGTCTCCCTTTGTAGCTGATTTCTTTATTATTGTGTAAATTTAGATCATGAGCTCATGTTTAGCTAAACAGCTGACCTTGTAAGAGGCTTAGGTGTGAACGCTCGTAAGTTTCAGCAAAAAGTCAGCAAAGATTTATTTGTGTCCCTCCAATCAGTTGCACACAAGGACCCCGTTTTCTAGAAATCTTGGTCCAATACTCCCTCTAGGGGTAGGGTACTTAGACAGGGCTGCTTTCGGCCACCGAACGTGGGCAGTGGCAGTGGGCGGCCTGTTTCCCGGGCAGGAGCCTCTCGGCGTGTGAAACTGGGAATCCTCTCTCCTGTGAACTTCGGTCACCTGGCAGGAAGCTACGATGCCCAGACCAATGGTTAGCTGTGCAGCGAGGTATACTGCGAGGATAGGTTCCACACACACTTCAACTAAGTGGGCGGCCTGTGTGGAAAAATGAGAGTTTGGGCAGCTGTGCAGACAAAGAAGGCACCCTATGGCCTGGGCCTAAATTCTTGTGACACCCCACTGGGCCTGCCGGGCTCTGAGGGCCCTGCCCTGGGCCCCCTGCTCCCCTGCTCTTTGTTTAGTCAGAGCAGAGATGGCCACACCCACTCCCTCAGTGAGGGCAGTGTTCCAGTCTCCCTCAGCCCCTCCCACTCTCCGCTGGTTACCATGGACTACAGATGTGGCATTCTGTGGCCAGGGCGTTCCGAGAATGCCAAGGGCCGACATGATGACCTTAAATGATTTCCTCTTGTGTCAGTTTTGGTAAACTGTAGGAGCTAGGAAATGGTCCACTTTACACAAATGTTCAAATTTACTGGCATTTCATATATTCTCTGCTATAACATTGTCCTGATTCTTTCTATATATTCTTTAATTATGTTTGTTTTTTCCTTAATCAAAGAGTGTCTTTTAAATCTTTTCAAAGAATATTCTTTGGACTTACTAAATCATCTGAATTTTATACGTTTTCTGTGGTATTATGTTCTGCTCATATCTTTATTTATTTTTTTCTATGTTCTCAGGGTTTATTGTTTTGATTTTCTGATGTCAATTAAAACACTTGGTTATTCATTTTCATAAATTTTTTACTTATAAAAATTTTAACTTTTAAAGATTCCAGCTTACTTGTACGTTTCTAAGGGTCCATTCCTCTACACTGTTGCCGGCCTAAGGCTTAGTTCACCATATAGCAATGTATATATTGTCATATATTCCCCTCGACTTTCTGTGATTCCCTACATCTCACCTTTCTTTGCAGACAAGCCATTTGAAATACACTTAACTTATTTCACAGCCAATAAGTCTTTGAAATAATGTCTATTTTTTAGAGAAATCTTCTTATATAATTAGGCAGAAAATCTCACCTGCAATAGTTTTCAAAACAGCATAATTTCACTCTTCTCAATGCTTAATCTGTGGTATTAAACAACCTTTGAGTATTTAGGTTTATCAACGACATGTACTTTAAAAATGTTTTAGAGAACCTACCAGCCTTTGAAAACATCCTTGTTCCTTGTTTCAGTTCCAGTTTTATGTATATTTTCTGCCATGCACCTGATTATTCCAACATCTGATGGATGGCCTAGGGAATCTCATTCTGGTATTGATTGTTTTTGCTGATTGTCCTCCCCTTGTAGCTGATTACTTCAATTTTGTTTAAATTTAGATCATGAGCTCATGTTTAGCTAAACAGCTGACCTTGTAAGAGGCTTAGGTGTGAACGCTGGTAAGCTTCAGCACAAAGTCGGCAAAGATTTATTTGTGTCCCTCCAATGAGTTGCCCGCAAGGACCCCGTTTTCTAGAAGTGTTGGTCCAATACTCCCTCTAGGGGTAGGGGACTTAGACAGGGCTGCTTTCAGCCCCTGATCTTCGGCAGGGGCAGTGGGCGGCCTGTGGCCCGGGCAGGAGCCTCTCTACATGTGAACCTGGGAATCATCTCTCCTGCGAACTTCGGTCACCTGGGAGGAAGCTATGATGTCCTGACCTATGCTTAGCTGTGCAGGGAGGTATAATGCGCGGACAGGTTCCACACACACTTCAACTAAGTGGGCGGCCTGAGAGGAATAGTGAGAGTTTGGGCAGCTGTGCAGACAAAGAAGGCGCCCTATGGCCTGGGCCTAAATGCTTGTGACACCCCACTGGGCCTGCCGGGCTCGGAGGGCCCTGCACTGGGCCCCCTGCTCCCCTGCCATTTGTTCAGTCACAGCAGAGATGGCCACACCCTCTCCCTCAGTGAGGGCAGTGTTCCAGGCTCCCTCAGCCCCGCCCCCTCTCCGCTGGTTACCATGGGCTACAGATGCTGCATTCTGAGGCCAGGGCGTACCGAGAATGCCAAGGACAGAAAGGATGACCTTAAATGATATCCTCTTGTGTCAGTTTTGGTAAACTTTAGGAGCTAGGAAACGGTCCACTTTACAGAAATTTTCAAATTTACTTGCATTTCATATATTCTCTGCTATAACATTCTCCTGATTATTTCTATATATTCTTTACTTATGTTTTTGTTTTACTTTATCAAAGTGTTTCTTTTAAATCTTTTCAAAGAATATTCTTTGGACTTACTAAATCACCTGACTTTTATACATTTTCTGTTGTATTATGTTCTGCTCATATCTTTATTTATCTTTTTTCTATGTTCTCACGGTTTATTGTTTTGATTTTCTGATGTCAATTAAAACACTTGGTTATTCATTTTAATAAATCTTTTTACTTATAAAGATTTGACCTTTTAAAAATTCCAGCTTACTTGTACGTTTCTAAGGGTCCATTCCTCTACACTGTTGCCGGCCTAAGGCTTAGTTCACCATATAGCAATGTATATATTGACATATTATACCCTCGGCTTTCTGTGATTCCCTACATCTCACCGATCTTTGCAGAGAAGCCATTTGAAATACCCTTAACTTATTTCACACCCAATAAGTTTTTGAAATAATGTGTATTTTTTAGAGAAATCATCTTATATAATAAGGCAGAAAATCTCACCTTCCATAGTTTTCTAAACAGCATAATTTCACTCTTCTCACTGCTTAATTTGTTGTATTAAACAACCTTTGAGTATTTAGCTTTATCAATGCCATGTACTTTAAAAATGTTTTAGAGATACTACCAGTCTTTGAAAACATCCTTGTTCCTTGTTTCATTCCCAGGTTTATGTATATTTTCTGCATAGCACCTGATTATTCCAAAATCTGACGGATGGCCAAGGGAATCTAATTCTGGTATTGATTGTTTTTGCTGATTGTCTCCCTTTGTAGCTGATTTCTTCAATATTGTGTAAATTTAGATCATGAGCTCATGTTTAGCTAAGCAGCTGACCTTGTAAGAGGCTTAGGTTTGAACGCTCGTAAGCTTCAACAAAAAGTCGGCAATGATTTATTTGTGTCCCTCCAATGAGTTGCCCACAAGGACCCCGTTTGCTAGAAGTGTTGGTCCAATACTCCCTCTAGGGGTAGGGGACATAGACAGGGCTGCTTTCGGCCCCCGATCTTCGGCAGGGGCAGTGGGCGTCCTGTGGCCCGGGCAGGAGCCTCTCTACATGTGAACCTGGGAATCATCTCTCCTGCGAACTTCGGTCACCTGGCAGGAAGCTATGATGTCCTGACCTATGGTTAGCTGTGCAGGGAGGTATACTGCGCTGACAGGTTCCACACACACTTCAACTAAGTGGGCGGCCTGAGAGGAATAGTGAGAGTTTGGGCAGCTGTGCAGACATAGAAGGCGCCCTATGGCCTGGGCCTAAATTCTTGTGACACCCCACTGGGTCTGCCGGGCTCTGAGAGCCCTGCCCTGGGCACCCTGCTCCCCTGCCCTTTGTTCAGTCACAGCAGAGATGGCCACACCCACTCCCTCAGTGAGGGCAGTGTTCCAGCCTCCCTCAGCCCTGCCCCCTCTCCGCAGGTTACCATGGGCTACAGATGCAGCATTCTGAGGCAAGGGCGTTCCGAGAATGCCGAGGGCAGACATGATGACCTTAAATGATTTCCTCTTGTGTCAGTTTTGGTAAACTTTAGGAGCTAGGTAATGGTCCACTTTACAGAAATGTTCAAATTTACTGGCATTTCATATATTCTCTGCTATAACATTGTCCTGATTATTTCTGTATATTCTTTACTTATGTTTTTGTTTTCCTTTATCAAAGTGTGTCTTTTAAAACTTTTCAAAGAATATTCTTTGGACTTACTAAATCACCTGACTTTTATACATTTTCTGTTGTATTGTGTTCTGCTCATATCTTTATTTATCTTTTTTCTATGTTCTCACGGTTTATTGTTTTGATTTTCTGATGTCAATTAAAACACTTGGTTATTCATTTTAATAAATCTTTTTACTTATAAAGATTTGAACTTTTAAAGATTCCAGCTTACTTGTACGTTTCTAAGGGTCCATTCATCTACACTGTTGCCGACCTAAGGCTTAGTTCACCATATAGCAATGTATATATTGACATAATATCCCCTCGACTTTCTGTGATTCCCTACATCTCACCTCTCTTTGCAGAGAAGCCATTTGAAATACCCTTAACTTATTTCACAGCCAATAAGTCTTTCAAATAATGTGTATTATTTAGAGAAATCATCTTATATAATTAGGCAGAAAATCTCACCTTCCATAGTTTTCTAAAGAGCATAATTTCACTCTTCTCACTGCTTAATTTGTTGTATTAAACAACCTATGAGTATTTAGCTTTATCAATGACATGTACTTTAAAAATGTTTTAGAGATCCTACCAGTCTTTGAAAACATCCTTGTTCCTTGTTTCATTTCCAGGTTTATGTATATTTTCTGCCTAGCACCGGATTATTCCAACATCTGACGGATGGCGTAGGGAATCTAATTCTGGTATTGATTGTTTTTGCTGATTCTCTCACTTTGTAGCTGATTTCTTCATTATTGTGTAAATTTAGATCATGAGCTCATGTTTAGCTAAACAGCTGACCTTGTAAGAGGCTTAGGTGTGAACGCTCGTAAGTTTCAGCAAAAAGTCGGCAAAGATTTATTTGTGTCCCTCCGATGAGTTGTCGACAAGGACCCCGTTTTCTAGAAGTGTTGGTCCAATACTCCCTCTAGGTGTAGGGGACTTAGACAGGGCTGCTTTCGGCCCCCGATCTTGGGCAGGGGCAGTGGGCGGCCTGTGGCCCGGGCAGGAGCCTCTCTGCGTGTGAACCAAGGAATCATCTCTCCTGTGAACTTCGGTCACCTGGCAGGAAGGTATGATGCCCAGACCTATGGATAGCTGTGCAGTGAGGTATACTGTGCGGAGAGGTTCCACACACAGTTCAACTGAGTGGGCGGCCTGAGTGGAAAAGTGAGAGTTTGGGCAGCTGTGCAGAAAAACAAGGCGCCCTATGGCCTGGGCCTAAATGCTTGTGACACCCCACTGGGCCTGCCGGGCTCTGAGGGCCCTGCCCTGGGCCCCCGGCTCCCCTGCCCTTTGTTCAGTCACAGCAGAGATGGCCACACACACTCACTCAGTGAGGGCAATGTTACAGCCTCCCTCGGCCCCGCCCACTCTCTGCAGGTTACCATGGACTACAGATGCTGCATTCTGAGGCCAGGGCGTTCCGAGAATGCCAAGGGCAGACATGATGACCTTAAATGATTTCCTCTTGTGTCAGTTTTGGTAAACTGTACGAGCTAGGAAATGGTCCACTTTACAGAAATGTTCAAATTTACTGGCATTTCATATATTCTCTGCTATAACATTCTCCTGATTCTTTCTATATATTCTTTAATTATGTTGGTATTTTCCTTAATCAAATTGTGTCTTTTAAATCTTTACAAAGAATATTCTTTGGACTTACTACCTCACCTGTATTTTATACGTTTTCTGTGGTATTAAATTACGCTCATAACTTTATTTATCTTTTTTCTATGTTCTCAGGGTTTATTGTTTTGATCTTCTGATGTCAATTAAAACACTTGGTTATTCATTTTCATAAATATTTTTACTTATAAAGATTTGAACTTTTAAAGATTCCAGCTCACTTTTAAGTTTCTAAGTGTCAGGTCCTCTACATTGTGGCTGGCCTAAGGCTTAGTTCACCATATAGCAATGTATATATTGACATTTTCCCCTCGACTTTCTGTGATTCCCTACATCTCACCTTTCTTTGCAGACAAGCCTTTAGAAATACACTTAACTTAATTCACAGCCAATAAGTCTTTGAAATAATGTGTATTGTTTAGAGAAATCTTCTAATATAATTAGACAGAAAATCTGACCTTCCATAGTTTTCAAAACAGCATAATTTCACTCTTCTCACTGCTTAATTTGTTGTATTAAACAACCTTTGAGTATTTAGCATTATCAATGACATGCACTTTAAAAATGTTTTAGAGATCCTACCAGTCTTTGAAAACATCCTTGTTCCTTGTTTCAGTTCCAGTTTTATGTATATTTTCTGCCTTGCACCTGAATATTCCAACGTCTCATCGATGGCCTAGGGAATCTAATTCTGGTATTGATTGTTTTTGCTGATTGTCTCCCCCTGTAGCTGATTTCTTCATTATTGTGTAAATTTAGATCATGAGCTCCTGTTTAGCTAAACATTTGTCTTTGTAAGAGGCTTAGTTGTGAACACTCGTAAGCTTCATCAGAAAGTCCACAAAGATTTATTTGTGTCTCTCCAATGAGTTGCCCGCGAGGACCCCGTTCTCTACAAGTGTTGGTCCACTACTCCCTCTAGAGGCACGGCCTCAGACAGGGCTGATTTGCGCCCCACGATCTGGGGCAGTGGCAGTGGGCGGCCTCTGTCCCGGGCAGGAGGCTCCCCACGTGTGTCCCACGACCCATCTACCTGAGAACTTCGGTCACCTGGCAGGAAGCTATGATGCCAGACCTATCGTTAGCTTTGCAGCGAGGTGTACTGCGTGGACCAGTTCCACACACACTTCAAGTCAGAAGGCGGCCTGAGTGGATAGGTGTGAGTTTGGGCAGCTGTGCAGACAAAGAAGGCTCACTTTGTCCTAGGCCTAAATGCTTATGACACAAGACTGGGCCTGCCGGGTTCAGAGGGCCCTGCCCTGGACCCTGCTCCCTTGCCCTTTGTTCAGTCACAGCAGAGATGGCCCCACCCACTCCCTCAGTGAGGGTAGGGTTCCAACCTCCCTTTGCCCCGCCCCCTCTCCGCAGGTTACCATGGACTACAGATGCTGCATTCTGAGGCCAGGGCGTTCCGAGAATGCCAAGGGCAGTCATGATGACCTTAAATGATTTCCTCTTGTGTCAATTTTGGTAAACTTTAGGAGCTAGGAAATGGTCCACTTTTCAGAAATATTCAAATTTACTGGCATTTCATATATTCTCTGCTATAACATTGTCCTGATTCTTTCTGTATATTCTTTACTTATGTTTTGGTTTTCCTTAATCAAAGTGTGTCTTTTAAATCTTGTCAAAAAATATTCTTTGGACTTACTACCTCACCTGAATTTTATACGTTTTCTGTGGTATTAATTTCTGCTCATATCTTTATTTATCTTTTTTTCTTTGTTCTCAGGGTTTATTGTTTTGATCTTATGATGTCAATTAAAACACTTGGTTATTCACTTTAATAAATCTTTTTACTTATAAATATTTGAACTTTTAAAGATTCCAGCTTACTTGTAAGTTTCTAAGGGTCAGGTCCTCTACATTGTGGCTGTCCTAAGGCTTAGTTCACAATATAGCAAAGTATATATTGACCTATTTTCCCCTCGACTTTCTGTGATTTCCTACATCTCACCTTTCTTTGCAGACAAGCCATTTGAAACACCCTTAACTTATTTCACAGCCAATAAGTCTTTGAAATAATGTGTATTTTTTAGAGAAATCTTCTTATATAATTCAGCAGAAAATCTGACCTGCGATAGTTTTCAAAACAGCATAATTTCACTCTTCTCAATGTTGAATCGGTTGTATTACACAACCTTTGAGTATTTAGCTTTATCAATGACATGTACTTTAAAAATGTTTTAGATATCCTACCAGTCTTTGAGAGCATCCTTGTTCCTTCTTTCCTTTCCAGTTTTATGTATATTTTCTGCCTTTCACCTGATTATTCCAACATCTGCTGGATGGCCTAGGGAATCTAATTCTGGTATTGATTGTTTTTGCTGAATGCCTCCCCTTGTAGCTGATTTCTTCATTATTGTGTAAATTTAGATCATGAGTTCATGTTTAGCTAAACAGCTGACCTTGTAAGAGGCTTACGTGTGAACGCCCGTAAGCTTCAGCAGAAGGTCTGCAAAGAGTTATTTGTGTCCCTCCAGTGAGTTTCCTGCGAGAACCCCGTTTCCTACAAGTGTGGGTCCAATACTCACTATAGAGGCAGGACACTCAGAGAGGGCTGCTTCGATGACCCCGATATGGGGCAGGGGCAGTGGGTGGCCTGTGGCCGGGCAAGAGCCTCTCCACGTGTGTCCCAGGGAACGATCTGCCTGAGAAGTTCGGTCACCTGGCAGGAAGGTACAATGCCCATACCTATGGTTAGTTGTGCAGCGAGGTGTACTGTGCGGACAGGTTCCACACACACTTCAAGTAAGTGGGCGCCCTGAGGGGAAAGTTGAGAGTATGGGCAGCTGTGCAGACAAAGAAGGCGCACTTTGGGCTGGGCCTAAATGCTTGTGACACCCCACTGGGACTGCCGGGCTCTGTGGTCCCTGCCCTGCTCCTCCTGCGCCCCTTCCTATTGTTCAAACACAGCAGAGATGGCAATAACCACTCCCTCAGTGACGGCAGTGTTCCAACCTCTCTCAGCCCCGCCCCCTCTCCGCAGGATACCATGCACTACTGATGCTGCATTCTGAGGCCTTGGCATTCCGAGAATGCAAAGGGCAGACATCATGACCTTAAATGATTTCCTCTTGTGTCAGTTTTGGTAAACTTAGGAGATAGGAAATGGTCCACTTTACAGAAATGTTCAAATTTACTGGCATTTCATATATTCTCTGCTATATCATTGTCCTGATTCTTTCTGTATATGCTTTATTTATGTTTTTGTTTTCCTTAATCAAAGTGTGTCTTTTAATCTTTCAAATAATATTATTTGGACTTACTACAACACCTGAATTTTATACGTTTTCTGTTGTATTAAGTTCTGGTCATATCTTTATTTATCCTTTTTCTATATTCTCAGTGTTTATTGTTTTGGTCTTCTGATGTCAATGAAAACACTTTGTTATTCATTTTAATAAACCTTTTAACTTATAAAGATTTGAACTTTTGAAGATTTCAGCTTACTTGTAAGTTTCTAAGGTTCAGGTCCTCTACATTGTTGCTGGCCTAAGGCTTAGTTCACCATATAGCAATGTATATATTGACCTCATTTCCCTTCCACTTTCTGTGATTCCCTACATCTCACCTTTCTTTACAGACAAGCCATTTGAAATACCCTTAACTTATTTCACAGCCAATAAGTCTTTGAAATAATGTGTATTTTTAGAGAAATCTTCTTATATAAATAGGCAGAAAATATGACCTGCCATAGTTTTCAAAACATCATAATTTCCCTCTTCTCATTGATTAATCTGTTGTATTACACAACTTCTGAATATTTAGCTTTATCAATGACATGTACTTTAAAAATGTTTTAAAGACCCTACCAGTCTTTGAAAACATCATTTTTCCTTGTTTCCGTTCCAGTTTTGTGTATATTTTCTGCCTTGCACCTCATTATTCCAACATCTGATGGATGGCCTAGGGAATCTAAATCTGGTATTGATTGTTTTTGCTGATTGCCTCCCCTTGTAGCTGATTTCTTCATTATTGTGTAAATTTAGATCATGAGTTCATGTTTAGCTAAACAGCTGACCATGTAAGTGGCTTAGGTGTGAACGCTCGTAAGCTTCAGCAGAGGGTCGGCAAAGATTTATTTGTGTCCCTCCAATGAGGTGCCCGCGAGGACCCCGTTTTCTACAAGTTTTGGTCCAATACACCCTCTAGAGGCAGGGGACTCAGAGAGGGCTGCTTTGCGGCCCCCGATCTGGGGCAGGGAATGTGGGCGGCCGGGGGCCGGGGCAGGAACCTCTCCGTGTGTGTCCCAGGGACCTATCTGCCTGCGAACTTCTGTCACCTGGCAGGAAGCTATGATGCCGAGACTTATTGTTAGCTGTTCATCGAGCTGTACTGCGTGGACAGGTTCCACACACACTTCAAGTAATAGGGCGGCTTGAGAGAAAAGGTGAGAGTTTGGGCAGCTGTGCAGACAAAGAAGGCGCCCTTTGTCCTGGGCCTAAATGCTTGTGACACCCCACTGGGACTGCCGGGCTCTGAGGACCCTGCCCTTGGCACCCTGCTCCCCTGCCATTTGTTCAGTCACAGCAGAGATGGCCACACCCACTCCCTCAGTGAGGGCAGTGTTCCAGCAGCCCTCTGCCCTGCCCGATCTCCGCAGGTTACCATGGACTGCAGATGCTGCATTCTGGGTCCTGGGCGTTCGGAGAATGCCAAGGGCAGACATGATGACCTTAAATGATTTCCTCTTGTGTCAGTTTTGGTAAACTTTAGGAGATAGGAAATGGTCCACTTTACAGAAATGTTCAAATTTACTGGCATTTCATATATTCTCTGCTATAATATGGTCCTGATACTTTCTCTATATGCTTTACTTATGTTTTTGTTTTCCTTAATAAAAGTGTATATTTTAAATCTTTCAAAGAATATTATTTGGACTTACTACAACACCTGAATTTTATACGTTTTCTGTTGTATTAAGTTCTGCTCATATCTTTATTTATCCTTTTTCTATGTTCTCAGTGTTTATTGTTTTGATCTTCTGATGTCAATTTAAACACTTGGTTATTCATTTTAATAAAACTTTTTACTTATAAAGATTTGAACTTTTGAAGATATTTGCTTTCTTGTAAGTTTCTAAGGGTCAGGTACTCTACATTGTTGCTGGCCTAAGGCTTAGTTCACCATATAGCAATGTATATATTGACCTATTTTCCCCTCGACTTTCTGTGATTCCCTACATCTCTCCTTTCTTTGCAGACAGGCCATTTGAAATACCCTTAACTTATTTCACAGCCAATAAGTCTTTGAAATAATGTGTATTTTTTAGAGAAATCTCCTTATATAATTAGGCAGAAAATCTGACCTGCCATAGTTTTCAAAACAGCATAACTTCACTCTTCTCAAAGATTAATCTGTTGTATTACACAACCTTTGAGTACTTAGCTTTATCAATGACATGTACTTTAAAAATGTTTTAGATATCCTACCAGTCTTTGAAAACATCCTTGTTCCTTGTTTCAGTTCCAGTTATATGTATATTTTCTGCCTTGCACCTGATTATTCCAACATCTGTTGGATGGCCTAGGGAATCTAATTCTGGTATTGATTATTTTTGCTGCTTGTCTCCCCTTGTAGCTGATTTCTTCATTATTGTGTAAATTTAGATCATGAGCTCATGTTTAGCCAAACAGCTGACCTTGTAAGAGGCTTAGTTGTGAACGCTCGTAACCTTCATCAGAACGTCGGCAAAGATTTATTTGTGTCCCTGCAATGAGTGGCCTGCGAGGACCCAGTTTTCTACAAGTGTTCGTTCATTACTCCCTCTTGAGGCCGGGACTCAGAAAAGGTTGCTTTGCGGCCCCGGATGTGGTGCAGGGGCAGTTGGCGGCCTGTGGCCCTGGCAGGAGCCTCTCCGCGTGTGTCCCAGGGACCCATCTGCCTGCGAATTTCGGTCACCTGGCACGAGGCTACGATGCCCAGACCTATGGTTAGCTGTGCAGCAAGGTGTACTGCGCGGACAGTTTCCACACACACTTCACGTAAGAGTTCGGGCTGAGTGGAATGGTGAGAGTTTGGGCAGCTGTGCAGACAAAGAAGGCGCCGTTTGACATGGGCCTGAATGGTTTTGACACCTCACTGGGCCTGCCGGGCTCTGAGGCTCTGCCCTGGACGCCCTGCTCCCCTGACCTTTGTTAAGTCACAGCAGAGATGGCCACACCCACTCCCTCAGTGAGGGCAGTGATCCAACCTCCCTCAGCTCCGCCGCCTCTCCGCAGGTTACCATGGACTGCAGATGCTGCATTCTGAGGCCAGGGCGTTCCGAGAATGACAAGGGCTAACATAATCATCTTAAATGGTTTCCTCTTGTGTCAGTTTTGGTAAATTTTAGGAGCTAGGAAATGTTCCATTTTACAGAAATGTTCAAATTTACAGGCATTTCAGATGTTCTCTGCTATAACATTGTCCTGATTCTTTCTGTATATTCTTGACTTATGATTTTGTTTTCCTTAATCAAAGTCTGTCTTATAAATCTTTTCAAAGAATATTCTTTGGACTTACTACATCACCTGAATTGTATACGTTTTCTGATTTATTAAGTTCTGCTCATATATTTATTTATCTTTTTTCTATGTTCTCAGGGTTTATTGTTTTGATTTTCTGATGTCAATTAAAACACTTGGTTATTTATATTTATAAATCTTTTTACTTATAAAGATTTGAACTTTTGAGGATTCCTACTTACTTACTTGTAAGAGGTCAGGTCCTCTACATTGTTGCTGGCCTAAGTCTGAGTTCACCAAATAGAAATGTATATATTGAACTATTTTCCTCTGGGCTTTCTGTGATTCCCTACATCTCACCTTTCTTTGCAGACAAGCCATTTGAATTACCCTTAACTTATTTCACAGCCAATACGTCTTTGAAATATTGTGTATTTTTTAGAGATATCTTCTGATATAATTAGGCAGAAAATCTGACTGGCCATAGTTTTTAAAACAGCATAATTTCACTCTTCTCAATGATGAATCTGTTGTATTACACAACCTTTGAGTATTTAGCTTTATCAATAATATGTACTTTAAAAATGTGTTAGAGATCCTACCAGTCTTTGAGAACGTCTTTGTTCCTTGTTTCAGTTCCAGTTTATGTATATTTTCTGACTTGCCCCTGATTATTCCAACATCTTATGGATGGCCTAGGGAATCTAATTCTGGTATTGATTGCTTTTGCTAATTTTCTCCCCCTTGTAGCTGATTACTTCATTATTGTGTAAATTTAGATCATGAGCTCATGTTTAGCTAAATAGCTGGCCTTGTAAGAGGCATTGGTGTGAACACTCGTAAGCTTCATCACAAAGTCGGCAAAGATTTATTTGTGTCCCTCCAATGAGTTGCCCGCGAGGACCCCGTTTTCTACAAGTGATGGTCCAATACTCCACCTAGTGGCAGGGACTCATACAAGGTTGCTTTGCGGCCCCCTATCTGGTGCAGGGGCAGTTGGAGGCCTGTGGCCCGGGCAGGAGCCTCTCCGCGTGTGTCCCAGGGTCGTATCTGCCTGCGAACTTCTGTCACCTGGCGGGAAGATACGAATCCCACACCTATGGTTATCTGTGCAGCAAGGTGTACTATGCGGACAGGTTAAACACACACTTCACGTAACAGGGCGGGCTGAGTGGGAAGGTGAGAGTTTGGGCAGGTGTGCAGACAAAGAAGGCACCCTTTGGCATGGGCCTAATTGCTTGTGACACCCCACTGGGCCTGCCGGGCTCTGAGGGCCCTGCCCTGGACGCCCTGCTCCCCTGCCCTTTGTTCCGTCACAGCAGAGATGGCCACACCCACTCCCTCAGTGAGGGCAGTGTTCCAAACTCCATCAGCCCCGCACCCTCTCCGCAGGTTACCATGGACTACAGATGCTGCATTCTGAGGCCAGGGCGTTTCTAGAAAGCCATTATGACCTTAAATGATTTCCTCTTTTGTCAGTTTTGGTAAACTTTAGGAGCTAGGAAATGGTCCACTTTACAGAAATGTTCAAATTACTGGCATTTCAGATATTCTCTGCAATAACATTGTCCTGATTCTTTCTGCATATTCTTTACTTATGTTTTTGTTTTCCTTAATCAATGTGTGTCTTTTAAATCATTTCAAAGAATATTCTTTGGATTTACTACATCACGTGAATTTTATACGTTTTCTATTGTATTAAGTTCTGCTCATATCTTTATTTATCTTTTTTCTATGTTCTCAGGGTTTATTGTTTTGATCTTCTGATGTCAATTAAAACACTTGGTTATTCATTTTCATAAATCTTTTTACTTATAAAGATTTGAACTTTTGAACATTCCAGCTTACTTGTAAGTTTCTAAGGGTCAGGTACTCAACATTGTTGCTGGCCTAAGGCTTAGTTCACCATACAGCAATGTATATATATATTGACCTATTTGCCCCTCGATTTTCTGTGATTCCCTACATCTCACCTTTCTTTGCATACAAGCCATTAGAAATACCCTTATTTCACTGCCATTAAGCCTTTGAAATAATATGTATTTTTTAGAGAAATCTTCTTATATAATTCGGCAGAAAATCTGACCTGCGATAGTTTTCAAAACAGCATAATTTCACTCTTCTCAATGTTGAATTGGTTGTATTACAGAACCTTTGAGTATTTACCTTTATCAATGACATGTACTTTAAAAATGTTTTCGAGATCCTACCAGTCTTTGAGAACATCCTTGTTCCTCGTTTCACTTCCAGTTTTATGTATATTTTCTGCCTTGCACCTGGTTATTCCAACATCTGATGGATGGCCTAGGGAATCTACTTCTGGTATTGCTTGTTTTTGCTGATTGTCTCCCCCTTGTAGCTGATTACTTCATTATTGTGTAAATTTACATCATGAGCTCAGGTTTAGCCAAACAGCTGACCTTGTAAGAGGCATAGGTGTAAACGCCCGTAAGCTTCATCACAAAGTCGGCAAAGATTTATTTGTGTCCCTCCAATGAGTTGCCCGCGAGGACCCCGTTTTCTACAAGTGATGGTCCAATACTCCCTCTTGTGGCAGGGACTCAGACAATGTTGCTTTGCGGACCCCGATGTGGTGCAGGGGCAGTTGGAGGCCTGTGGCCCGGGCAGGAGCCTCTCCGCGTGTGTCCCAGGGACGTAGCTGCCTGCCATCTTTGGTCACCTGTCAGGAAGATACGAATCCCACACCTATGGTTAGCTGTGCAGCAAGGTGTACTACGCGGACAGATTCCACACACACTTCACGTAAGAGGGTGGGCTTAGTGGGAAGGTGAGAGTTTGGGCAGTTGTGCAGACAAAGAAGTCGCCCTTTGTCATGGGACTAAATGCTTGTGACACCCCACGGGGCCTGCCGGGCTCTGAGGGCCCTGCGCTGGACGCCCTGCTCCCCTGCCGCTCGTTCCCTCACAGCAGAGATGGCCACTCCCACTCCCTCAGTGAGGGCAGTGTTCCAAACTCCATCAGCCCCGCCCCCTCTTCGCAGGTTACCATGGACTACAGATGCTGCATTCTGAGGCCAGGGCATTCCGAGAATGCCAAGGGCAGACATGATTAGCTTAAATGATTTCCTCTTGTGTTACTTTTGGTAAACTTTAGGAGCTAGGAAATGGTCCACTTTACAGAAATGTTCAAATTTACTGGCATTTCAGATGTTCTCTGCTATAACATTGTCCTGATTCTTTCTGTATATTCTTGACTTATGTTTTCGTTTTCCTTAATCAAATTGTGTCTTTTAAATCTTTTCAAAGAACATTCTTTGGACTTACTACATCACCTCAATTTTATGCGTTTTCTGTTGTATTAAGTTCTACTCATATCTTTATTTATCTTTTTTCTATATTCTCAGGGTTTATTGTTTTGATCTTCTGATGTCAATTAAAACGCTTGGTTATTCATTTTCATAAATCTTTTTACTTATAAATATTTGAACTTTTGAAGATTCCAGCTTACTTGTAAGTTTCTAAGGGTTAGGTCCTCTACATTTTTGCTGGCCTAAGGCTTAGTTCATTGTATAGCTATATATGCATTGACCTATTTTCCCCTGGGCTTTCTGTGATTCCCTATATCTCACCTTTCTTTGCAGACAAGCCATTTGAAACACGCTTAACTTATTTCACAGCCAATAAGACTTTGAAATAATGTGTATTTTTTAGAGAAATCTTCTTATATAATTAGGCAGAAAATCTGACCTGCCATAGTTTTCAAAACAGCATAATTTCACTCTTCTCAATGATGAATCTGTTGTATTACACAACCTTTGAGTATTTAGCTTTATCAATGACATGTACTTTAAAAATGTTTTAGAGATCCTACCAGTGTTTGAGAACATCCTTGTTCCTTGTTTAGGTTCCAGTTTTATGTATATTTTCTGCCTTGCACCTGATTATTCCAACATCTGATGGATGGCCTAGGGAATCTAATTCTGGTATTGATTGTTTTTGCTGATTGTCTCCCCCTTGTAGCTTATTACTTCCTTATTGTGTAAATTTAGATTATGAGCTCATGTTTTGCTAAATAGCTGACCTTGTAAGAGGCATAGGTGTGAACGCTCGTAAGCTTCATCACAAAGTCGGCAAAGATTTATTTGTGTCCCTCCTATGAGTTGCCCGCGAGGACCCCGTTTTCTACAATGATGGTCCAATACTCCCACTTGTGGCAGGGACTCAGACAAGGTTGCTTTGTGGCCCCCGATCTGGTTCAGGGGCAGTTGGTGGCCTGTGGCCCGGGCAGGAGCCTCTCCGCGTGTGTCCCAGGGACGTATCTGCCTGCCAACTTTGGTCAACTGGCAGGAAGATACGAATCCCACACCTATGGTTAGCTGTGCAACAAGGTGTACTATGCGGACAGGTTCCACACACACTTCACGTAAGAGGGTGGGCTGAGTTGGAAGGTGAGAGTTTGGGCAGGTGTGCAGACAAAGAAGGCGCCCTTTGGCCTGGGCCTAAATGCTTGTGACACCCAACTGGGCCTGCCGGCCTCTGAGGGCCCTGCCCTGGACGCCCTGCTCCTCTACCGTTTGTTCCCTCACAGCAGAGATGGCCACACCCACTCCCTCAGTGAGGGCAGTGTTCCAACCTCCATCAGCCCCGCCCCCTCTTCGCAGGTTACCATGGACTACAGATGCTGCATTCTGAGGCCAGGGCATTCCGAGAATGCCAAGGGCAGACATGATGACCTTAAATTATTTCCTCTTGTGTTACTTTTGGTAAACTTTAGGAGCTAGGAAATGGTCCACTTTACAGAAATGTTCAAATTTACTGACATTTCATATCTTCTCTCTTATAACATTGTCCTGATTCTTTCGTTATATTCTTGACTTATGTTTTGGTTTTCCTTAATCAAAGTGTGTCTTTTAACTCTTTTCAAAGAATATTCTATGGACTTACTACATCACCTGACTTTTATACGTTTTCTGTTGTATTAAGTTCTGCTCATATCTTTATTTATCTTTTTTCTATGCTCTCAGGGTTTATTGTTTTGATCTTCTGATGTCAATTAAAACACTTGGTTATTCATTTTCTTAAAACATTTTACTTATAAAGATTTGAACTTTTGAAGATTCCAGCTTACTTGTAAGTTTCTAAGGGTTAGGTCCTCTACATTGTTGCTGGCATAAGGCGTTGTTCACCATATAGCTCTATATGTATTGACCTATATTCCCCCGGGCTTTCTGTGATTCCCTACATCTCAACTTTCTTTGCAGACAAGCCATTTGAAATACCCTTAACTTATTTCACAGCCAATAAGTCTTTGAAATAATGTGTATTTTTTAGAGAAATCTTCGTATATAATTAGGCAGAAAATCTGACCTGCCATAGTTTTCAAAAGAGCATAATTTCACTCTTCTCAATGATGAATCTGTAGTATGACACAACCTTTGACTATTTAGCTTTATTAATGACATGTACTTTAAAAATGTTTTAGAGATCCTACCAGTCTTTGAAAACGTCCTTGCTCCTTGTTTCAGTTCCAGTTTTATGTATACTTTCTGCCTTGCACCTGTTTATTCCAATATCTGATGGATGCCTAGGGAATCTAATTCTTGTATTGATTGTTTTTGCTGATTGTCTCCCCCTTTTAGCTGATTTCTTCATTATTGTGTAAATTTAGATCATGAGCTCATGTTTTGCCAAACAGCTATCCTTGTAAGAGGCTTAGGTGTGAACGCTCGTAAGCTTCATCAGAAAGTCGGCAAAGATTTATTTGTGTCCCTCCAATGAGTTGCCCGCGAGGACCCCTTTTTCTACAAGTGTTGGTACAATACTCCCTCTAGAGGCAGGGACTTAGACAAGGCTGCTTTGCGGCCGCTGATCTGGGGCAGGGTTTTGGTCCGCCTGTGGCCCGGGCAGGAGCCTCTCCGCGTGAGTCCCACGGACCCATCTGCCTGCGAACTTCGGTAACCTGGCAGGAAGCTTACGATGCCCAGACCTATGGTTAGCTGTGCAGCGAGGTGTATTGCACTGACAGATTCCACACACGCTTCAAGTAAGAGGGCAGCCTGAGTGGATAGGTGAGAGTTTGGGCAGCTGTGCAGACAAAGAAGGCGCACTTTGGCATGGGCCTTAATGCTTGTGTAACCACACTGGGCCTGCCTGGCTCTGAGGGTACTGCACTGGACGCCCTTCTCCCCTGCCCTTTGTTCAGTCACAGGAGAGATGGCCACACCCACTCCCTGAGTGAGGGCAGTGTTCCATCCTCCCTCAGCCTGGCACCCTCTCCGCAGGTAAACATGGACTACAGACGCTGCATTCTCAGGCCAGGGCGTTCCGAGAATTCAAAGGGCATACATGATGAGCTTAAATGATTTCCTCTTGTGTTACTATTGGTAAACTTTAGGAGCTAGGAAATGGTCCACTTTACAGAAATGTTCAAATTTACTGGCATTTCTGATATTCTCTGCTATAACATTGTCCTGATTCTTTCTGTATATTCTTGACTTATGATTTTGCTTTCCTTAATCAAAGTGTGTCTTTTAAATCTTTTCAAAGAATATTCTTTGGACTTACTACATCACCTGAATTTTATACGTTTTCTGTTGTACTAAGTTCTGCTCATATCTTTATTTATCTTTTTTCTATGTTCTCAGGGTTTATTGTTTTGATCTTCTGATGCCAATTAAAACACTTGGTTATTCATTTTAATAAATCTTTTTACTTATAAATATTTGAACTTTTGAAGATTCCAACGTACTTGTAAGTTTCTAAGGGTCAGTTCTTCTACATTGTTGCTGGCCTAAGGCTTAGTTAACCATATAGCAATGTATATATTGACCTATTTTCCCCTCGACTTTCTGTGATTCCCTACATCTCAAGTTTCTTTGCAGACAAGCCATTTGAAATACCCTTACCTTATTTCACAGCCTATAAGTCTTTGAAATAATTTGTATTTTTTAGAGAAATCTTCTTTTATTATTAGGCAGAAAATCTGACCTGCCATAGTTTTCAAAACAGCATAATTTCACTCTTCTCAATGATGAATCTGTTGTATTACACAACCTTTGAGTATTTAGCTTTATCAATGACATGTACTTTAAAAATGTTTTAGAGATTCTACCAGTCTTTGAAAACATCCTTTTTCCTTGTTTCAGTTCCAGTTTTATGTATATTTTCTGCCTTGCACCTGATTATTCCAACATCTGATGGATGGCCTATGGAATCTAATTCTGGTATTGATTGTTTTTGCTGATTGTCTCCCCCTTATAGCTGATCTCTTCATTATTGTGTAAATTTAGATCATGAGCACATGGTTAGCTAAACAGCTGACCTTGTAAGAGGCTTAGGTGTGAACGCTCGTAAGCTTCATCAGAAAGTCGGCAAAGATTTATTTGTTTCCCTCCAATGAGTGACCCGCGAGGACACAGTTTTCTACAATTGTTGGTACAATACTCCCTCTTGAGGCAGGGACTCAGAAAAGGTTGCTTTGCGACCCCCGATGAGGTGCAGGGGCAGTGGGCGGCCTGTGGCCCGGGCAGGATCTTCTCCGCGTGTGTCGCAGGGACACATCTGCCTGCGAACTTCGGTCACCTGGCAGGAAGCTATGATGCCCAGACCTATGGTTAGCTGTGCAGAGAGGTGTACTGCGCAGACAGGTTCCACACACACTTCACGTATGGGGGCGGCCTGAGTGGAAAGGTGAGAGTTTGGGCAACTGTGCAGAAAAAGAAGGCGCCCTTAGGCCTGGGCAAAATGCTTCTGACACCCCACTGGGCATGCCGGGCTCTGAGGGCCCTGCCCTGGACGCCCTGCTCCCCTGCCCTTTGTTCCGTCACAGCAGAGATGGCCACACCCACTCCTTCAGTGTGGGCAGTGTTCCATCCTCCCTCAGCTCCGCCCTCTCTCCACAGTTTACCATGGACCACAGATGCTGAATTCTGAGGCCTGGGTGTTCCGAGAATGCCAAGGGCAGACATGATGACCTTAAGTGATTTCCTCTTGTGTCAGTTTTGGTAAACTGTAGGAGCTAGGAAATGGTCCACGTTACAGAAATGTTCAAATTTACTGGCATTTCAGATCGTCTCTGCTATAACCTTGTCCTGATTCTTTCTGTATATTCTTGACTTATGTTTTTGTTTTCCTTAATCAAAGTGTGTCTTTTAAATCTTTTCAAAGAATATTCTTTGGACTTACTACATCACCTGAATTTTATACGTTTTCTGTTGTATTAAGTTCTGCTCATATCTTTATTTATCTTTTTTCTATGTTCTCAGTGTTTATTGTTTTGATCTTCTGATGTCAATTAAAACACTTGGTTATTCATTTTAATAAATCTTTTTACTTATAAAGATTTGAACTTTTGAAGATTCCAGCTTACTTGTAAGTTTCTAAGCGTCAGGTCCTCTACATTGTGGCTGGCCTAAGTCTTAGTTCACCGTATAGCAATGTATATATTGACCTATTTTCCCCTCGACTTTCTGTGATTCCCTACTATCTCACCTTTCATTGCAGACAAGCCAGTTGAAATACCCTTAACTTATTTCACACCAAATAATTCTTTGAAATAATGTGTATTTTTTAGAGAAATCTTCTTATATAATTAGGCAGAAATCTCACTTGCCATAGTTTTCAAAACAGCATAATTTCACTCTTCTCAATGATGAAACTGTTGTATTACACAACCTTTGAGTATTTAGCTTTCTCAATGACATGTACTTTAAAAATGTTTTAGAGATCCTACCAGTTTTGAAAACATCCTTATTCCTTGTTTTGTTCCATTTTTGTGTATATTTTCTGCCTTGCACCTGATTATTCCAACATCTGATGGATTGCCTAAGGAATTTAATTCTGGTATTGATTGTTTTTGCTGATTGTCTCCCCTTGTTACTGATTTCTTCATTATCGTGTAAAGTTAGATCATGAGCTCAAGTTTAGATATACAGCTGACCTTGTAAGAGGCTTAGGTGTGAACGCTCCTAAATTTCATCAGAAAGTCAGCAAAGATTTACTTGTGTCCCTCCAATGAGTTGCCCGGGAAGACTCCGTTTTCTACAAGTGTTTGTCCAATACTCCCTCTAGAGGCAGGGGACTCAGACAGGGCAGCTTTGCGGCCCCCGATCTGTGGCAGGGCCAGTGGGCGGCCTGTGGCCCGGGCAGGAGCCTCTCTTCATGTTTCCCAGTGACCCATCTGCCTTCGAACTTCAGTCACCTAGAAGGAAGTTACAATGACCAGACATAAGGTTAGCTGTGCAGCGAGGTGAATTGCGCGGACAGGTTCCACACACACTTCAAGTAAGAGGGCGGCCTGATTGAAAGGTGAGAGTTTGGACAGGTGTGGAGACAAAGAAGGCACACTTTGGACTTGGTCTTAATTCTTGTGAAACCCCTCTGGGTCGCTGGACTCTGATGGCCAGGCCCTGGACCCCTGCTCCCCTGACCTTTGCTCAGTCACAGCAGAGATGGCCACACGCACTCCCTCTGTGAAGGCAGTGTTCTAACCTTCCTCAGCCCCGACCCCTCTCCGTAGGTTACCGTGGACTACTGATGCTGCATTCTGAGGCCAGCGCATTCCGAGAATGCCAAGGGCAGACATGATGACCTTAATGGTTACCTCCTGTGTCAGTTTTGGTAAACTTTAGGAGCTAGGAAATGGTCCCCTTAACAGAAATGTTCAAATTTACTGGCATTTCATATATTTTCTGCTATAACATTGTCCTGACTCTTTCTGTATATTCTTTACTTATGCTTTTGTTTTCCTTAATCAAAATTTGGCTTTTAAATCTTTTCAAAGAATATTCTTTGGAGTTACTAAATGAGCTATATTTTATACGTTTTCTGTTGTAATACGTTCTGCTCATATCTTTATTTATCTTTTTTCTATGTTCTCAGTGTTTATTGTTTTGATCTTTTTATGTGAATTAAAACACTTCGTTATTCATTTTAATAAATCTTCTTACTTATAATGATTTGGACTTTTGAAGATTCCAGCTTACTTGTAAGTTTCTAAGGGTCAGGTCCTCTACATTTTTGCTGGCCTAAGGCTTAGTTCAACATATAACAATGTATATATTAACGTATTTTCCCCTCGACTTTCTGTGATTCCCTATATCTCACCTTTATTGGAGACAAGCCATTTGAAATACCCATTCCTTATTTCACAGCCAATAAGTCTTTGAAATAATGTGTATTATTTAGATATATCTTCTTATATAGTTAGGCAGAATATCTGACCTGCCATAGTTTTCATAACAGCATAATTTCACTCTTCTCAATGATTAATCTGTTGCATAACACAACCTTTGAGTATTTAGCTTTATCAATGACATGTGCTTTAAAAATGTTTTAGAGATCCTACCAGTCTTTGAACACATCCTTGTTCCATGTTTCAGTTCCAGTTTTAATTATATTTCCTGCCTTGCACCTGATTATTCCAACATCTGATGGATGGCCTTGGGATTCTAATTCAGGTATTGATTGTTTTTACTGATTGTCTCCCTTTGTAGCTGCTTTCTTCATTATTGTTTAAATTTAGATCATGAGCTCATGTATAGCTAAACACCTGACCATGTAACAGGCATAGGTGTGAACGCTCATAAGTTTCAGCAGAAAGTCGGCAAAGATTTATTTGTGTCCTTCCAATGAGTTGCCCGCAAGGACCCCGTTTTCTACAAGTGTAGGTCCAAACCTACATCTAGAGGCAGGAGACTCAGACAGGGCTGATTTGCCGCATCCGATCTGGGGCAGGGGCCGTGGGCGGCCTGTGGCTCGGGCAGGATCCTCTACGCATGTGTCCCAGGGACCCATCTGCCTATGAACTTCTGTCATCTGGCAGGAAGCTACGATGCACAGACAGATGGTTATCTATGCAGCGAGGAGTAGAGCGCGGACAGGTTCCACACACACTTCAAACAAGAGGGCGGCCTGAGTGGAAAGGTGAGATTTTGCGCAGCTGTGCCGACAAAGAAGGCGTCCTTTGGCCTGGGCCTAAATGCTTTTGACACCACACTGGGCCTGCCGGGCTCTGAGGGCCCTGCACTTGGCCCGCTGCAAATCTGCCCTTTGTTCAGTCACAGCAGAGAAGGCAACACCCACTCCCTCAGTGAGGGCAGTGTTCCAACATCCCTCAGCCCCGGCCCGTCCCCGCAGTTTACCATGGACTACAGATGGTGCATTCTGAAGCCTGGGTGTTCCGAGAAGGCCAAGGGCAGACATGGTGACCTTAAATGATTTCCTCTTGTGTCAGTTTTCGTAAACATTAGGAGTTAGGAAATGGTCCACTTTACGCAAATGTTCAAATTTACTGGCATTTCATATATTCTCTGCTATTACATTGTCCTGATTCTTTCTGTATATTCTTTATTTATGTTTTTGTTTTCCTTAATCAAAATTTGTCTTTTAAATATTTTCAAAGAACATTCTTTGGACTTACTAGATCACCTGAATTTTACACGTTTTCTGTTGTATTAAGTTCTGCTCATATCTTTATTTATCTTTTTTATATGTACTCAGGGTTTATTGTTTTGATTTTCTGTTGTCAGTTAAAACACTTGGTTATTCATTTTCATAAATATTTTTACTTATACAGATTTGAACTTTTGAAGATTCCAGCTTACTTGTAAGTTTCTAAGGGTCAGGTCCTCTACATTGTTGCTGGCCTAAGGCTTAGTTCACCCTATAGCAATGTATATATTGACCTATTTTCCCCTCGAATTTCTGTGTTTGCCTACATCTCACCTTTCTTTGCAGACAAGCCATTTGAAACACCCTTAATTTATTTCACAGACAATAGGTCTTTGAAATAATACGTATTTTTTAGAGGAATCTTCCTATATAATTAGGCAAAAATCTCATCGGCCATAGTTTTCAAATCAGCATAATTTCTCTCTTCTCAATGATGAATCTGTTGTATTACACAACATTTGAGTATTTAGCTTTATCAATGACATGTAGTTTAAAAATGTTTTAGAGATCCTACCAGTCTTTGAAAACATCCTTGTTCCTTGTTTCAGTTCCAGTTTTATGTATATTTTCTGCCTTGCACCTGATTTTTCCAACATCTGATGGATGGCCTCGGGAATCTAATTGTGGTATTGATTGTTTTTGCTGCTTGTCTCCCCTTGTAGCTGATTTCTTCATTATTGTGTAAATTTAGATCATGAGCTAATGTTTAGCTAAGTAGCAGACCTTGTAAGAGGCTTAGGTGTGAACTCTCGTAAGCTTCAGCAAAAAGTCAGCAAAGATTTATTTGTGTCCCTCCAATGACTTGCACTCGAGGACCCCGTTTTCTACAAGTTTTGGTCCAATACTCCCTCTAGAGGCAGGGGACTCAGAGAGGGCTGCTTTGCGGCCCCCGATCTGGGGCAGGGGCAGTAGGTGGCCTGTGGCCCCGGGAGGAGCCTCTCAGCATGTGTCCGAGGGACCCAACTGCCTCCGAACTTCGGTCACCTGGCAGGAAGCTACGATGCCCAGACCGAAGGTAAGCTGTGCAGTGAGGTGTACTGCGTGGACAGGTTCCACACACACTTCAAGTTAGTGGGCGGCCTGAGTGGAAAGGTGAGGATTTGGGCAGCTGTGCAGACAAAGAAGGCCCCCTTTGGCCTTGGCCTAAATGCTTGTGAAACCCCACTGTGCCTGCCGGGCTCTGAGGGCGCTGCCCTTGGCCCCATGCTCCACTGTCCATTGTTCAGTTACAGCAGAGATGGCCACACCCTCTCCCTCAGTGAGGGCAGTCCTCCAACCACCCTCAGCCACGCACCCTCTCCGCAGGTTACCATGGACTACAGATGCTGCATTCTGAGTCCAGGGCATTCCGAGAATGCCAAGGGCAGACATGATGACCTTAAATGGTTTCCTCTTGTGTCAATTTTGGTGAAATTTAGGAGCTAGGAAATGGTCCACTTTACACAAATGTTCAAATTTACTGGCATTTCCTTTATTCTCTGCTATAACATTGTCCTGATTCTTTCTGTATATTCTTTACTTATGTTTTGGATTTCCTTAATCAAAGTGTGTCTTTTAAATCTTGTCAAAGAATATTCTTTGGACTTACTACCTCACCTGAATTTTATACGTTTTCTGTGGTATTAAGTTCTGCTCATATCTTTATTTATCTTTTTTTCTATGTTCTCAGGGTTTATTGTTTTGATCTTCTGATGTCAATTAAAACACTTGGTTATTCATTTTCATAAATCTTTTTACTTATAAAGATTTGAACTTTTCAAGATTCCAGCTTACTTGTAAGTTTCTATGGGTCAGCTCCTCTACATTGTGGCTGGCCTAAGTCTTAGTTCAGCATATAGCAATGTATATATTGACCTATTTTCCCCTCGACTTTCTGTGATTCCCTACATCTCACCTTTCTTTGCAGACAAGCCATTTGAAATACCCTTAACTTATTTCACAGCCAATAAGTCTTTGAAATAATGTGTAGTTTTTAGAGAAATCTTATTATATAATTAGGCAGAAAAACTGACCTGCCATAGTTTTCAAAACAGCATAATTTCACTCTTCTCAATGATGAATCTGTTGTATTACAGAACCATTGAGTATTTAGCTTTATCAATGACATGCAGTTTAAAAATGTTTTAGAGATCCTACCAGTCTTTGAAAACATCCTTGTTCCTTGGTTCACTTCCAGTTTTGTGTATACTTTCTGCCTTGCACCTTATTATTCCAACATCTGATGGTTGGCCTAGGGAATCTAATTCTGGTATTGATTGTTTTTGCTGCTTGTCTCCACTTGTAGCTGATTTCTTCATTATTGTGTAAATTTAGATCATGAGCTCATGATTAGCTAAACAGCTGACCTTGTAAGAGGCTTAGGTGTGAACTCTCCTAAGCTTCAACAGGAAGTCCGCAAAGATTTGTTTGTGTCCCTCCAATGAGTTACCCGAGCGGACCCCTTTTCCTACAAGTGTTGGTCCACTACTCCCTCTAGGGGCTGGGACCCAGACAGGACTGCTTTGCTGCCCCCGATCTGGGATAGTGGCTTTGGGCGGCCTGTGGCCTGGGCAGGAGGCTCCCCGCGTGTGTCCCACGACCCATCTGCCTGCGAACTTCGGTCAACTGGCAGGAAGCTATGATGCCCAGACCTATGGTTAGCTTTGCAGCGAGGTGTACTGTGCGGACCGGTTCCACACACACTTCAGGTAAGAGGGCGTCCTGAGTGGAAATTTGAGAGTTTGGGCAGCCGTGCAGACAAAGAAGGCGCCCTTTTTCCTGGGCCTAAATGCTTGTGAGACCCCACTGGGCCCGCCAGGCTCTGAGTGACTTGCCCTGGGCCTCCTGCTCCCCTGCCCTTTGTTCAGTCACAGCAGAGATGGCCACACGCACTCCCTCTGTGAGGGCAGTGTTCCAACCTCCCTCAGCCCCGCCCCTTCTCCGCAGGATACCATGGACTACCGATGCTGCATTCTTAGTCCAGGGCATTCCGAGAATGCCAAGGGCAGACATGATGACCTTAAATGATTTCCTCTTGTGTCAGTTAAGGTAAACTTTAGGAGCTAGGAACTGGTCCACTTTACACAAATGTTTAAATTTACTGGCATTTAATATATTCTCTGCTATAACATTCTCCTGATTCTTTCTGTATATTCTTTACTTATGTTTTGGTTTTCCTTAATCAAAGTTTGTCTTTTAATCTTGTCAAAGAATATTCTTTGGACTTACTACATCACCTGAATTTTATACGTTTTCTATTGTATTAAGTTCTGCTCATATCTTTATTTATATTTTTTCTATGTTCTAAGGTTTACTGTTTTGATATTCTGATGTCAATTAAAACACTTGGTTATTCATTTTAATAAATCTTTTTACTTGTAAAGATTTGAACTTTTCAAGATTCCAGCTTACTTGTAAGTTTCTAAGGTTCAGGTCCTCTACATTGTGGCTGGCCTAAGTCTTAGTTCACCATATAGCAATGTATATATTGACCTATTTTCCCCTCGTCTTTCTGTGATTCCCTACATCTCACCTTTCTTTGCAGACAAGCCATTTGAAATACCCTTAACTTATTTCACAGCCAATAAGTCTTTGAAATAATGTGTATTTTTTAGAGAAATCTTCTTATATAATTAGGCAGAAAATCTGACCTGCCATAGTTTTCAAAACAGCATAATTTCCCTCTTCTCAATGTTGAATCTGTTGTATTACACAACCATTGAGTATTTAGCTTTATCAATGACAGGTCCCTTAAAAATGTTTTAGAGACCCTACCAGTCTTTGAAAACATCCTTGTTCCTTGTTTCAGTTAAAGTTTTCTGTATACTTTCTGCATTGCACCTGATTATTCCAACATCTGATGTTTGGCCTAGGGAATATAATTCTGGTATTGATTGTTTTTGCTGCTTGTCTCCCCTTGTAGCTGATTTCTTTATTATTGTGTAAATTTAGATCATGAGCTCATGTTTAGCTAATCACCTGACCTTGTAAGAGGCTTAGGTGTGAACGCTCTAAGCTTCAGGAGAAAGTCCGCAAAGATTTGTTTGTGTCCCTCCAAAGAGTTACCCGCGCGGACCCCTTTTTCTACAAGTGTTGGTCCACTACGCCCTCTAGAGGCTGGGACACAGACAGGACTGCTTTCCTGCCCCCGATCTGGGATAGTGGCTTTGGGCGGCCTGTGGCCTGGGCAGGACGCTCCCCACGTGTGTACCACGACCCATCTTCCTGCGAACTTCAGTCACCTGGCAGGAAGCTATGATGCCCAGACCTATGGTTAGCTTTGCATCGAGGTGTACTGCGCGGACCGGTTCCACACACACTTCAAGTAAGTGGGCGGCCTGAGTGGAAAGGTGAGAGTTTGGGCAGGTGCGCAGACAAAGAAGGCACACTTTGGCCTGGGCCTAAATGCTTGTGACACACGACTGGGCCTGCCGGGCTCTGAGGGACCTGCCGTTGGCCCCCTTCACCCTTGCCCATTGTTCAGTCACAGCAGGGATGCCCCAACCACTCCCTCAGTGAAGGCAGTGTTCCAACCTCCCTCAGCCGCGCCCCCTCTCCGCAGTTTACCATGGACTACAGATGCTGCATTCTGAGGCCAGGGCGTTCCGAGAATGCCGAGGGCAGACATGATGACCTTAAATGATTTCCTCTTGTGTCAATTTTGGTAAACTTTAGGAGCTAGGAAATGGTCCACTTTACACAAATGTTCAAATTTACTGGCATTTCATATATTCTCTGCTATAACATTGTCCTGATTCTTTCTGTATATTCTATACTTATGTTTTGGTTTTCCTTAATTAAAGTGTGTCTTTTAAATCTTGTCAAAGAATATTCTTTGGACTTACTACCACAACTGAATTTTATACGTTTTCTGTGGTATTAAGTTCTGCTCATATCTTTATTTATCTTTTTTCTATGTTCACAGGGTTTATTGTTTTGATCTTCTCATGTCAATTAAAACACTTGGTTATTCATTTTAATAAATCTTTTTACTTATAAAGATTTGAATTTTTAAAGATTCCAGCTTACTTGTAAGTTTCTAAGGTTCAGGTCCTCTACATTGTGGCTGGCCTAAGTCTTAGTTCACCATATAGCAATGTATATATTGACCTATTTTCCCCTCGTCTTTCTGTGATTCCCTACATCTCACCTTTCTTTGCAGACAAGCCATTTGAAATACCCTTAACTTATTTCACAGCCAATAAGTCTTTGAAATAATGTGTATTTTTTAGAGAAATCTTCTTATATAATTAGGCAGAAAATCTGACCTGCCATAGTTTTCAAAACAGCATAATTTCCCTCTTCTCAATGTTGAATCTGTTGTATTACACAACCATTGACTATTTAGCTTTATCAATGACAGGTCCCTTTAAAATGTTTTAGAGACCCTACCAGTCTTTGAAAACATCCTTGTTCCTTGTTTCAGTTAAAGTTTTCTGTATACTTTCTGCCTTGCACCTGATTATTCCAACATCTGATGTTTGGCCTAGGGAATATAATTCTGGTATTGATTGTTTTTGCTGCTTGTCTCCCCTTGTAGCTGATTTCTTTATTATTGTGTAAATTTAGATCATGAGCTCATGTTTAGCTAATCACCTGACCTTGTAAGAGGCTTAGGTGTGAACGCTCTAAGCTTCAGGAGAAAGTCCGCAAAGATTTGTTTGTGTCCCTCCAAAGAGTTACCCGCGCGGACCCCTTTTTCTACAAGTGTTGGTCCACTACGCCCTCTAGAGGCTGGGACACAGACAGGACTGCTTTCCTGCCCCCGATCTGGGATAGTGGCTTTGGGCGGCCTGTGGCCTGGGCAGGACGCTCCCCACGTGTGTACCACGACCCATCTTCCTGCGAACTTCAGTCACCTGGCAGGAAGCTATGATGCCCAGACCTATGGTTAGCTTTGCATCGAGGTGTACTGCGCGGACCGGTTCCACACACACTTCAAGTAAGTGGGCGGCCTGAGTGGAAAGGTGAGAGTTTGGGCAGCTGTGCAGACAAAGAAGGCGCACTTTGGCCTGGGCCTAAATGCTTGTGACACACGACTGGGCCTGCCGGGCTCTGAGGGACCTGCCGTTGGCCCCCTTCACCCTTGCCCATTGTTCAGTCACAGCAGGGATGCCCCAACCACTCCCTCAGTGAAGGCAGTGTTCCAACCTCCCTCAGCCGCACCCCCTCTCCGCAGTTTACCATGGACTACAGATGCTTCATTCTGAGGCCAGGGCGTTCCGAGAATGCCGAGGGCAGACATGATGATCTTAAATGATTTCCTCTTGTGTCAATTTTGGTAAACTTTAGGAGCTAGGAAATGGTCCACTTTACACAAATGTTCAAATTTACTGGCATTTCATATATTCTCTGCTATAACATTGTCCTGATTCTTTCTGTATATTCTATACTTATGTTTTGGTTTTCCTTAATTAAAGTGTGTCTTTTAAATCTTGTCAAAGAATATTCTTTGGACTTACTACCACAACTGAATTTTATACGTTTTCTGTGGTATTAAGTTCTGCTCATATCTTTATTTATCTTTTTTCTATGTTCACAGGGTTTATTGTTTTGATCTTCTCATGTCAATTAAAACACTTGGTTATTCATTTTAATAAATCTTTTTACTTATAAAGATTTGAATTTTTAAAGATTCCAGCTTACTTGTAAGTTTCTAAGGTTCAGGTCCTCTACATTGTGGCTGGCCTAAGTCTTAGTTCACCATATAGCAATGTATATATTGACCTATTTTCCCCTCGTCTTTCTGTGATTCCCTACATCTCACCTTTCTTTGCAGACAAGCCATTTGAAATACCCTTAACTTATTTCACAGCCAATAAGTCTTTGAAATAATGTGTATTTTTTAGAGAAATCTTCTTATATAATTAGGCAGAAAATCTGACCTGCCATAGTTTTCAAAACAGCATAATTTCCCTCTCTTCAATGTTGAATCTGTTGTATTACACAACCATTGACTATTTAGCTTTATCAATGACAGGTCCCTTTAAAATGTTTTAGAGACCCTACCAGTCTTTGAAAACATCCTTGTTCCTTGTTTCAGTTAAAGTTTTCTGTATACTTTCTGCCTTGCACCTGATTATTCCAACATCTGATGTTTTGCCTAGGGAATATAATTCTGGTATTGATTGTTTTTGCTGCTTGTCTCCCCTTGTAGCTGATTTCTTTATTATTGTGTAAATTTAGATCATGAGCTCATGTTTAGCTAATCACCTGACCTTGTAAGAGGCTTAGGTGTGAACGCTCTAAGCTTCAGGAGAAAGTCCGCAAAGATTTGTTTGTGTCCCTCCAAAGAGTTACCCGCGCGGACCCCTTTTTCTACAAGTGTTGGTCCACTACGCCCTCTAGAGGCTGGGACACAGACAGGACTGCTTTCCTGCCCCCGATCTGGGATAGTGGCTTTGGGCGGCCTGTGGCCTGGGCAGGACGCTCCCCACGTGTGTACCACGACCCATCTTCCTGCGAACTTCAGTCACCTGGCAGGAAGCTATGATGCCCAGACCTATGGTTATCTTTGCATCGAGGTGTACTGCGCGGACCGGTTCCACACACACTTCAAGTAAGTGGGCGGCCTGAGTGGAAAGGTGAGAGTTTGGGCAGCTGTGCAGACAAAGAAGGCGCACTTTGGCCTGGGCCTAAATGCTTGTGACACACGACTGGGCCTGCCGGGCTCTGAGGGACCTGCCGTTGGCCCCCTTCACCCTTGCCCATTGTTCAGTCACAGCAGGGATGCCCCAACCACTCCCTCAGTGAAGGCAGTGTTCCAACCTCCCTCAGCCGCACCCCCTCTCCGCAGTTTACCATGGACTACAGATGCTTCATTCTGAGGCCAGGGCGTTCCGAGAATGCCGAGGGCAGACATGATGATCTTAAATGATTTCCTCTTGTGTCAATTTTGGTAAACTTTAGGAGCTAGGAAATGGTCCACTTTACACAAATGTTCAAATTTACTGGCATTTCATATATTCTCTGCTATAACATTGTCCTGATTCTTTCTGTATATTCTATACTTATGTTTTGGTTTTCCTTAATCAAAGTGTGTCTTTTAAATCTTGTCAAAGAATATTCTTTGGACTTACTACCACAACTGAATTTTATACGTTTTCTGTGGTATTAAATTCTGCTCATATCTTTATTTATCTTTTTTCTATGTTCACAGGGTTTATTGTTTTGATCTTCTCATGTCAATTAAAACACTTGGTTATTCATTTTAATAAATCTTTTTATTTATAAAGATTTGAATTTTTAAAGATTCCAGCTTACTTGTAAGTTTCTAAGGGTCAGGTCCTCTACATTGTGGCTGGCCAAATGCTTAGTTCACAATATAGCAAAGTATATATTGACCTATTTTCCCCTCGACTTTCTGTGATTCCCTACATCTCACCTTTTTTGCAGACAAGCCATTTGAAATAACCTTAACTTATTTCACAGCCAATAAGTCTTTGAAATAATGTGTAGTTTTCAGAAAAAACTTCTTATATATTTAGGCAGAAAATCTGACCTGCCATAGTTTTCAAAACAGCATAATTTCACTCTTCTCAATGATGAATCTGTTGTATTACCCAACCTTTGAGTATTTAGCTTTATCAATGACATTTACTTTAAAAAGGTTTTAGAGATCCTACCAGTCTTTGAAAACATCCTTGTTCCTTGTTTCATTTCCGGTTTTATGTATATTTTCTGCCTTGCACCTGATTATTCCAACGTCTGATCGATGGCCTAGGGAATCTAATTCTGTTATGGATTGTTTTTGCTGCTTGTCTCCCCCTGTAGCTGATTTCTTCATTATTGTGTAAATTTAGATCATGTGCTCATGTTTAGCTAAACATCTGACTTTGTAAGAGGCTTAGGTGTGAACACTCTTAAGCTTCATCAGAAAGTCCGCAAAGATTTATTTGTGTCCCTCCAATGAGTTGCCCGCGAGGAACCCGTTTTTTACAAGGGTTGGTCCACTACTCCCTCTAGAGGCACGGCCTCAGAGAGAGCTGCTTTGCGCCCCACGATCTGGGGCAGTGGCAGTGGGCGGCATGTGGCCCGGGTAGGAGCCTCTCTGCGTGTGTCCCAAGGACCCATCTGCCTCCGAACTTCGGTCACCAGGCAGGAAGCTTCGATGCCCAGACCTATGGTTAGCTGTGCAGCGAGGTGTACCGCGCGGACAGGTTCCACACACACTTCAAGTAAGAGGGCGGCCTGAGTGGAAAGGTGAGAGTTTGGGCAGCTGTGCAGACAAAGAACGCGCCCTTTGTCCTGGGCCTAAATGCTTGTGACACTCCACTGCGCCTGCCGGGCTCTGAGGGCCCTACCCTGGGCCCCCTGCTCCCCTGCCCTTTGTTCAGTCACAGCAGAGATGGCCACACACACTCCCTCTGTGTGGGCAAAGTTCCAGCCTCCTTCAGCCCCACCCCCTCTCCGCAGGTTACCATTGACCTCAGATGCTGCATTCTGAGTCCAGGGCATTCCGAGAATGCCAAGGGCAGACATGATGACCTTAAATGATTTCCTCTTGTGTCAGTTTTGGTAAACTTTAGGAGCTAGGAACTGGTCCACTTTACACAAATATCCAAATTTACTGGCATTTCATATATTCTCTGCTATAACATTGTTCTGATTCTTTCTGTATATTCTTTACTTATGTTTTGGTTTTCCTTAATCAAAGTGTGTCTTTTAAGTCTTGTCAAAGAATATTCTTTGCACTTACTACCTCAACTGAATTTTATACTTTTTCTGTGGTATTAAGTTCTGCTCATATCTTTATTTATCTTTTTTCTATGTTCTCAGGGTTTATTGTTTTGATCTTCTGATGTCAATTAAAACACTTGGTTATTCATTTTAATAAATCTTTTTGCCTATAAAGATTTGAATTTTTAAAGATTCCAGCTTAATTGTAAGTTTCTAAAGGTCCGGTCCTCTACATTGTGGCTGGCCAAATACTTAGTTCACAATATAGCAAAGTATATATGGACCTATATTCCCCTCGACTTTCTGTGATTTCCTACATCTCACCTGTCTTTGCAGACAAGCCATTTGAAATAAACTTAACTTATTTCACAGCCAATAAGTCTTTGAAATAATGTGTATTTTTTAGAGTAATCTTCTTATATAATTAGGCAGAAAATCTGACCTGCCATAGTTTTCAAAACAGCATAATTTCACTCTTCTCAATGATGAATCTGTTGTATTACCCAACCTTTGAGTGTTTAGCTTTATCAATGACATGTACTTTAAAAAGGTTTAGAGATCCTACAAGTCTTTGAAAACATCCTTGTTCCTTGTTTCATTTCCAGTTTTATGTATATTTTCTGCCTTGCACCTGATTATTCAAACGTCTGATAGATGGCCTAGGGAATCTAATTCTGATATTGATGGTTTTTACTGATTGTCTCCCTTGTAGCTGATTTCTTCATTATTGTGTAAATTTAGATCATGAGCTCATGTTTAGATAAACAGCTGAACCTTGTAAGAGGCTTAGGTGTGAACGCACGTAAGCTTCAGCAGAAATTCGGCAAAGAGTTATTGGTGTCCCTCCAATTAGTTGCCCGTGAGGACCCCGTTTTCTACAAGTGTTGGTCCAATACTCCCTCTAGAGTCAGGGGACTCAGACAGGGCTGTTTTGCGGCCACTGATCTGGGGCAGGGGCAGTGGGCGGCCTGTGGCCCGGGCAGGAGCCTCTCCGCGTGTGTCCCAGGGACCCATCTGCCTGCGAACTTCGGTCACCTGTCAGGAAGTTTCGATGCCCAGACCTATGGTTAGCTGTGCAGAGAGGTGTACTGCGCGGACAGGTTCCACCCACACTTCAAGTAAGTGGGTGGCCTGAGTGGAAAGGTGAGAGTTTGGGCAGCTGTGCAGACAAAGATGGCGTCCCTTGGTCTGGGCCTAAATGCTTGTGACACCCCACTGGCCCTGCTGGGATCTGAGGGCCCTGCCCTGGGACCCTTGCTCCCCTGCCCTTTGTTCAGTCACAGCAGAGATGGCCACACCCACTCCCTCAGTGAGGGCAGTGTTCCAACCTCCCTCAGCTCCTCCCCCTCTCCCCAGTTTACCATGGACTACAGATGCTGCATTCTGAGGCCAGGACTTTCCGAGACGGCCAAGTGCAGACATGATGACCTTAAAGGATTTCCTCTTGTGTCAGTTTTGGTAAACTTTAGGAGGTAGGAAATGGTTCACTTTACACAAATGTTCAAATCTACTGGCATTTCATATATTCTCTGCTATAACATTGTCCTGATTCTTTCTGTATATTCTTTACTTATGTTTTTGTTTCCCTTAATCAAAGTGTGTCTTTTAAATGTTTCAAAGAATATTCTTTGGACTTACTACATCACCTGAATTTTATACGTTTTCTGTTGTATTAAGTTCTTCTCATATCTTTCCATATCTTTTATCTATGTTCTCAGGGTTTATTGTTTTGATCTTCTGATGTCAATTAAAACACTTGGTTATTCATTTTCATAAATCTTTTTACTTATAAAGATTTGATCGTTTGATGATTCCAGCTTACTTGAAGTCTCTAAGGGTCAGGTCTTCTACATTGTTGCTGGCCTAAGGCTTAGTTCTCCATATAGCAATGTATATATTGACCTATTTTCCCCTCGGCTTTCTGTGATTCGCTACATCTCACCTTTCTTTGCAGACAAGCCATTTGAAATACCCTTAACTTATTTCACAGGCAATAAGTCTTTGAAATAATGTGTATTTTTTAGAGAAATCTTATATAATTAGGCAGAAAATCTGACCTGCCATAATTTTCAAAACAGCATAATTTCATTCTACTCAATGATGAATCTGTTGTATTACGCAACCTTTGTGTATTTAGCTTTATCAATGACATGTACTTTAAAAATATTTTAGAGATCCTATCAGGATTTGAAAACATCCTTGTTCCATGTTTCAGTTCCAGTTTTGTGTATATTTTCTGGCTTGCACCTGATTATTCCAACATCTGATGGATGGCCTAGGGAATCTAACTCTTGTATTGATTGTTTTTGCTGATTGTCTCCACTTGTAGCTGATTTCTTCATTATTGTGTAAATTTAGATCATGAGCTCATGTTTAGCTAAACAGCTGACCTTGTAAGAGGCTTAGGTGTGAACGCTCGTAAGCTTCAGCAGAAAGTCGGCAAAGATTTATTTGTGTCCCTCCAATGAGTTGCCTGCGAGGACCCCGTTGACTACAAGTGTTGGTCCACTACTCCCTCTTGAGGCACGGCCTCAGACAGGGCTGCTTTGTTCCCCACGATCTGGGGCAGGGGCAGTGGGCGGCCTGCGGCCCGGGCAGGAGCCTCTCCACGTGTGTCACAGGGACCCATCTGCCTGCGAACTTTGTGCACCCGGCAGGAAGCTACGATGCCCAGACCTATGGTTAGCTCTGCAGCGAGGTGTACTGCGCGGACAGCTTCCACACACCCTTCAAGTAAGAGGGCAGCCTGAGTGGAAAGGTGAGAGTTTGGGCAGCTGTGCAGATAATGAAGGCTCCCTTTGGCCTGGGCCTAAATGCTTGTGACACCCTACTGGGCCTGCCGGGCTCTGAGGGCCCTACCCTGGGCCCTCCAATCCCCTGCCCTTTTTTCACTCAAGCAGAGATGGCCACAACCACTCCCTCAGTGAGGGCAGTGTTCCAAACTCCCTCAGCCCCGCCCCCTCTCCACAGGTTACCATAGACTACAGATGCTGCATTCCGAGGCCTGGGCGTTCCGAGAATGACAAGGGCAGACATGATGACCTTAAATGATTTCCTCTTGTGTCAGTTTTGGTAAACTGTAGGAGATAGGAAATGGTCCACTTTACAGAAATGTTCATATTTACTATCATTTCATATATTCTCTGATATAACATTTTCCTGATTCTTTTGTATATTCTTTACTTATGTTTTTGTTTTCCTTAATCAAAGTGTGTCTTTTAAATCTTTTCAAAGAATATTCTTTGGACTTACTACATCACCTGAATTGTATTCGTTTTCTGTTGTATTAAGTTCTTCTCATATCATTATTTATCCTTTTTCTGTGTTCTAAGGGTTTATTGTTTTTATCTTCTAATGTCAATTAAAACACTTGGTTATTCATTTTTATAAATCTTTTTACTTATAAAGATTTGAACTTTTGAAGATTCCAGCTTACTTGTAAGTTTCTAAGGGTCAGGTCCCCTACATTGTTGCTGGCCTAAGGCTTAGTTCAACATATAGCAATGCATATATTGACCTATTTTCCCCACGGCTTTCTGTGATTCCCTACGTCACACCTTTTTTTGCAGACAGGCCTTTTGAAATACGCTTAACTTATTTCACAGCCAATAAGTCTTGGAAATAATGTGTATTTTTTAGAGAAATATTCTTGTATAATTATTCAGAAAATCTTACCTGTCATAGTTTTCAAAACAGCATAATTTCACTCTTCTCAATGATGAATCTGTTGTATTACACAACCTCTGAGTATTTAGCTTTATCAATGACATGTACTTTAAAAATGTTTTGAGATCCTACCAGTCTTTGAAAACATCCTTGTTCCTTGTTTCAGTTCCAGTTTAGTGTATATTTTCTGCCTTGAACCTGATTATTCCAACATCTGATGGATGGCCTAGGAAATCTAATTCTGGAATTGATTGTTTTTGCTGATTATCT
This sequence comes from Mesoplodon bidens, assembly GCF_964165515.1. Classification (NCBI taxonomy): domain Eukaryota; kingdom Metazoa; phylum Chordata; class Mammalia; order Artiodactyla; family Ziphiidae; genus Mesoplodon; species Mesoplodon bidens. Next base: position 1,395,929 of record NW_027671362.1, read on the forward strand.
CCCCTTGTAGCTGATTTCTTCATTATTGTGTAAATTTAGATCATGAGCTCATGTTTAGCTAAACAGGTGACTTTGTAAGTGGATTAGCTGATAATGCTCCTAAGCTTCAGCAGAAAGTCGGAAAATGTTTATTTGTGTCCCTCCGATGAGTTGCCCGTGAGGACCCCGTTTTCTACAAGTGTTAGTCCAATACTCCCTCTAGATTCATGGACTCAGACAAGGTAGATTTGCGGCCCCCGATGTGGTGCAGGGGCACTTCGCAGCCTCGGGTCCAGGCAGGAGTATCTCCGCATGTGTCACAGGGACCCATCTGCCTGCGAAATTCGGTCACCTGGCAGGAAGGTTCGATGCCCAGACCTACGGTTAGCTATGCAGGGAGGTGTACAGCGTGGACAGGTTCCACAAACACTTCAAGTTACAGGGTGGCCTGAGTTGAAAGTTGAGAGTTTGGGCAGCTTTGCAGACCAAAAAGGAGTCTTTTGACCTGGTCATAAATGCTTGTGACACCCCACTGGGGCTGCCGTGCACTGAGTGCCCTGAACTGGACACCTTGCTCCCCTACCCTTTGTTCAGTCACAGCAGAGATGCCCACACCCACTCCCTCAGTGAGGGCAGCGTTCCCACCTCCCTCAGCCCCAACCCCTCTCCGCAGGTTACCATGGACTACAGATGCTGCATTCTGAGGCCAGGGCATTCTGAGAATGCCAAGGGCAGACATGATGACCTTAAATGATTTCCTCTTGTGTCAGTTTTCGTAAACATTAGGAGCTAGGTAATCGTCCACTTTACAGAATTGATCAAATATACTGGCATTTCATAAATTCTCTGCTATTACATTGCCCTGATTCTCTCTGTATTTTCTTTAATTATGTTTTTGTTTTCCTTAATCAAAGTGTGTCTTTTAAATCTTGTCAAAGAATATTCTTTGGACTTACTACATCACCTGAATTTTATACGTTTTCTGTTGTATTAAGTTCTGCTCATATCTTTATTGATCTTTTTCCTATGTTCTCAGGGTTTATTGTTATGATCTTCTGAAGTCAATTAAAACACTTGGTTATTCAGTTTTATACATCTTTTTTACGTATAAAGCTTTGAACTTTTAAAGATTCCAGCTTACTTGTAAGTTTCTAAGGGTCACGTCCTCTACATTGTGGCTGGACAAAGGCTTAGTTCACCATATAGCAATGTATATATTGACCTATTTTCCCCTCGAGTTTCTGTGATTCCCTACATCTCACCTTTGATTGCAGACAAGCCATTTGAAATACCCTTAACTTATTTCACAGCCAATAATTCTTTGAAATAATGTGTATTTTTTAGAGAATTCTTCTTATATAATTAGGCAGAAAATCTGACCTGCCATAGTTTTCAAAACAGCATAATTTCACTCTTCTCAATGATGAATCTGTTGTATTACACAACCTTTGAGTATTTAGCTTTATCAATGACATGTACTTTAAAAATATTTTAGAGATCCTACCAGTCTTTGAAAACATCCATGTTCCTTGTTTCAGTTTCAGTTTTATGTATATTTTCTGCCTTGCACCTGATTATTCCAACATCTGATGGATGGTCTAGGGCATCTAATTCTGGTATTGATTGTTTTTGCGGATTGTCTCCCCCTTGTAGCTGATTTCCTCATTATTGTGTAAATTTAGATCATGAGCTCAGGTTTAGATAAACAGCTGACCTTGTAAGAGGCTTAGGTGTGAACGCTCGAAAGCTTCATCAGAAAGTCGGCAAAGATTTATTTGTGTCCCTCCAATGAGTTGCCCGCGAGGACCCCGTTTTCCTCAAGTGTTGGTCCAATACTCCCTCTAGAGGCAGGGACTCACACAGGGCTGCTTTGCGGCCGCCGATTTGGGGCAGGGACTTTGGGCCGCCCGTGGTCCAGGCATGAGCCTCTCCGCGTGTGTCCCACGGACCCATCTGCCTGCGAACTTCGGTCACCTGGCAGGAAGCTACAATGCCCAGACCTATGCCTAGCTCTGCAGCGTGGTGTACTGCACGGACAGGTGCCACACACACTTCAAGTAAGATGGTGGACTGAGTGGAAAGGTGAGAGATTGTGCAGCTGTGAAGACAAAGAAGACGCCCTTTGGATTGGGCCTAAATGCTTGTGACAACCCACTGGGCCTGCCGGGCTCTGAGGGACTTGCCCTGGTCCCCCGGCTCCCCTGCCTTTTGTTCAGTCATAGCAGAGATGACCAAACCCATTCCCTCAGTGAGGGCTGTGTTCCAAAATCCCTCAGCACCGCCCCCTCTCCGCAGGTTACCAAGGCCTACAGATGCTGCATTCTGAGGCCTGGGTGTTCTGAGAATGATATGGGCAGACATGATGACCTTAAAGGATTTCCTCTTGTGTCAGTTTTGGTAAACTTTAGGAGCTAGGAAATGGTCCACTTTACAGAAATGTTCCAATTTACTGGCATTTCATATATTCTCTGCTATAACATTGTCCTGATTATTTCTGTATATTCTTTACTTATGTTTTTGTTTTCCTTAATCAATGTATGTCTTTTAAATCATTTCAAAGAATATTCTTTGGACTTACTACTTCACCTCAATTTTATACGTTTTCTGTTGTATTAAGTTCTGCTCATATCTTTATTTATGTTTTTTCTATGTTCTCATGGTTTATTGTTTTGATCATCTGATGTCAATTAAAACACTTGGTTATTCATTTTGATAAATCTTTTTACTTATAAAGATTTGAACTTTGGAAGATTCCAGCTTACTTGTAAGTTTATAGGTGTCAGGTCCTCTACATTGTTGCTGGCCTAAGGCTTAGTTCACCATATAGCAATGTATATATTGACCTATTTTCCCCTCGACTGTATGTGATTCCCTACATCTCAACTTTCTTTGCACACAAGCCATTTGACATACCCTTAACTTATTTCACAGCCAATAAGTCTTTGAAATAATGTGTATTTTTTCGAGAAATCTTCGTATATAATTAGGCAGAAAATCTGACCTGACATAGTTTTCAAAACAGCATAATTTCACTCTTCTCAATGATGAATCTCTTTTATTACAGAAACTTTGAGTATCTAGCGTTATCAATGACATGTACTTAAAAAAGTTTTAGAGATCCTACCAGTCTTTGAAAACATCCTTTTTCTTTGTTTCAGTTCCAGTTTTATGTGTATTTTCTGCCTTGCACCTGATTATTCCAACATCTGATGGATGGCCTAGGGAATCTAATTCTGGTATTGATTGTTTTTGCTGATTGTCTTCCCCTTGTAGCTGATTTATTCATTATTGTGTAATTTAAGATCATGAGCTCATCTTCAGCCAAACAGCTGACCTTGTAAGAGGGTTAGGTGTGAACGCTCGTAAGCTTCATCAGAAAGTCTGCAAAGATTTATTTTTGTCCCTCCAATGAGTTTCCTGCAAGGACCCCGTTTTCTACAAGTTTTGGTCAAATACTCCCTCTAGAGGCAGGGATTCGGACAGGGCTGCTTTGCGGCCCCCGATCTGAGGAACGGGCAGTGGGCGGCCAGAAGCCCGGTCAGGAGCCTCTCCGAATGTGTCCTAGGCACCCATCTGCCTGCGAACTTCGGTCACCTGGCAGGAAGCTACGATGCCCAGACATATGGTTAGCTGTGCAGCGAAATGTACTGCGCGGACAGGTTCCACACACACTTCAAGTAAGAAGGCGTCCTTAGTGGAAAGGTAAGAGATGGGCAGCTGTGCAGGCAAAACAGGCTCTCTTTGGCCTGGGCCTAAATTCTTATGAAACCGCACAGGCCCTGCCCGTCTCTGTGGGCCCTGCACTGGATGCCCTGCTCAACTGTCCTTTGTTCAGTCACAGCAGAGATGGCCACACCCACTACCTCAGTGAGGGCATTGTTTCAGCCGCCCTCAACCCCGCCCCCTCTTCGCAGGTTACCATGGACTACAGATGCTGCATTCTGAGGCCAGGGCGTTCCGAGAATGCCAAGGGCAGACATGATGACCTTAAATGATTTCGTCTTGTGTTAGTTTTGGTAAACTTTAGGAGCTAGGAAATGGTCCACTTTACAGAAATATTCAAATTTACTGGCATTTCATGTATTCTCGGCTATGACATTGTCCTGATTCTTTCTGTATATTCTTTACTTATGTTTTTGTTTTCCTTAATCAAACTCTGTCTTTCAAATCTTTTCAAAGAATATTCTTCGGACTTACTACATCAGCTGAATTGTATACGTTTTCTGTTGTATTAAGTTCTGCTCCTATCTTTATTTATCTTTTTTCTATGTTCTCAGGGCTTAATGCATTGATCTTCTGATGTCAATTCAAACACTAGGTTATTCATTTTCATAAATCTTTTTACTTATAAATATTTGAACTTTTGAAGATTCCAGCTCACATGTAAGTTTCTAAGTGTCACGTCCTCTACATTGTTGCTGGACTAAGGCTTAGTTCTCCATATAGCAATGTATATAGAGACATATTTTCCCCTCGACTTTCTGTGATTCCCTACAACTCACCTTTCTTTGCAGACAAGTCATTTGAAATAACCTTAAATTATTTCACAGCCAATAAGTGTTTGAAATAATGTGTATTTTTTACAGAACTCTTCTTATATAATTAGGCAGAAAATCTGAACTGCCATAGTTTTCAAAACAGCATAATTTCACTATTTTCAATGTTGAATCTGTTGTATTACACAACTATGAGTATTTAACTTTTTCAAAGACATGTACTTTACAAATATTTTAGAGATCGTACAAGTCTTTGAAAACATCCTTCTTCCTTGTTTCAGTTCCAGTTGTATGTATATTTTCTTTCTTGCACCTGATTATTCCAACGTCAGATCGATGGCCTAGGGAATCTAATTCTGGTATTGATTGTTTTGCTGATTGTCTCTCCCTGTAGCTGATTTCTTCATTATTGTGTAAATTTAGATCATGAGCTCATGTTTAGCTAAACATCTGACTTTGTTAGAAGCTTAGGTGTGAACACTCGTAAGCCTCATCAGAAAGTCCGCAAAGATTTATTTGTGTCCCTCCAATGATTTGCCCGCGAGTGCCCCGTTTTCTACAAGTGTTGGTCCACTACTCCCTCTAGAGGCACGGCCTCAGACAGGGCTGCTTTCAGCCCCACGATTTGGGGCAGTGGCAGTGGGCGGCCTGTGGCCCGGGTAGGAGCCTCTCTGCGTGTGTCCCAGGGACCCATCTCCCTGAGAACTTCGGGCACCTGGCAGGAAGCTACGATGCCCAGACCTATGGTTAGCTGTTCAGCGAGGTGTAATGCGCGGACAGGTTTCACACACTCTTCAAGTAAGAGGGCGGCCTGAGTGGAAAGATGAGAGTTTGGGCAGCTGTGCAGACAAAGAAGGCGCACTTTGGCCTGGGTCTAAATGCTTGTGACACACGACATGGCCTGCCGGGATCTGAGGGCCCTGCCGTTGGCCCCCATCTCCCCTGCCCTTTGTTAAGTCACAGCAGAGATGGTCACACCCACTCCCTCAGTGAGGGAAGTGTTCCCACCTCCCTCAGCCTCGCCCCCTCTCCACAGGTTACCATGGACTACACATGCTGCATTCTGAGGCCAGGGCGTTCCGAGAATGCCAAGGGCAGACATGATAACCTTAAATGATTTCCTCTTGTGTCAATTTTGGTAAACTTTAGGAGCTAGGAAATGGTCCACTTTACACAAATGTTCAAATTTACTGGCATTTCATATATTCTCTGCTAAAACATTGCCCTGATTCTTTCTGTATATTCTTTACTTATGTTTTGGTTTTCCTTAATCAAAGTGTGTCTTTTAAATCTTGTCAAAGAATAATCTTAGACTTACTACTTCACCTGAATTTTATACATTTTCTATTGTATTAAGTTCTCCTCATATCTTTATTTATATTTTTTCTGTGTTCTCAGGGTTATGGTTTTGATATTCTGATGTGAATTAAAACACTTGGTTATTCATTTTAATAAATGATTTTACTTATAAAGATTTCAACTTTTCAAGATTCCTGCTTACTTGTATGTTTCTAAGGGTCAGATCCTCTACATAGTGGCTGCCCTATGGCTTAGTTCAACATATAGCAATGTATATATTGACCTATTTTCCCCTCGACTTTCTGTGATTTCCTACATCTCACCTTTCTTTGCAGACAAGCCATTTGAAATACCCTTAACTTATTTCACAGCCAATAAGTCTTTGAAATAATGTGTATTTTTTAAAGAAATCTTCTTATATAATTAGGCAGAAAATCTTACCTGCCATAGTTTTCAAAACAGCATAATTTCACTCTTCTCAATGATGAATCAGTTGTATGACACAACCTTTGAGTTTTTAACTTTATCAATGACATGTACTTTAAAAATGTTTTAGGTATCCTACCAGTCTTTGAAAACATCCTTGTTCCTTGTTTCAGTTCCAGTTTTGTGTATGCTTTCTGCCTTGCCACTCATTATTCCAACATCTGATGGATGGCGTAGGGAATCTAATTCTTGTATTGATTGGTTTTGCTGCTTGTCTCCCCTTGTTGCTGATTTTTTCATTATTGTGTAAATTTAGATCATGAGCTCATGTTTAGCTAAACAGCTGACCTTGTAAGAGGCTTAGGTGTGAAAGCTCATAAGCTTCAGGAGAAAGTCCACAATGATTTTTTTGTGTCCCTCCAATGAGTTACCTGCACCGACCCTGTTTTCTACAAGTTTTGGTCCACTATTCCCTCTAGAGGCTGGTATTCAGACAGGATTGCTTTGCTTCCCCCGATCTGGGGTAGTGGCTTTGGGTGGCCTGTGGCCGGGGCAGGAGGCTCCCCACGTGTGTCCCACGACTGATCTGCCTGCAAACTTCGGTCACCTGGCAGGAAGCTATGATGCCCAGACCTATGGTTAGGTTTGCAGCGAGGTGTACTGCGCGGACCGGTTCCACACACACTTCAAGTAAGAGGGCGGACTGAGTGGAAAGGTGAGAGTTTGGAGAGCTGTGCAGACAAAGAAGGCGCACTTTGGCCTGGGCCTAAATGCTTGTGACACACGACTTGGCCTGCCTGTCTCTGAGGGCCCTACCCTGGGCCCCCTTCTCCCCTGCCCTTTGTTAAGTCACAGCAGAGATGGCCTCACCCACTCCCTCAGTGAGGGCAGTGTTAAAAACCTCCCTCAGCCCCGCCCCCTCTCCGCAGGTTACCATGGACTACAGATGCTTCATTCTGAGGCCAGGGCGTTCCGAAAATGCCAAGGCCATACATGATGACCTTAAATGATTTCCTCTTGTGTCAATTTTGGTAAACTTTAGGAGCTAGGAAATGGTCCACTTTACACAAATGTTCAAATTTACTGGCATTTCATATATTCTCTGCTATAACATTGTCCTGATTCTTTCTGTATATTCTTTACTTATGTTTTGGTTTTCCTTAATCAAAATGTGTCTTTTAAATCTTGTCAAATAATATTCTTTGGACTTGCTACCTCACCTGAATTTTATACATTTTCTATTGTATTAAGTTCTCCTCATATCCTTATTTATATTTTTTCTGTGTTCTCAGGTTTATTGTTTTGATATTCTGATGTCAATTAAAAGACTTGGTTATTCATTTTAGTAAATGTTGTTACTTATAACGATTTCAACTTTTCCAGATTCCAGCTTACTTGTAATTTTCTAAGGGTCAGGTCCTCTACATTGTTGCTAGCCTAAGGCTTAGTTCACCATATAGCAAAGTATATATTGACCTATTTTCCCCTCGAGTTTCTGTGATTTCCTACATCTCACCTTTCTTTGCAGACAAGCCCATTGAAATACCCTTAACTTATTTCACATCTAATATTTCTTTGAAATAATGTGTATTTTTTAGAGAAATCTTCTTATATATTTAGGCAGAAAATCTGACCTGCCATAGTTTTCAAAACAGCATAATTTCACTCTTCTCAATGATGAATCTGTTGTATTACACAACCTTTGAGTATTTAGCTTTATCAATGACATGTACTTTAAAAAATATTTTAGAGTTAGTACCAATCTTTGAAAACATCCTTGTTCCTTGTTTCAGTTCCAGTTTTATGTATATTTTCTGCATTGCACCTGATTATTCCAACGTCTGATCGATGGCCTAGGGAATCTAATTCTGGTATTGATTGTTTTTGCTGATGCTCTCCCCCAGTAGCTGATTTCTTCATTATTGTGTAAATTTAGATCATGAGCTCATGTTTAGCTAAACATCTGACTTTGTAAGAGGCTTAGGTGTAAACACTCGTAAGCTTCATCAGAAAGTCCGCAAAGATTTATTTGTGTCCCTCCGATGAGTTGCCCGCGAGCACCCGTTTTTCACAAGTGTTGGTCCAATACTCCCTCTAGAGGCTGGGACTCAGACAGGACTGCTTTGCTGCCCCCGATCTGGGGTAATGCCTTTGGGCGGCCTGTGACCTGGGCAGGAGGCTCCCCCCGTGTGTCCAACGACCCATCTGCTACGAACTTCGGTCACCTCTGAGGAAGCTATGATGCCCAGACCTATGGATAGCTTTGCAGCGAGGTGCACTGCGCGGACCGGTTCCACACACACTTCAAGTAATATGGCGGCCTGAGTGGAAAGGTGAGAGTTTGGGCAGCTGTGCAGACAAAGAAGGCGCACTTTGGCCTTGTCCTTAATGCTTGTGACACACGACTGGGTCTGCCGGGCTCTGAGGACCCTGCCCTTGGCCCCGTTCTCCCCTGCCCTTTGTGCAGTCACAGCAGAGATGGCACCACCCACTCCCTCAGTGAGGGCAGTGTTCCGAACTCCCTCAGCGCCACCCCCTCTCCGCTGTTTACCATGGACTACAGATGCTGCATTCTGAGGCCAGGGCGTTCCGAGAATGCCAAGGGCAGACATGATGACCTTAAATGATTTCCTCTTGTGTCAATTTTGGTAAACTTTATGAGCTAGGAAATGATCCACTTTACCGAAATGTTCAAATTTACAGGCATTTCATATATTCTCTCCTATAACATTGTCCTGGTTCTTTCTGTATGTTCATTACTTATGTTTTGGTTTTCCTTAATCAAAGTGTGTCTTTTAAATCTTGCCAAAGAATATTCTTTGGACTTTCTACCTCACCTAAATTTTATACGTTTTCTGTTGTATTAACTTCGGCTCATATCAATATTTATCTTTTTTCTATGTTCTCAGGGTTTAGTGTTTTGATCTTCTGATGTCAATTAAAACACTTGGTTATTCATTTTAATAAATCTTTTTACTTATAAAGATTTGAACTTTTAAAGATTCCAGCTTACTTGTAAGTTTCTAAGGCTCAGGTCCTCTACATTGTACCTAGCCTAAGGCTTAGTTCACAATATAGCAAAGTAGATATTGACCTATTTTCCCCTCGACTTTCTGTGGTTTCCTACATCTCACCATTCTTTGCAGACAAGCCATTTGAAATAACCTTAACTTATTTCACAGCCAATAAGTCTTTGAAATAATGTGTATTTTTAAGAGAAATCTTCTTATATATTTAGGCAGAAAACCTGACCTGCCATAGTTTTCAAAACAGCATAATTTCACTCTTCTCAATGATGAATCTGTTGTATTACACAACCTTTGATTATTTAGCTTTATCAATGACATGTACTTAAAAATGTTTTAGAGATCCTACCAGTCTTTGAAAACATCCTTGTTCCTTGTTTCAGTTCCAGTTTTATGTATATTTGCTGCCTTGAACCTGATTATTCCAAGGTCAGATCCATGGCCTAGGGAATCTAATTCTGGTATTGATTGTTTTGCTGATTGTCTCTCCCTGTAGCTGATTTCTTCATTATTGTGTAAATTTAGATCATGAGCTCATGTTTAGCTAAACAGCTGACCTTGTAAGAGGCTTAGGTGTGAACACTCCTAAGCTTCATCAGAAAGTCCGCAAAGATTTATTTGTGTCCCTCCAATGAGTTGCCCGCGCGTACCCCGTTTTCTACAAGTGTTGGTCCTATACTCCCTCTAGAGGCACGGCCTCAGACAGGGCTGCTTTTTGCCCCACGATCTGGGGCAGTGGCAGTGGGCGGCAACTGGCCTGGGCAGTAGGCTCACTGCGGGTGTCCCAGGGACCCATCTGCCAGCGAACTTCGGTCACCTGGCAGGAATCTACGATGCCCAGAGCTATGGTTAGCTGTGCAGCGAGGTGTACTGTGCGGACAGGTTCCACATGCACTTCAAGTAATGTGGCGGCCTGCGTAAAACTGTGAAAGTTTTGGCAGCTGTGCAGACAAAGAAGGAGCCCTTTGTCCTGGTTCTAAATGCTTGTGACACCCCACTGAGCCTGCCGGGCTCTCAGGGCCCTGCCCTGGGCCCCCTGCTCCCCGGCCCTTTGCTCAGTCACAGAAGAATTGGCCACACCGACTCCCACTGTGAGGGCAGTGTTCCAACCTCCCTCAGCCCCGCCCCCTCTCCGCAGGTTACCATGGACTACAGATGCTGCATTCTGAGGCCAGGGCATTCCGAGAATGCCAAGGGCAGACATGATGACCTTAAATGATTTCCTCTTGTGTCAGTTTTGGTAAACTTTAGGAGCTAGGAAATGGTCCACTTTACACAAATGTTCAAATTTACTGGCATTTCATATATTCTCTGCTTTAACATTGTCCTGATTCTTTCTGTATATTCTTTACTTATGTTTTGGTTTTCCTTAATCAAAGTGTGTCTTTTAAATCTTGTCAAAGAATATTCTTTGGACTTACTATATCACCTGAATTTTATACGTATTCTATTGTATTAAGTTCTCCTCATATCTTTATTTATACTTTTTCTGTGTTCTCAGGTTTATTGTTTTGATCTTCTGATGTCAATTAAAACACCTTGTTATTCATTTTAATAAATCTTTTTACTTATAAAGTTTTGAACATTTCAAGATTCCAGCTTACTTGTAAGTTTCTAAGGGTCAGGTCCTCTACATTGTTGCTGGCCTAAGGCTTACTTCACAATATGGCAAAGTATATATTGACCTATTTTCCCCTCGACTTTCTGTGATTCCCTACATGTCAACTTTCTTTGCAGACAAGCCATTTGAAATACCCTTAACTTTTTTCACAGCCAATCAGTCTTTCAAATGTGTATTTTTAGAGAAATCTTCTTATATATTCAGGCAGAAAATCTGACCTGCCATAATTTTCAAAACAGCATAATTTCACTCTTCTCAGTGATGAATCTGTTGTATGACACAACCTTTGAGTATTTAGCTTTATCAATGACATGTACTTTAAAAATGTTTTAGAGATCCTACCAGTCTTTGAAAACATCCTTGTTCCTTGTTTCAGTTCCAGTTTTGTGTATACTTTCTGCCTTGCACCTGATTATTCCAACATCTGATGGATGGCCTAGGGAATCTAATTCTGGTATTGATTGTTTTGGCTGCTTCTCTGCCCTTGTAGCTGTTTTCTTCATTATTGTGTAAATTTAGATCATGAGCTCATGGTTAGCTAAACAGCTGACCTTGTAAGAGGCTTAGGTGTGAACGCTCGTAAGCTTCAGCAGAAAGTCCACGAAGATTTTTTTGTGTCCATCCAATGAGTTACCCGCGCGGACCCCGTTTTCTACAAGTGTTGGTCCACTACTCCCTCTAGAGGCTGGGACTCAGACAGGACTGCTTTGCTTCCCCCGATCTGGGGTAGTGGCTTTGGGCGGCCTGTGGCCTGGGCAGGAGGCTCCACGCGTGTGTCCCACGACGGATATGCCTGCGAACTTCGGTCACCTGGCAGGAAGCTATGATGCCCAGACCTATGGTTAGCTTTGCAGCGAGGTGTACTGCGCGGACCGGGTCCAATCACACTTCAAGTAAGAGGGCGGCCTGAGTGGAAAGGTGAGAGTTTGGGCTGCTGTGCAGACAAAGAAGGCGCCCTTTGGCCTGGGCCTAAATGCTTGTGACACCCCACTGGGCATTCCGGGCTCTGAGGGACCTGCCCTGGGCCCCCTGTTCCCCTGCCCTTAGTTCAGTCACAGAAGAGATGGCCACACCTTCTCCCTCAGTGAGGGCAGTGTTCCCACCTCCCTCAGCCCCGCCCCCTCTCCACAGGTTACCATGGACTACAGATGCTGCATTCCGAGTCCAGGGCATTCCGAGAATGCCAAGGGCAGACATGATGACCTTAAATGATTTCCTCTTGTGTCAGTTTTGGTAAACTTTAGGAGCTAGGATATGGTCCACTTTACACAAATGTTCAAATTTACTGGCATTTCATATATTCTCTGCTATAACATTGTCCTGATTATTTCTGTATATTCTTTACTTATGTTTTGGTTTTCCTTAATCAAAGTGTGTCTTTTAAATCTTGTCAAAGAATATTCTTTGGACTTACTACCTCACCTGAATTTTATACGTTTTCTGTGGTATTAAGTTCAGCTCATATCTTTATTTATCTTTTTTCTATGTTCTCAGGGTTTATTGTTTTGATCTTCTGATGTCAATTAAAACACTTTGTTATTCATTTTAATAATTTTTTTTTACTTATAAAGATATGAACTTTTAAAGATTCCAGCTTATTTGTAAGTTTCTAAGGGTCAGGTCCTCTACATTGTTGCTGGCCTAAGGCTTAGTTCACAATATGGCAAAGTATATAGTGACCTCTTTTCCCCTCGACTTTCTGTGATTCCCTACATCTCAACTTTCTTTGCAGACAAGCCATTTGAAATACCCTTAACTTATTTCACAACCAATAAGTCTTTGAAATAATGTGTATTTTTAGAGAAATCTTCTTATATATTCAGGCAGAAAATCTGACCTGCCATAATTTTCAAAACAGCATAATTTCACTCTTCTCAATGATGAATCTGTTGTATTACACAACCTTTGAGTATTTAGCTTTATCAAAGACATGTACTTTAAAAATGTTTTAGACATCCTACCAGTCTTTGAAAGCATCCTAGTTCCTTGTTTCAGTTCCAGTTTTATGTATATTTTCTGCCTTGCAACTGATTATTCCAACGTCAGATCGATGGCCTAGGGAATCTAATTCTGGTATTGATAGTTTTTGCTGATTGTCTCCGCCTGTAGCTGATTTCTTCATTATTGTGTAAATTTAGATCATGAGCTCATGTTTAGCTAAACATATGACTTTGTTAGAAGCTTAGGTGTGAACACTCGTAAGCCTCATCAGAAAGTCCGCAAAGATTTATTTGTGTCCCTCCAATGATTTGCCCGCGAGTGCCCCGTTTTCTACAAGTGTTGGTCCACTACTCCCTCTAGAGGCACGGCCTCAGACAGGGCTGCTTTCAGCCCCACGATTTGAGGCAGTGGCAGTGGGCGGCCTGTGGCCCGGGTAGGAGCCTCTCTGCGTGTGTCCCAGGGACCCATCTCCCTGAGAACTTCGGGCACCTGGCAGGAAGCTACGATGCCCAGACCTATGGTTAGCTGTTCAGCGAGGTGTAATGCGCGGACAGGTTTCACACACTCTTCAAGTAAGAGGGCGGCCTGAGTGGAAAGCTGAGAGTTTGGGCAGCTGTGCAGACTAAGAAGGCGCACTTTGGCCTGGGCCTAAATGCTTGTGACACACGACATGGCCTGCCGGGCTCTGAGGGCCCTGCCGTTGGCCCCCATCTCCCCTGCCCTTTGTTAAGTCACAGCAGAGATGGTCACACCCACTCCCTCAGTGAGGGAAGTGTTCCCACCTCCCTCAGCCTCGCCCCCTCTCCACAGGTTACCATGGACTACACATGCTGCATTCTGAGGCCAGGGCTTTCCGAGAATGCCAAGGGCAGACATGATAACCTTAAATGATTTCCTCTTGTGTCAATTTTGGTAAACTTTAGGAGCTAGGAAATGGTCCACTTTACACAAATGTTCAAATTTACTGGCATTTCATATATTCTCTGCTAAAGCATTGTCCTGATTCTTTCTGTATATTGTTTACTTATGTTTTGGTTTTCCTTAATCAAAGTGTGTCTTTTAAATCTTGACAAAGAATAATCTTAGACTTACTACTTCACCTGAATTTTATACATTTTCTATTGTATTAAGTTCTCCTCATATCTTTATTTATATTTTTTCTGTGTTCTCAGGGTTATGGTTTTGATATTCTGATGTGAATTAAAACACTTGGTTATTCATTTTAATAAATGTTTTTACTTATAAAGATTTCAACTTTTCAAGATTCCTGCTTACTTGTATGTTTCTAAGGGTCAGATCCTCTACATAGTGGCTGCCCTATGGCTTAGTTCAACATATAGCAATGTATATATTGACCTATTTTCCCCTCGACTTTCTGTGATTTCCTACATCTCACCTTTCTTTGCAGACAAGCCATTTGAAATACCCTTAACTTATTTCACAGCCAATAAGTCTTTGAAATAATGTGTATTTTTTAAAGAAATCTTCTTGTATAATTAGGCAGAAAATCTGACCTGCCATAGTTTTCAAAACAGCATAATTTCACTCTTCTCAATGATAAATCTGTTGTATGACACAACCTTTGAGTTTTTAACTTTATCAATGACATGTACTTTAAAAATGTTTTAGGTATCCTACCAGTCTTTGAAAACATCCTTGTTCCTTGTTTCAGTTCCAGTTTTGTGTATGCTTTCTGCCTTGCCACTCATTATTCCAACATCTGATGGATGGCGTAGGGAATCTAATTCTTGTATTGATTGGTTTGGCTGCTTGTCTCCCCTTGTAGCTGATTTTTTCATTATTGTGTAAATTTAGATCATGAGCTCATGTTTAGCTAAACAGCTGACCTTGTAAGAGGCTTAGGTGTGAAAGCTCATAAGCTTCAGGAGAAAGTCCACAATGATTTTTTTGTGTCCCTCCAATGAGTTACCTGCACCGACCCTGTTTTCTACAAGTTTTGGTCCACTATTCCCTCTAGAGGCCGGTATTCAGACAGGATTGCTTTGCTTCCCCCGATCTGGGGTAGTGGCTTTCGGCGGCCTGTGGCCGGGGCAGGAGGATCCCCACGTGTGTCCCACGACCGATCTGCCTGCAAACTTCGGTCACCTGGCAGGAAGCTATGATGCCCAGACCTATGGTTAGGTTTGCAGCGAGGTGTACTGCGCGGACCGGTTCCACACACACTTCAAGTAAGAGGGCGGACTGAGTGGAAAGGTGAGAGTTTGGACAGCTGTGCAGACAAAGAAGGCGCACTTTGGCCTGGGCCTAAATGCTTGTGACACACGACTGGGCCTGCCTGTCTCTGAGGGCCCTACCCTGGGCCCCCTTCTCCCCTGCCCTTTGTTAAGTCACAGCAGAGATGGCCTCACCAACTCCCTCAGTGAGGGCAGTGTTAAAAACCTCCCTCAGCCCCGCCCCCTCTCCGCAGGTTACCATGGACTACAGATGCTTCATTCTGAGGCCAGGGCGTTCCGAAAATGCCAAGGCCATACATGATGACCTTAAATGATTTCCTCTTGTGTCAATTTTGGTAAACTTTAGGAGCTAGGAAATGGTCCACTTTACACAAATGTTCAAATTTACTGGCATTTCATATATTCTCTGCTATAACATTGTCCTGATTCTTTCTGTATATTCTTTACTTATGTTTTGGTTTTCCTTAATCAAAATGTGTCTTTTAAATCTTGTCAAATAATATTCTTTGGACTTGCTACCTCACCTGAATTTTATACATTTTCTATTGTATTAAGTTCTCCTCATATCCTTATTTATATTTTTTCTGTGTTCTCAGGTTTATTGTTTTGATATTCTGATGTCAATTAAAAGACTTGGTTATTCATTTTAGTAAATGTTGTTACTTATAACGATTTCAACTTTTCCAGATTCCAGCTTACTTGTAATTTTCTAAGGGTCAGGTCCTCTACATTGTTGCTAGCCTAAGGCTTAGTTCACCATATAGCAAAGTATATATTGACCTATTTTCCCCTCGACTTTCTGTGATTTCCTACATCTCACCTTTCTTTGCAGACAAGCCAATTGAAATACCCTTAACTTATTTCACAGCTAATATTTCTTTGAAATAATGTGTATTTTTTAGAGAAATCTTCTTATATATTTAGACAGAAAATCTGACCTGCCATAGTTTTCAAAACAGCATAATTTCACTCTTCTCAATGATGAATCTGTTGTATTACACAACCTTTGAGTATTTAGCTTTATCAATGACATGTACTTTAAAAAATATTTTAGAGATCGTACCAATCTTTGAAAACATCCTTGTTCCTTGTTTCAGTTCCAGTTTTATGTATATTTTCTGCATTGCACCTGATTATTCCAACGTCTGATCGATGGCCTAGGAAATCTAATTCTGGTATTGATTGTTTTTGCTGATGCTCTCCCCCAGTAGCTGATTTCTTCATTATTGTGTAAATTTAGATCATGAGCTCATGTTTAGCTAAACATCTGACTTTGTAAGAGGCTTAGGTGTAAACACTCGTAAGCTTCATCAGAAAGTCCGCAAAGATTTATTTGTGTCCCTCCGATGAGTTGCCCGCGAGCACCCGTTTTTTACAAGTGTTGGTCCAATACTCCCTCTAGAGGCTGGGACTCAGACAGGACTGCTTTGCTGCCCCCGATCTGGGGTAATGCCTTTGGGCGGCCTGTGACCTGGGCAGGAGGCTCCCCCCGTGTGTCCAACGACCCATCTGCTACGAACTTCGGTCACCTCTGAGGAAGCTATGATGCCCAGACCTATGGATAGCTTTGCAGCGAGGTGTACTGCCCGGACCGGTTCCACACACACTTCAAGTAATGTGGCGGCCTGAGTGGAAAGGTGAGAGTTTGGGCAGCTGTGCAGACAAAGAAGGCGCACTTTGGCCTTGTCCTTAATGCTTGTGACACACGACTGGGTCTGCCGGGCTCTGAGGACCCTGCCCTTGGCCCCGTTCTCCCCTGCCCTTTGTGCAGTCACAGCAGAGATGGCACCACCCACTCCCTCAGTGAGGGCAGTGTTCCGAACTCCCTCAGCGCCACACCCTCTCCGCAGTTTACCATGGACTACAGATGCTGCATTCTGAGACCAGGGCGTTCCGAGAATGCCAAGGGCAGACATGATGACCTTAAATGATTTCCTCTTGTGTCAATTTTGGTAAACTTTAAGAGCTAGGAAATGATCCACTTTACCGAAATGTTCAAATTTACAGGCATTTCATATATTCTCTCCTATAACATTGTCCTGGTTCTTTCTGTATGTTCTTTACTTATGTTTTGGTTTTCCTTAATCAAAGTGTGTCTTTTAAATCTTGCCAAAGAATATTCTTTGGACTTTCTACCTCACCTGAATTTTATACGTTTTCTGTTGTTTTAAGTTCGGCTCATATCAATATTTATCTTTTTTCTATGTTCTCAGGGTTTAGTGTTTTGATCTTCTGATGTCAATTAAAACACTTGGTTATTCATTTTAATAAATATTTTTACTTATAAAGATTTGAACTTTTAAAGATTCCAGCTTACTTGTAAGTTTCTAAGGGTCAGGTCCTCTACATTGTGGCTGGCCTAAGGCTTAGTTCACAATATAGCAAAGTAGATATTGACCTATTTTCCCCTCGACTTTCTGTGATTTCCTACATCTCACCATTCTTTGCAGACAAGCCATTTGAAATAACCTTAACTTATTTCACAGCCAATAAGTCTTTGAAATAATGTGTATTTTTAAGAGAAATCTTCTTATATATTTAGGCAGAAAATCTGACCTGCCATAGTTATCAAAACAGCATAATTTCACTCTTCTCAATGATGAATCTGTTGTATTACACAACCTTTGAGTATTTAGCTTTATCAATGACATGTACTTAAAAATGTTTTAGAGATCCTACCAGTCTTGGAAAACATCCTTGTTCCTTGTTTCAGTTCCAGTTTTATGTATATTTGCTGCCTTGCACCTGATTATTCCAACGTCTGATCGATGGCCTAGGGAATCTAATTCTTGTATTGATTGTTTTTGCTGATTGTCTCCCCCTGTAGCTGATTTATTCATTATTGTGTAAATTTAGATCTTGAGCTCATGTTTAGCTAAACATCTGACTTTGTAAGGGGCTTAGGTGTGAACACTCGTAAGCTTCAGCAGAAAGTCCGCAAAGATTTATTTGTGTCTCTCCAATTAGTTGCCCGGGAGGACCCCGTATTCTACAAGTGTTGGTCCAATACTCCCTCTACAGGCACGGCCTCAGACAGGGCTGCTTTGTGCCCCACGATCTTTGGAAGTGGCTGTGAGCAGCCACTCGCCTGGGCAGGAACGTCTCCGCGTGTTTCCCAGGGGTCCTTCTGCCTGCGAACTTCGGTCACCTGGCAGGAAGCTATGATGCCCAGACCTATGGTTAGCTGTGCAGCGAGGTGTACTTCACGGACAGGTTCCACATGCACTTCAAGTAAGAGGGCGTCCTGAGTGGAAAGGTGAAAGTTTGGGCAGCTGTCCAGACACAGAAGGTGTCCTTTGTCCTGGGCCTAAATGCTTGTGACACCCCACTGGGCCTGCCGGACTCTGAGGGCCCTGCCATGGGCCCACTGTTCCCCTGCCCTTTGTTCAGTCACAGCAGAGATGGCCACACCCACTCCCTCAGTGAGGGCCGTGTTCCAAACTCCCTCAGCCCCGCCCCCTCTCCGCAGGTTACCATGGACTAAGGATGCTGCCTTCTGAGTCCAGGGCATTCCGAGAATTCCAAGGGCAGACATGATGACCTTACATGATTTCCTCTTGTGTCAGTTTTGGTAAAATTTCGGAGCTAGGAAATGGTCCACTTTACACAAATGTTCAAATTTACTGGCATTTCATATATTCTCTGCTATAACATTGTCCTGATTCTTTCTGTATATTCTTTACTTATGTTTTGGTTTTCCTTAATCAAAATGTGTCTTTTAAATCTTGTTAAAGAATATTCTTTGGACTTACTACCTCACCTGTATTTTATACTTTTTCTATTTTATTAATTTCTCCTCATATCTTTATTTATATTTTTCCTGTGTTCTCAGGTTTATTGTTTTGATATTCTGATGTCAATTAAAAACTTGGTTATTCATTTTAATAAATGTTGTTACTTATAACGATTACAACTTTTCAAGATTCCAGCTTAATTGTAAGTTTCTAAGGGTCAGGTCCTCTACATTGTTGCTAGCCAAAGGCTTAGTTCACCATATAGCAAAGTATATATTGACCTATTTTCCCCTCGACTTTCTGTGATTTCCTACATCTCACCTTTCTTTGCAGACAAGCCAATTGAAATACCTTTAACTTATTTCACAGCTAATATTTCTTTGAAATAATGTGTATTTTTTAGAGAAATCTTCTTATATATTTAGGCAGAAAATCTGACCTGCCATAGTTTTCAAAACAGCATAATTTCACTCTTCTCAATGATGAATCTGTTGTGTGACACAACCATTGAATATTTAGCTATATCAATGACATGTACCTTAAAAATGTTTTAGAGATCATACCAGTCTTTGAAAACATCCTTGTTCCTTGTTTCATTTCCTGTTTTTGTATACTTTCTGCCTTGCACCTGATTATTCCAACATCTGATGGATGGCCTAGGGAATCTAATTCAGGTTTTGATTGTTTTTGCTGCTTGTCTCCCCTTGTAGCTGATTTCTTCATTATTGTGTAAATTTAGATCATGAGCTCATGTTTAGCTAAACAGCTGACCTTGTAAGAGGCTTAGGTGTGAACGCTCATAAGCTTCAGCAGAAAGTCCACAAAGATTTTTTTGTGTCCCTCCAATGAGTTACCCGCGCAGACCCCGTTTTCTACAAGTGTTGGTCCTCTATTCCCTCTAGAGGCTGGGACTCAGACAGGACTGCATTGCTTCCCCCGATCTGGGGTAGTGGCTTTGGGCGGCCTGTGGCCTGGGCAGGAGGCTCCCCACGTGTGTCCCACGACCGACCTGCCTGCAAACTTCGGTCACCTGGCAGGAAGCTATGATGCCCAGACCTATGGTTAGCTTTGCAGCGAGGTGTACTGCGCGGATCGGTTCCATACACACTTCAAGTTAAAGGGCAGCCTGAGTGGAAAGGTGAGAGTTTGGGCAGCTGTGCAGACAAAGAAGGCGCACTTTGGCCTGGGCCTAAATGCTTGTGACACACGACTGGGCCTGCCGGGCTCTGAGGGCCCTGCCCTGTGCCCCCTTCTCCCCTGCCCTTTGTTAAGTCACAGCAGAGATGGCCTCACACACTCCCTCAGTGAGTGCAGTGTTCCAACCTCCCTCAGCCCCGCCCTATCTCCGCAGGTTACCATGGACTACAGATGCTGCATTCTGAGGCCAGAGCGTTCCGAAAATTCTAAGGGCAGACATAATGACTTTAATGATTTCCTCTTGTGTCAATTTTGGTAAACTTTAGGAGCTAGGAAACGGTCCACTTTACACAAATGTTCAAATTAACTGGCATTTCATATATTCTCTGCTATAACATTGTCCTGATTCTTTCTGTATATTCTTTACTTATGTTTTGGTTTTCCTTAATCAAAATGTGTCTTTTAAATCTTGTCAAATAATATTCTTTGGACTTACTACCTCACCTGAATTTTATACATTTTCTATTGTATTAAGTTATCCTCATATCCTTATTTATATTTTTTCTGTGTTCTCAGGTTTATTGTTTTGATATTCTGATGTCAATTAAAAGACATGGTTATTCATTTTAATAAATGTTGTTACTTATAACGATTTCAACTTTTCCAGATTCCAGCTTACTTGTAATTTTCTAAGGGTCAGGTCCTCTACATTGTTGCTAGCCTAAGGCTTAGTTCACCATATAGCAAAGTATATATTGACCTATTTTCCCCTCGACTTTCTGTGATTTCCTACATCTCACCTTTCTTTGCAGACAAGCCATTTGAAATAACCTTAACTTATTTCACAGCTAATATTTCTTTGAAATAATGTGTATTTTTTAGAGAAATCTTCTTATATATTTAGGCAGAAAATATGACCTGCCATAGTTTTCAAAACAGCATAATTTCACTCTTCTCAATGATGAATCTGTTGTATTACACAACCTTTGAGTATTTAGCTTTATGAATGACATGTACTTTAAAAATGTTTTAGAGATCCTACCAGTCTTTGAAAACATCCTTGTTCCTTGTTTCAGTTCCTGTTTTATGTATATTTTCTGCCTTGCACCTGATTATTCCAACGTCTCATCGATGGCCTAGGGAATCTAATTCTGGTATTGATTGTTTTTGCTGATTGTCTCCCCCTGTAGCTGATTTCTTCATTATTGTGTAAATTTAGATCATGAGCTCATGTTTAGCTAAACATCTGACTTTGTAAGAGGCTTAGGGGTGAACACTCGTAAGCTTCATCAGAAAATCTGCAAAGATTTATTTGTGTCCCTCCAATGAGTTGCCCGCGAGGACCCCGTTTCCTACAAGTGTTGGTCCAATACTCACTCTAGAGGCACGGCCTCAGACAGGGTTGCTTTGTGCCCCACGATCTGTGGCAGTGGCAGTGGGCGGCCACTGGCCTGGGTAAGAGCCTCTCCGCGTGTGTCCCAGGGACGCATCTGCCTGCGAACTTCGGTCACCTGGCAGGAAGCTACGATTCCCAGAGCTATGGTTAGCTGTGCAGCGAGGTGTACTGCGCGGACAGGTTCCACAAGCGCTTCAAGTAAGAGGGCGGCCTGAGTGGAAAGGTGAAAGTTTGGGCAGCTGTGCAGACAAAGAAGGACCCCTTTGTCCAGGGCCTAAATGCTTGTGACACCTCACTGGGCCTGCCGGGCTCTGAGGGCCCTGCCCTGGACCCCCTGTTCACCTGCCCTTTGTTCAGTCACAGCAGAATTGGCCACACCCACTCCCTCAATGAAGGCCGTGTTCCAAACTCCCTCAGCCCTGCCCCCTCTCCGCAGTTTACCATGGACTACAGATGCTGCATTCTGAGTCCAGGGCATTCCGAGAATGCCAAGGGCAGACATGATGACCTTAAATGATTTCCTCTTGTGTCAGTTTTGGTAAACCTTAGGAGCTAGGAAAAGGTCCACTTTACACAAATGTTCAAATTTACTGGCATTTCATATATTCTCTGCTATAACATTGTCCTGATTCTTTCTGTATATTCTTTTTATGTTTTGGTTTTCCTTAATCAAAGTGTGTCTTTTAAATCTTGTCAAAATATATTCTTTGGACTTACTACATCCCCTGAATTTTATACGTTTTCAATTGTATTAAGTTCTCCTCATATCTTTATTTATCCTTTTTCTATGTTCTCAGGTTATATTGTTTTGATATTCTGATGTCAATTAAAACACTTGGTTATTCATTTTAATAAATATTTTTCCTTATAAAGATTTGAACTTTTCAAGATTCCAGCTTACTTGTAAGTTTCTAAGGGTCAGGTCCTCTACATTGTTGCTGGCCTAAGGCTTAGTTCACCATATAGCAATGTATATATTGACCTATTTTCCCCTCGACTTTCTGTGATTGCCTATATCTCACCTTTCTTTGCAGACAAGCCATTTGAAATACCCTTTACTTATTTCTCAGCCAATAAGTCTCTGAAATAATGTGTATTTTTAGAGAAATCTTCTTTTATAATTAGGCAGAAAATCTGACCTGCCATAGTTTTCAAAACAGCGTAATTTCACTCTTCTCAATGATGAATCTGTTGTATGACACAACCTTTGAATATTTAGCTTTATCAATGACATGTACTTTAAAAATGTTTTAGAGATCCTACCAGTCTTTGAAAACATCCTTGGTCCTTGTTTCAGTTCCAGTTTTGTGTATACTTTCTGCCTTGCACCTGATTATTCCAACATCTGATGGATGACCTAGGGAATCTAATTCTGGTATTGATTGTTTTTGCTGCTTGTCTCCCCTTGTAGCTGATTTCTTCATTATTGTGTAAATTTAGATCATGAGCTCATGGTTAGCTAAACAGCTGACCTTGTAAGAGGCTTAGGTGTGAACGCTCGTAAGCTTCAGTAGAAAGTCCACAAAGATTTGTTTGTGTTCCTCCAATGAGTTACCCGCGCGGACCCCGTTTTCTACAAGTGTTGGTCCACTACTCCCTCTAGAGGCTGGGACTCAGACAGGACTGCTTTGCTTCCCCGAATCTGGGGTAGTGGCTTTGGGCGGCCTGTGGCCTGGGCAGGAGGATCCCCGCGTGTGTCCCACGACCGATCTGCATGCGAAATTCGGTCACCTGGCAGGAAGCTATGATGCCCAGACCTATGGTTAGCTTTGCAGTGCGGTGTACTGCGCAGACCGGGTCCACACACACTTCAAGTAAGAGGGCGGCCTGAGTGGAAAGGTGAGAGTTTGGGCTTCTGTGCAGACAAAGAAGGAGCCCTTTGTCCTGGGCCTAAATGCTTGTGACACACGACGGGGCTTGCCGGGCTCTGAGGGCCCAGCACTGGGCCCCCTGCTCCCCTGCCCTTTGTTCAGTCACAGCAGAGATGGCCACACCCACTCCCTCAGTGAGGGCAGTGTTCCCACCTCCCTCAGCCCCGCCCCCTCTCCACAGGTTACCATGGACTACAGATGCTGCATTCTGGGTCCAGGGCGTTCCGAGGATGCCAAGGGCAGACATGATGACCTTAAATGATTTCCTCTTGTGTCAATTTTGGTAAACTTTAGGAGCTAGGAAATGGTCCACTTTACACAAATGTTCAAATTTACTGGCATTTAATATATTCTCTGCTCTAACATTGTCCTGATTCTTTCTGTATATTCTTTACTTATGTATAGGTTTTCCTTAATCAAAGTGTGTCTTTTAAATCTTGTCAAAGAATATTCTTTGGACTTACTAACTCACCTGAATTTTATACGTTTTCTGTGGTATTAAGTTCTGCTCATATCTTTATTTATCTTTTTTCTATGTTCTCAGGCTTTATTGTTTTGATCTTCTGATGTCAATTAAAACACTTGGTTATTCATTTTAATAAATCTTTTTACTTATAAAGATTTGAACTTTTAAAGATTCCAGCTTACTTGTAAGATTCTAAGGGTCAGATCCTCTACATTGTTGCTGGCCTAAGCCTTAGTTTACAATATGTCAAAGTATATATTGACCTATTTTCCCCTCGACTTTCTGTGATTCCCTACATCTCAACTTTCTTTGCAGACAAGCTATTCGAAATACTCTTAATTTTTTTCACAGCCAATAAGTCTTTGAAATAATGTGTATTTTTAGAGAAATCTTCTTATATATTTAGGCAGAAAATCTGACCTGCCATAGTTTTCAAAACAGCATAATTTCACTCTTCTCAATGATGAATCTGTTGTATTACACAACCTTTGAGTATTTAGCTTTATGAATGACATGTACTTTAAAAATGTTTTAGAGATCCTACCAGTCTATGAAAACATCCTTGTTCCTTGTTTCAGTTCCAGTTTTATGTATATTTTCTGCCTTGCACCTCATTATTCCAACGTCTGATCGATGGCCTAGGGAATCTAATTCTGGTATTGATTGTTTTTGCTGATTGTCTCCCCCTGTAGCTGATTTCTTCATTATTGTGTAAATTTAGATCATGAGCTCATGTTTAGCTAAACATCTGACTTTGTAAGAGGCTTAGGGGTGAACACTCGTAAGCTTCATCAGAAAATCTGCAAAGATTTATTTGTGTCCCTCCAATGAGTTGCCCGCGAGGACCCCGTTTCCTACAAGTGTTGGTCCAATACTCACTCTAGAGGCACGGCCTCAGACAGGGCTGCTTTGTGCCCCACGATCTGTGGCAGTGGCAGTGGGCGGCCTCTGGCCTGGGTAGGATCCTCTCCGCGTGTGTCCCAGGGACGCATCTGCCTGCGAACTTTGGTCACCTGGCAGGAAGCTACGATTCCCAGAGCTATGGTTAGCTGTGCAGCGAGGTGTACTGCGCGGACAGGTTCCACAAGCGCTTCAAGTAAGAGGGCGGCCTGAGTGGAAAGGTGAAAGTTTGGGCAGCTGTGCAGACAAAGAAGGACCCCTTTGTCCAGGGCCTAAATGCTTGTGACACCTCACTGGGCCTGCCGGGCTCTGAGGGCCCTGCCCTGGACCCCCTGTTCACCTGCCCTTTGTTCAGTCACAGCAGAATTGGCCACACCCACTCCCTCAATGAAGGCCGTGTTCCAAACTCCCTCAGCCCTGCCCCCTCTCCGCAGTTTACCATGGACTACAGATGCTGCATTCTGAGTCCAGGGCATTCCGAGAATGCCAAGGGCAGACATGATGACCTTAAATGATTTCCTCTTGTGTCAGTTTTGGTAAACCTTAGGAGCTAGGAAAAGGTCCACTTTACACAAATGTTCAAATTTACTGGCATTTCATATAT
Source organism: Mesoplodon bidens (assembly GCF_964165515.1). Lineage (NCBI taxonomy): Eukaryota > Metazoa > Chordata > Mammalia > Artiodactyla > Ziphiidae > Mesoplodon > Mesoplodon bidens. The sequence goes on from NW_027671362.1 coordinate 1,421,020, forward strand.
TCTCTGCTATAACATTGTCCTGATTCTTTCTGTATATTCTTTTTATGTTTTGGTTTTCCTTAATCAAAGTGTGTCTTTTAAATCTTGTCAAAATATATTCTTTGGACTTACTACATCCCCTGAATTTTATACGTTTTCAATTGTATTAAGTTCTCCTCATATCTTTATTTATCCTTTTTCTATGTTCTCAGGTTTTATTGTTTTGATATTCTGATGTCAATTAAAACACTTGGTTATTCATTTTAATAAATATTTTTCCTTATAAAGATTTGAACTTTTCAAGATTCCAGCTTACTTGTAAGTTTCTAAGGGTCAGGTCCTCTACATTGTTGCTGGCCTAAGGCTTAGTTCACCATATAGCAATGTATATATTGACCTATTTTCCCCTCGACTTTCTGTGATTCCCTATATCTCACCTTTCTTTGCAGACAAGCCATTTGAAATACCCTTTACTTATTTCTCAGCCAATAAGTCTCTGAAATAATGTGTATTTTTAGAGAAATCTTCTTTGATAATTAGGCAGAAAATCTGACCTGCCATAGTTTTCAAAACAGCATAATTTCACTCTTCTCAATGATGAATCTGTTGTATGACACAACCTTTGAATATTTAGCTTTATCAATGACATGTACTTTAAAAATGTTTTAGAGATCCTACCAGTCTTTGAAAACATCCTTGTTCCTTGTTTCAATTCCAGTTTTGTGTATACTTTCTGCCTTGCACCTGATTATTCCAACATCTGATGGATGGCCTAGGGAATCTAATTCTGGTATTGATTGTTTTTGCTGCTTGTCTCCCCTTGTAGCTGATTTCTTCATTATTGTGTAAATTTAGATCATGAGCTCATGTTTAGCTAAACAGCTGACCTTGTAAGAGGCTTAGGTGTGAACGCTTGTAAGCTTCAGTAGAAAGTCCACAAAGATTTGTTTGTGTTCCTCCAATGAGTTACCCGCGCGGACCCCGTTTTCTACAAGTGTTGGTCCACTACTCCCTCTAGAGGCTGGGACTCAGACAGGACTGCTTTGCTTCCCCGAATCTGGGATAGTGGCTTTGGGCGGCCTCTGGCCTGGGCAGGAGGCTCCCCGCGTGTTTCCCACGACCGATCTGCCTGCGAAATTCGGTCACCTGGCAGGAAGCTATGATGCCCAGACCTATGGTTAGCTTTGCAGTGCGGTGTACTGCGCGGACCGGGTCCACACACACTTCAAGTAAGAGGGCGGCCTGAGTGGAAAGGTGAGAGTTTGGGCTTCTGTGCAGACAAAGAAGGAGCCCTTTGTCCTGGGCCTAAATGCTTGTGACACACGACGGGGCTTGCCGGGCTCTGAGGGCCCAGCACTGGGCCCCCTGCTCCCCTGCCCTTTGTTCAGTCACAGCAGAGATGGCCACACCCACTCCCTCAGTGAGGGCAGTGTTCCCACCTCCCTCAGCCCCGCCCCCTCTCCACAGGTTACCATGGACTACAGATGCTGCATTCTGGGTCCAGGGCGTTCCGAGAATGCCAAGCGCAGACATGATGACCTTAAATGATTTCCTCTTGTGTCAATTTTGGTAAACTTTAGGAGCTAGGAAATGGTCCACTTAACACAAATGTTCAAATTTACTGGCATTTAATATATTCTCTGCTATAACATTGTCCTGATTCTTTCTGTATATTCTTTACTTATGTATAGGTTTTCCTTAATCAAAGTGTGTCTTTTAAATCTTGTCAAAGAATATTCTTTGGACTTACTAACTCACCTGAATTTTATACGTTTTCTGTGGTATTAAGTTCTGCTCATATCTTTATTTATCTTTTTTCTATGTTCTCAGGCTTTATTGTTTTGATCTTCTGATGTCTATTAAAACACTTGGTTATTCATTTTAATAAATCTTTTTACTTATAAAGATTTGAACTTTTAAAGATTCCAGCTTACTTGTAAGTTTCTAAGGGTCTGATCCTCTACATTGTTGCTGGCCTAAGGTTTAGTTTACAATATGTCAAAGTATATATTGACCTATTTTCCCCTCGACTTTCTGTGATTCCCTACATCTCAACTTTCTTTGCAGACAAGCTATTCGAAATACCCTTAATTTTTTTCACAGCCAATAAGTCTTTGAAATAATGTGTATTTTTAGAGAAATCTTCTTATATATTTAGGCAGAAAATCTGACCTGCCATAATTTTCAAAACAGCATAATTTCACTCTTCTCAATGATGAATCTGTTCTATTACACAACCATTGAGTATTTAGCTATATCAATGACATGTACTTTAAAAATGTTTTAGAGATCCTACCAGTCTTTGAAAACATCCTTGTTCCTTGTTTCAGTTCCAGTTTTATGTATATTTTCTGCGTTGCACCTGATTATTCCAACGTCAGATCGATGGCCTAGGGAATCTAATTCTGGTATTGATAGTTTTGCTGATTGTCTCCCCCTGTAGCTGATTTCTTCATTATTGTGTAAATTTAGATCATGAGCTCATGTTTAGATAAACATCTGACTTTGTAAGAGGCTTAGGTTTGAACACTCCTTAGCTTCATCAGAAAGTCCGCAGAGATTTACTTTTGTCCCTCCAATGAGTTGACCGCGAGGACCCCGTTTTCTACAAGTGTTGGTCCAATACTAGCTCAGAGGCACGGCCTCAGACACGGCTGCTTTGTGCCCCACCATCTGGGGCTGTGGCATTGGGCGGCCTCTGGCCTGGGCAGGAGCCTCTCCGCCTGTGTCCCAGGGACGCATCTGCCTGCGAACTTCGGTCACCTGGCAGGAAGCTATGATGCCCAGAGCTATGGTTAGCTGTGCAGCGACGTGTACTGCACGGGCAGTTTCCACAAGCACTTCAAGTAAGAGGGCGGCCTGAGTGGAAAGGTGAAAGTTTGGGCAGCTGTGCAGACAAAGAAGGAGCCCTTTGTCCAGGGCCTAAATGCTTGTGACACCTCACTGGGCCTGCCGGGCTGTGAGGGCCCAGCCCTGGGCCCCCAGTTCACCTGACCATTGTTCAGTCACAGCAGAATTGGCCACACCCACTCCCTCAGTGAAGGCAGTGTTCCAAACTCCCTCAGCCCTGCCCCCTCTCCGCAGTTTACCATGCACTACAGATGCTGCATTCTGAGTCCAGGGCATTCCGAGAATGCCAAGGGCAGACATGATGACCTTAAATGATTTCCTCTTGTGTCAGTTTTGGTAAACTTTAGGAGCTAGGAAAAGGTCCACTTTACACAAATGTTCAAATTTACTGGCATTTCATATATTCTCTGCTATAACATTGTCCTTGTTCTTTCTGTATATTCTTTTTATGTTTTGGTTTTCCTTAATCAAAGTGTGTCTTTTAAATCTTGTCAAAATATATTCTTTGGACTTACTACATCCCCTGAATTTTATACGTTTTCAATTGTATTAAGTTCTCCTCATATCTTTATTTATCCTTTTTCTATGTTCTCAGGTTTTATTGTTTTGATATTCTGATGTCAATTAAAACACTTGGTTATTCATTTTAATAAATATTTTTCCTTATAAAGATTTGAACTTTTCAAGATTCCAGCTTACTTGTAAGTTTCTAAGGGTCAGGTCCTCTACATTGTTGCTGGCCTAAGGCTTAGTTCACCATATAGCAATGTATATATTGACCTATTTTCCCCTCGACTTTCTGTGATTCCCTATATCTCACCTTTCTTTGCAGACAAGCCATTTGAAATACCCTTTACTTATTTCTCAGCCAATAAGTCTCTGAAATAATGTGTATTTTTAGAGAAATCTTCTTTGATAATTAGGCAGAAAATCTGACCTGCCATAGTTTTCAAAACAGCATAATTTCACTCTTCTCAATGATGAATCTGTTGTATGACACAACCTTTGAATATTTAGCTTTATCAATGACATGTACTTTAAAAATGTTTTAGAGATCCTACCAGTCTTTGAAAACATCCTTGTTCCTTGTTTCAATTCCAGTTTTGTGTATACTTTCTGCCTTGCACCTGATTATTCCAACATCTGATGGATGGCCTAGGGAATCTAATTCTGGTATTGATTGTTTTTGCTGCTTGTCTCCCCTTGTAGCTGATTTCTTCATTATTGTGTAAATTTAGATCATGAGCTCATGTTTAGCTAAACAGCTGACCTTGTAAGAGGCTTAGGTGTGAACGCTTGTAAGCTTCAGTAGAAAGTCCACAAAGATTTGTTTGTGTTCCTCCAATGAGTTACCCGCGCGGACCCCGTTTTCTACAAGTGTTGGTCCACTACTCCCTCTAGAGGCTGGGACTCAGACAGGACTGCTTTGCTTCCCCGAATCTGGGATAGTGGCTTTGGGCGGCCTCTGGCCTGGGCAGGAGGCTCCCCGCGTGTTTCCCACGACCGATCTGCCTGCGAAATTCGGTCACCTGGCAGGAAGCTATGATGCCCAGACCTATGGTTAGCTTTGCAGTGCGGTGTACTGCGCGGACCGGGTCCACACACACTTCAAGTAAGAGGGCGGCCTGAGTGGAAAGGTGAGAGTTTGGGCTTCTGTGCAGACAAAGAAGGAGCCCTTTGTCCTGGGCCTAAATGCTTGTGACACACGACGGGGCTTGCCGGGCTCTGAGGGCCCAGCACTGGGCCCCCTGCTCCCCTGCCCTTTGTTCAGTCACAGCAGAGATGGCCACACCCACTCCCTCAGTGAGGGCAGTGTTCCCACCTCCCTCAGCCCCGCCCCCTCTCCACAGGTTACCATGGACTACAGATGCTGCATTCTGGGTCCAGGGCGTTCCGAGAATGCCAAGCGCAGACATGATGACCTTAAATGATTTCCTCTTGTGTCAATTTTGGTAAACTTTAGGAGCTAGGAAATGGTCCACTTAACACAAATGTTCAAATTTACTGGCATTTAATATATTCTCTGCTATAACATTGTCCTGATTCTTTCTGTATATTCTTTACTTATGTATAGGTTTTCCTTAATCAAAGTGTGTCTTTTAAATCTTGTCAAAGAATATTCTTTGGACTTACTAACTCACCTGAATTTTATACGTTTTCTGTGGTATTAAGTTCTGCTCATATCTTTATTTATCTTTTTTCTATGTTCTCAGGCTTTATTGTTTTGATCTTCTGATGTCTATTAAAACACTTGGTTATTCATTTTAATAAATCTTTTTACTTATAAAGATTTGAACTTTTAAAGATTCCAGCTTACTTGTAAGTTTCTAAGGGTCTGATCCTCTACATTGTTGCTGGCCTAAGGTTTAGTTTACAATATGTCAAAGTATATATTGACCTATTTTCCCCTCGACTTTCTGTGATTCCCTACATCTCAACTTTCTTTGCAGACAAGCTATTCGAAATACCCTTAATTTTTTTCACAGCCAATAAGTCTTTGAAATAATGTGTATTTTTAGAGAAATCTTCTTATATATTTAGGCAGAAAATCTGACCTGCCATAATTTTCAAAACAGCATAATTTCACTCTTCTCAATGATGAATCTGTTCTATTACACAACCATTGAGTATTTAGCTATATCAATGACATGTACTTTAAAAATGTTTTAGAGATCCTACCAGTCTTTGAAAACATCCTTGTTCCTTGTTTCAGTTCCAGTTTTATGTATATTTTCTGCGTTGCACCTGATTATTCCAACGTCAGATCGATGGCCTAGGGAATCTAATTCTGGTATTGATAGTTTTGCTGATTGTCTCCCCCTGTAGCTGATTTCTTCATTATTGTGTAAATTTAGATCATGAGCTCATGTTTAGATAAACATCTGACTTTGTAAGAGGCTTAGGTTTGAACACTCCTTAGCTTCATCAGAAAGTCCGCAGAGATTTACTTTTGTCCCTCCAATGAGTTGACCGCGAGGACCCCGTTTTCTACAAGTGTTGGTCCAATACTAGCTTAGAGGCACGGCCTCAGACACGGCTGCTTTGTGCCCCACCATCTGGGGCTGTGGCATTGGGCGGCCTCTGGCCTGGGCAGGAGCCTCTCCGCCTGTGTCCCAGGGACGCATCTGCCTGCGAACTTCGGTCACCTGGCAGGAAGCTATGATGCCCAGAGCTATGGTTAGCTGTGCAGCGACATGTACTGCACGGGCAGTTTCCACAAGCACTTCAAGTAAGAGGGCGGCCTGAGTGGAAAGGTGAAAGTTTGGGCAGCTGTGCAGACAAAGAAGGAGCCCTTTGTCCAGGGCCTAAATGCTTGTGACACCTCACTGGGCCTGCCGGGCTGTGAGGGCCCAGCCCTGGGCCCCCAGTTCACCTGACCATTGTTCAGTCACAGCAGAATTGGCCACACCCACTCCCTCAGTGAAGGCAGTGTTCCAAACTCCCTCAGCCCTGCCCCCTCTCCGCAGTTTACCATGCACTACAGATGCTGCATTCTGAGTCCAGGGCATTCCGAGAATGCCAAGGGCAGACATGATGACCTTAAATGATTTCCTCTTGTGTCAGTTTTGGTAAACTTTAGGAGCTAGGAAAAGGTCCACTTTACACAAATGTTCAAATTTACTGGCATTTCATATATTCTCTGCTATAACATTGTCCTTGTTCTTTCTGTATATTCTTTTTATGTTTTGGTTTTCCTTAATCAAAGTGTGTCTTTTAAATCTTGTCAAAGAATATTCTTTGGACTTACTACATCCCCTGAATTTTATACGTTTTCAATTGTATTAAGTTCTCCTCATATCTTTATTTATCCTTTTTCTATGTTCTCAGGTTTTATTGTTTTGATATTCTGATGTCAACTAAAACACTTGATTATTCATTTTAATAAATCTTTTTACTTATAAAGATTTGAACTTTTCAAGATTCCAGTTTACTTGTAAGTTTCTAAGGGTCAGGTCCTCTACATTGTGGCTGGCCTTTGGCTTAGTTCACCATATAGCAATGTATATATTTACCTATTTTCCCCTCGACTTTCTGTGATTCCCTATATCTCACCTTTCTTTGCAGACAAGCCATTTGAAACACCTTTACTTATTTCACAGCCAATAAGTCTCTGAAATAATGTGTATTTTTTAGAGAAATCTTCTTTTATAATTAGGCAGAAAATCTGACCTGCCATAGTTTTCAAAACAGCATAATTTCACTCTTCTCAGTGATGAATGTGTTGTATGACACCACCTTTGAATATTTAGCTTTATCAATGACATGTACTTTAAAAATGTTTTAGAGATCCTACCAGTCTTTGAAAACATCCTTGTTCCTTGTTTCAGTTCCAGTTTTGTGTATACTTTCTGCCTTGCACCTGATTATTCCAACATCTTGTGGATGGCCTAGGGAATCTAAATCTGGTATTGATTGTTTTTGCTACTTGTCTCCCCTTGTCGCTGATTTCTTCATTATGGTGTAAATTTAGATCATGAGCTCATGTTTAGCTAAACAGCTGACCTTGTAAGAGGCTTAGGTGTGAACGCTCGTAAGCTTCAGCAGAAAGTCCACAAAGATTTGTTTGTGTCCCTCCAATGAGTTACCCACGCGGACCCAGTTTTCTACAAGTGTTGGTCCACTAACCCCTCTAGAGGCTGGGACTCAGACAGGACTGCTTTGCTTCCCCCGATCTGGGGTAGTGGCTTTGGGTGGCCTGTGGCCTGGGCAGGAGGCTCCCCGTGTGTGTCCCACGACCGATCTGCCTGCGAACTTCGGTCACCTGGCAGGAAGCTATGATGCCCAGACCTATGGTTAGCTTTGCAGCGAGGTGTACTGCGCGGACCGGGTCCACACACACTTCAAGTAAGAGGGCGGCCTGAGTGGAAAGGTGAGAGTTTGGCCAGCTGTGCAGACAAAGAAGGCGCCCTTTGTCCTGGGCCTAAATGCTTGTGACACCCCACTGGGCCTGCCAGGCTCTGAGGGCCCTGCCCTGGGCCCCCTGCTCCCCTGCCCTTTGTTCAGTCACAGCAGAGATGGCCACACCCTCTCCCTCAGTGAGGGCAGTGTTCCCACCTCCCTCAGCCCCGCCCCCTCTCCACGGCTTACCATGGACTACAGATGCTGCATTCTGAGGCCAGGGCGTTCCGAGGATGCCAAGGGCAGACATGATGACCTTAAATGATTTCCTCTTGTGTCAATTTTGGTAAACTTTAGGAGCTAGAAATGGTCCACTTTACACAAATGTTCAAATTTACTGGCATTTCATATATTCTCTGCTATAACATTGTCCTGATTCTTTCTGTATATTCTTTATTTATGTTTTGGTTTTCCTTAATCAAAGTGTGTCTTTTAAATCTTGTCAAAGAATATTCTTTGGACTTACTACCTCACCTGAATTTTATACGTTTTCTGTGGTATTAAGTTCTGCTCATATCTTTATTTATCTTTTTTCTATGTTCTCAGGGTTTATTGTTTTGATCTTCTGATGTCAATTAAAACACTTGGTTATTCATTTTAATAAATCTTTTTACTTATAAAGATTTGAACTTTTAAAGATTCCAGCTTACTTGTAAGTTTCTAAGGGTCAGATCCTCTACATTGTTGCTGGCCTAAGGCTTAGTTCACAATATGTCAAAGTATATATTGACCTATTTTCCTCTAGACTTACTGTGATTCCCTACATCTCAACTTTCTTTGTAGACAAGCCATTTGAAATACCCTTAACTTTTTTCACAGCCAATAAGTCTTTGAAATAATGTGTATTTTTAGAGAAATCTTCTTTTATAATTAGGCAGAAAATCTGACCTGTCATAGTTTTCAAAACAGCATAATTTCACTCTTCTCAATGATGAATCTGTTGTATGACACAACCTTTGAATATTTAGCTTTATCAATGACATGTCCTTTAAAAATGTTTTAGAGATCCTACCAGTCTTTGAAAACATCCTTGTTCCTTGTTTCAGTTCCAGTTTTGTGTATACTTTCTGCCTTGCACATGATTATTCCAACATCTGATGGATGGCCTAGGGAATCTAATTCTGGTATTGATTGTTTTTGCTGCTTGTCTCCCCTTGTAGCTGATTTCTTCATTATTGTGTAAATTTAGATCATGAGCTCATGTTTAGCTAAACAGCTGACCTTGTAAGAGGCTTAGGTGTGAACGCTCGTAAGCTTCAGCAGAAAGTCCACAAAGATTTGTTTATGTCTTTCCAATGAGTTACCCGCGCGGACCCCGTTTTCTACAAGTGTTGGTCCACTACTCCCTCTAGAGGCTGGGACTTAGACAGGACTGCTTTGCTTCCCCCGATCTGGGGTAGTGGCTTTGGGCGGCCTGTGGCCTGGGCAGGAGGCTCCACGCGTGTGTCCCACGACCGATCTGCCTGCGAACTTCGGTCACCTGGCAGGAAGCTATGATGCCCAGACCTATGGTTAGCTTTGCAGCGAGGTGTACTGCGCGGACTGTGTCCAAACACACTTCAAGTAAGGGGGCGGCCTGAGTGGAAAGGTGAGAGTTTGGGCTGCTGAGCAGACAAAGATGGAGCCCTTTGTCCTGGGCCTAAATGCTTGTGACACACGACGGGGCTTGCCGGGCTCTAAGGGCCCTGCCGTGGGCCCCCTGCTCCCCTGCCCTTTGTTCAGTCACAGCAGAGATGGCCACACCCACTCCCTCAGTGAGGGCAGTGTTCCCACCTCCCTCAGCCCCGCCCCCTCTCCACGGGTTACCATGGACTACAGATGCTGCATTCTGAGGCCAGGGCGTTCCGAGAATGCCAAGGGCAGACATGATGACCTTAAATGATTTCCTCTTGTGTCAATTTTGATAAACTTTAGGAGCTAGGAAATGGTCCACTTTACACAAATGTTCAAATTGTCTGGCATTTAATATATTCTCTGCTATAACATTGTCCTGATTCTTTCTGTATATTCTTTACTTATGTTTTGGTTTTCCTTAATCAAAGTGTGTCTTTTAAATCTTGTTAAAGAATATTCTTTGGACTTACTACCTCACCTGAATTTTATACGTTTTCTGTGGTACTAAGTTCTGCTCATATCTTTATTTATCTTTTTTCTATGTTCTCAGGGTTTATTGATTTGATCTTATGATGTCAATTAAAACACTTGGTTATTCATTTTAATAAATCTTTTTACTTATAAAGATTTGAACTTTTAAAGAATCCAGCTTACTTGTAAGTTTCTAAGGGTCAGTTCCTCTACATTGTTGCTGGCCTAAGGCTTAGTTCACAATATGTCAAAGTATATATTTACCTATTTTCCCCTCGACTTTCTGTGATTCCCTACATCTCAACCTTCTTTGCACACAAGGCATATGAAATACCCTTAACTTTTTTCACAGCAAATAAGTCTTTGAAATAATGTGTTTTTTTAGAGAAATCTTATTATATATTTAGGCAGAAAATCTGACCGGCCATAATTTTCAAAACAGCATAATTTCACTCTTCTCAATGATGAATCTGTTGTATGACACAACCTTTGAGTATTTAGCTATATCAATGACATGTACTTTAAAAATGTTTTAGAGATCCTACCAGTCTTTGAAAACATCCTTGTTCCTTGTTTCAGTTCCAGTTTTATGTACATTTTCTGCCTTGCACCTGATCATTCCAACGTCAGATCGATGGCCTAGGGAATCTAATTCTGGTATTGATAGTTTTTGCTGATTGTCTCCCCCTGTAGCTGATTTCTTCATTATTGTGTAAATTTAGATCATGAGCTCATGTTTAGCTAAACATCTGACTTTGTAAGAGGATTAGGTGTGAACACTCAAAGCTTCATCAGAAAGTCCGCAAAGATTTACTTGTGTCCCTCCAATGAGTTGACCGCGAGGACCCCGTTTTCTACAAGTCTTAGTCCAATACTCCCTTAGAGGCACGGCCTCAGAAAGGGCTGCTTTGTGCCCCACAATCTGGGGCAGTGGCAGGGGGCGGCCTCTTGCCTGGGCAGGAGCCTCTCCGCGTGTGTCCCAGGTACGCATCTGCCTGCGATATTCAGTCCCCTGGCAGGAAGCTACGATGCCCCGTCCTATGGTTAGCTGTTCAGCGAGGTGTACTGCGCGGACAGGTTCCACACACACTTCAAGTATGAGGGCGGGCTGAGTGGAAAGGTTAGTGTTTGGTCAGCTGTGCAGACAAACAAGGTGCACTTCGGCCTTGGCCTAAATGCTTTTGACACCCCACTGGGCCTGGCTGGCTCTGAGGGCCCTGTCCTTGACCCCCTGCTCCCTTGCCTTTGTTCAGTCACAGCAGAAATGGCCACATCCACTTCCTCAGTGAGGGCAGTGTTCCAACCTCCCTCAGCCCCGCTCCCTCTGCGTAGGTTACCATGGACTACAGATGCTGCATTATGAGGCCAGGGCGTTCCGAGAATACCAAGGGCAGACATGATGACCTTAAATGATTTCCTCTTGTGTCAGTTTTGGTAAACTTTAGGAGCTAGGAAATGGTCCACTTTACAGAAATGTTCAAATTTACTGGCATTTCCTATATTCTCTGCTATAACTTTGTCCTGAATCTTTCTGTATATTGTTTACTTATGTTTTTGTTTTCCTTAATCAAAGTGTGTCTTTTAAATCTTTTCAAAGAATATTCTTTGGACTTACTAAATCACCACAATTTTATACGTTTTCTGTTGTATTAAATTCTGCTCATATCTTTATTTATCTTTTTTCTATGTTCTCAGGGTTTATAGTTTGGATGTTCTGATGTCAATTAAAACAGTTGGTTATTCATTTTAATAAATCTTTTTACTTATAAAGATTTGAACTTTTGAAGATTCCAGCTTACTTGTAAATTTCTAAGGGTCAGGTCCTCTCCATTGTTGCTGGCCTAAGGCTTAGTTCACCCTATAGCAATGTATATATTGACCTATTTTCCCCTCGACTTTCTGTGATTCCCTACATCTCACCTTTCTTTGCGGACAAGCCATTTGAAATTTCCTTAACTTATTTCACAGCACAAAAGTCTTTGAAATAATGTGTATTTTTTAGCGAAATCTTCTTATATAATTAGGCAGAAAATCTGACCTGCCATAGTTTTCAAAACAGCATAATTTCACTCTTCTCAATGATGAATCTGTTTTGAGTATTTAGCTTTATCAATGACATGTACTTTAAAAATGTTTTAGAGATCCTACCAGTCTTTGAAAACATCCTTGTTCCTTGTTTCAGTTCCAGTTTTATGTATATTTTCTGCCTTGCACCTGATTATTCCAACATCTGATGGATGGCCTAGGGAATCTAATTCTGGTATTGATTGTTTTTGCTGATTGTCCTCCCCTTGTAGCTGATTTCTTCATTATTGTGTAAATTTAGATCATGAGCTCATGTTTAGCTAAACAGCTGACCTTGTACGAGGCTTAGGCGTGAACGCTCGTAAGCTTCATCAGAAATTCGGCAAAGATTTATTTGTGTCCCTCCAATGAGTTGCCCGCGAGGACCCTGTTTTCTACAAGTGTTGTTTCAATACTTCCTCTAGAGGCAGTGACTCAGACAGGGTTGCATTGCGGCCTCCGATCTCGGGCAGTGGCAGTGGGCGGCCTGTGGCCCGGGCAAGAGCCTCTCCGCGTGAGTCCCAGGGACCCATCTGCCTGTGAACTTCAGTCACCTGGCAGGAAGATACGAGGCCCAGACCTATGGTTAGCTGTGCAGCGAGGTGTATTGCACGGACAGATTTCACACACACTTCAAGTAAGAGGGCGGCCTGAGTGGATAGGTGAGAGTTTGGGCGGCTGTGCAGACAAAGAAGGCGCTCTTCGTCCTGGGACTAAATGCTTGTGACACCCCACTGCCCCTGCCGGGATCTGAGGGCCATGCCCTGGCCCCTGCTGCCCTGACTATTGTTCAGTCACAGCAGAGATGGCCACTCCCACTTCCCCAGTGAGGGCAGTGTTCCAACCTCCCTCAGCCCCGCCTCCTCTCCGCAGGTTACCATGGACTACAGATGCTGCATTATGAGGCCAGGGCATTCCGAGAATGCCAAGGGCAGACATGATGACCTTAAATGATTTCCTCTTGTGTCAGTTTTGGTAAACTTTAGGAGCCAGGCAATGGTCCATTTTACAAAAATGTTCAAATTTACTGGCATTTCCTATGTTCTCTGCTATAACATTGCCCTGATTCTCTCTGTATATTCTTTACTTATGTTTTTGTTTTCCTTAATCAAAGTGTGTCTTTTAAATCTTTTCAAAAATATTCTTTGGACTTACTACATCACCTCAATTTTTTACGTTTTCTGTTGTATTAAATTCTGCTCATATCTTTATTTATCTTTTTTCTATGTACTCAGGGTTTATTGTTTTGATGTTCTGATGTCAATTAAAACACTTGGTTATTCATTTTAATAAATCTTTTTCCTTATAAAGATTTGAACTTTGAAGATTCCAGCTTACTTGTAATTTTCTAAAGGTCAGTTCCTCTACATTGTTGCTGGCCTAAGGCTTAGTTCAACATATAACAATGTTTATATTTACCTCTTTTCCTCTCGACTTTCTGTGATTCACTACATCGCACCTTTCTTTGCAGACAAGCCATTTGAGATACCCTTAACTTATTTCACAGCCAATAAGTCTTTGAAATAATGTGTAATTTTTAGTGAAATCTTCTTATATAATTAGGCAGAAAATCTGACCTGCCATAGTTTTCAAAACAGCATAATTTCACTCTTCTCAAAGATTAATCTGTTGTATTACACAACCTTTGAATATTTAGCTTTGTCAATGACATTTACTTTAGAAATGTTTTATTGATCCTACCAGTCTTTGAAAACATCCTTGTTCCTTTTTCTCTTGCAGTTTTATGCATATTTTCTGCCTTGCACGTGATTATTCCAACATCTGATGGATGGCCTTGGGAATCTAATTCTGGTATTAATTGTTTTTGCTGATTGTCTCCCCTTGTAGCTGATTTGTTCATTATTGTGTAAATTTAGATCATGAGCTCATGTTTAGCTAAACAGCTGACCTTGTAAGAGGCTTAGGTGTGAAGGCTCGTAATCTTCATTAGAAAGTCGGCAAAGATTTATTTGTTTCGCACCAATGAGTTGCCCGCGAGGACCCTGTTTTCTATAACTGTTGGTCCAATACTCCCTCTAGAGTCAGGGACTCAGACAGGGCTTTTTTGCGGCCTCCGATCTGGGGCAGGGGCAGTGGGCGGCCTGTGGCCCGGGCAGGAGCCTATCCGCGTAGGTGCCAGGGAACCAACTGCCTGCGATATTCAGTCCCCTGGCAGGAAGCTACGATGCCCCGTCCTATGGTTAGCTGTTCAGCGAGGTGTACTGCGCGGACAGGTTCCACACACACTTCAAGTATGAGGGCGGGCTGAGTGGAAAGGTTAGTGTTTGGTCAGCTGTGCAGACAAACAAGGCGCACTTCGGCCTTGGCCTAAATGCTTGTGACACCCCACTGGGCCTGGCTGGCTCTGAGGGCCCTGTCCTTGACCCCCTGCTCCCTTGCCTTTGTTCAGTCACAGCAGAAATGGCCACATCCACTTCCTCAGTGAGGGCAGTGTTCCAACCTCCCTCAGCCCCGCTCCCTCTGCGTAGGTTACCATGGACTACAGATGCTGCATTATGAGGCCAGGGCGTTCCGAGAATGCCAAGGGCAGACATGATGACCTTAAATGATTTCCTCTTGTGTCAGTTTTGGTAAACTTTAGGAGCTAGGAAATGGTCCACTTTACAGAAATGTTCAAATTTACTGGCATTTCCTATATTCTCTGCTATAACTTTGTCCTGAATCTTTCTGTATATTGTTTACTTATGTTTTTGTTTTCCTTAATCAAAGTGTGTCTTTTAAATATTTTCAAAGAATATTCTATGGACTTACTAAATCACCACAATTTTATACGTTTTCTGTTGTATTAAATTCTGCTCATATCTTTATTTATCTTTTTTCTATGTTCTCAGGGTTTATAGTTTGGATGTTCCGATGTCAATTAAAACACTTGGTTATTCATTTTAATAAATCTTTTTACTTATAAAGTTTTGAACTTTTGAAGATTCCAGCTTACTTGTAAGTTTCGAAGGATCAGGTCCTCTACATTGTTACTGGCCTAAGGCTTAGTTCGCCCTATAGCAATGAATATATTGACCTATTTTCCCCTCGACTTTCTGTGATTCCCTACATCTCACCTTTCTTTGCAGACAAGCCATTTGAAATACACTTAACTTATTTCACAGCCCATAAGCCTTTGAAATAATGTGTATTTTTAAGAGAAATCTTCTTATATAATAAGGCAGAAAATCTGACCTGCCATAGTTTTCAAAACAGCATAATTTCACTCTTCTCAAAGATTAATCTGTTGTATTACACAACCTTTGAATATTTAGCTTTGTCAATGACATGTACTTTAAAAATGTTTTAGAGATCCTTCCAGTCTTTGAAAACATCCCTGTTCCTTTTTTCAGGTTCAGTTTTATGTATATTTTCTGCCTTGCACTTGATTATTCCAACATCTGATGGATGGCCTAGGGAATCTAATTCTGGTATTGATTGTTTTTGCTGATTGTCTCCCCTTGTAGCTGATTTCTTCATTATTGTGTAAATTTAGATCATGAGCTCATGTTTAGCTAAACAGCTGACCTTGTAAGAGGCTTAGGTGTGAAGGCTCATAAGCTTCATCAGAAAGTCGGCAAAGATTTATTTGTGTCCCTCCAATGAGTTGCCCTCGAGGACCCCGTTTTCTATAACTGTTGGTCCAATACTCCCTCTAGAGTCAGGGACTCAGACAGGGATGTTTTGCGGCCCCCGATCTGGGGCAGGGGCAGTGGGATGCCTGTGGCCTGGGCCAGAGCATCTTCGCGTGGGTGCCAGGGACCCAACTGACTGCGATGTTCGGTCCCCTAGCTGGAAGCTACAATGCCCAGACCTATGGATAGCTCCGCAGCGAGGTGTACAGCGAAGACAGCTTCCACACACACTTCAAGTATGAGGGCGGGCTGAGTAGAGACGTGAGAGTTTGGGCAGGTGTGCAGAAAAAGAAGTCGCCCTTTGGCCTGGGCCTAAATGCTTGTGACACCCCACTGGGCCTGCCGGGATTTGAGGGCCCTGCCCTGGGCCCCTGCTCCCCTGCCCTTTGTTCAGTCACAGCAGAGATGGTCACTCCCACTCCCTCAGTGAAGGCAGTGTTCCAACCTCCCTCAGCACCGCCCCTTCTCCGCAGGTTACCATGGACTACAGATGCTGCATTCTGAGGCCAGGGCGTTCCGAGAATGCCAAGGGCAGACATGATGACCTTAAATGATTGCCTCTTGTGTCAGTTTTGGTAAACTTTAGGAGCTAGGAAATGGTCCTCTTTACAGAAATGTTCTAATTTACTGGCATTTCCTATATTCTCTGCTGTAACATTGTCCTGATTCTTCCTGTATATTCTTTACTTATGTTTGTGTTTTCCTAAATCAAAGTGTGTCTTTTAAATCTTTTCAAAGAATATTCTTTGGACTTACTACATCACCTGAATTTTATACGTTTTCTGTTGTATTAAGTTCTGCTCATATCTTTATTTATCTTTTTTCTATGTTCTCAGGGTTTATTGTTTTGTTCTTCTGATGTCAATTAAAACACTTGGTTATTCATTTTAATAAATCTTTTTCCTTATAGATATTTGAACTTTGAAGATTCCAGCTTACTTCTAAGTTTCTAAGCGTCAGGTCCTCTACATTGTTGCTGGCCTAAGGCTTAGTTCACCCTATAGCAATGTATATATAGACCTATTTTCCCCTCGACTTTCTGTGATTCCCTACATCTCACCATTCTTTGCAGACAAGCCATTTGAAATACCCTAAACTTATTTCACAGCACATAAGTCTTTGAAATAATGTGTATTTTTAAGAGAAATCTTCTTATATAATTAGGCAGAAAACCTGACCTGCAATAGTTTTCAAAACAGCATAATTTCACTCTTCTCAATGATGAATCTGTTGTGTTACACAATCTTTGAGTATTTAGCTTTGTCAATGATATGTTCTTTAAAAATGTTTTAGAGATCCTACCAGTCTTTGAAAACACCCTTGTTCCTTGTTTCAGTTCCAGTTTTATGTATATTTTCTGCCTTGCACCTGATTATTCCAACATCTGAAGGATGGCCTAGGGAATCTAATTCTGGTATTTATTGTTTTTGCTGATTGTCTCCCCCTTGTAGCTGATTTCTTCATTATTGTGTAAATTTAGATCATGATCTCATGTTTAGCTAAACAGCTGACCTTGTAAGAGGCTTGGGTGTGAACGCTCATAAGCTTCATCAGAAAGTCGGCAAAGACTTATTTGTGTCCCTCCAATGTGTTGCCCGCGAGGACCCTGTTTTCTACAAGTGTTGGTCCAATACTTCCTCTAGAGTCAGGGACTCACACAGGGCTGATTTGCGCCCCCCAATCTGGGGCAGTGGTCGTGGGCGGCCTGTGGCCCGGGCAGGAGTCTCTCCGAGTGTGTCCCGGGGACCAATCTGCCTGCGAACTTCGGTCAACTGGCAGGAAGCTACGATGCCCAGACCTATGGTTAGCTGTGCAGCAAGGTGTATTGCACGGAGAGGTTTCACACACACTTCAAGTAAGAGGGCGGCATGAGTGGACAGGTTAGAGTTTTGGCGGCTGTGCAGACACAGAAGGCGATCTTCGGCCTGGGCCTAAATACTTGTGACACCCCACTGCACCTGCCGGGATCTGAGGGCCCTGCCGTGGGCCCCCAGCTCCCCTGCCCTTTGTTCAGTCACAGCAGAGATGGCCACACCCACTCCCTAAGTGATGGCAGTGTTCCAACCTCCCTCAGCCCCGCCCCCTCTCCGCAGGTTACCATGGACTACAGATGCTGCATTATGAGGCCAGGGCGTTCCGAGAATGCCAAGGGCATTCATGATGACCTTAAATGATTTCCTCTTGTGTCAGTTTTGGTAAACTTTAGGAGCTAGGAAATGGTCCACTTTACAAAAATGTTCAAATTTTCTGGCATTTCCTATATTCTCTGCTATAACATTGTCCTGATTCTCTCTGTATATTCTTTACTTATATTTTTGTTTTCCTTAATCAAAGTGTGTCTTTTAAATCTTTTCAAAAATATTCTTTGGACTTACTACATCACCTGAATTTTATACGTTTTCTGTTGTATTAAATTCTGCTCATATCTTTATTTATCTTTTTTCTATGTACTCAGAGTTTATTGTTTTGATCTTCTGATGTCAATTAAAACACTTGGTTATTCATTTTAATAAATCTTTTTCCTTATAAAGATTTGAACTTTGAAGGTTCCACCTTACTTGTAAGTTTCTAAAGGTCAGGTCCTCTACATTGTTGCTGGCCTAAGGCTTAGTTCAACATATAAAAATGTTTATATTTACCTATTTTCCCCTCGACTTTCTGTGATTCCCTACATCTCACCTTTCTTTGCAGACAAGCCATTTGAGATACACTTAACTTATTTCACAGCCAATAAGTCTTTGAAATAATGTGTATTTTTTAGCGAAATCTTCTTATATAATTATGCAGAAAATCTGACCTGCCATAGTTTTCAAAACAGCATAATTTCACTCTTCTCAAAGACTAATCTGTTGTATTACACAACCTTTGAATATTTAGCTTTGTCAATGACACGTACTTTAAAATTTTTTATTGATCCTACCAGTCTTTGAAAACATCCTTGTTCCTTTTTTCAGTTCCAGTTTTATGTATATTTTCTGCCTTGCACGTGATTATTCCAACATCTGATGGATGTCCTTGGGATTCTATTTCTGGTATTGATTGTTTTTGCTGATTGTCTCCCCTTGTAGTTGATTTCTTCATTATTGTGTAAATTTATATCATGAGCTCATGTTTAGCTAAACAGCTGACCATGTAAGAGGCTTAGGTGTGAAGGCTCGTAAGTTTCATTAGAAAGTCGGCAAAGATTTATTTGTGTCGCTCCAATGAGTTGCCCGCGAGGACCCCGTTTTCTATAACTGTTGGTCCAATACTCCCTCTAGAGGCAGTGACTCAGACAAGGCTGCTTTGCGGCCCCCGATCTGGGGCAGGGGCTGTGGGCGGCCAGTGGCCCGGGCAGGAGCCTCTCCTCGTGGCTTCCAGGGACCCAACAGCCTGCGATCTTCGGTCCCCTGGCAGGAAGCTACGATACCCAGTCCTCTGGTTAGCTGTGCAGCGAGGTGTACTGCGTGGACAGGTTCCACACACACTTCAAGTATGAGGGCGGGCTGAGTGGAAAGGTTAGTGTTTGTGCAGCTGTGCAGACAAAGAAGGCGCCCTTTGGCCTGTGCCTTAATGCTTGTGACACAACACTGGGCCTGGCGTTCTCTGAGAGCCCTGCCCTGGACCCCCAGCTCCCTTGCCTTTGTTCAGTCACAGCAGAGATGGCCTCATCCACTCCCTCAGTGAGGGCAGTGTTCCAACCTCCCTCAGCCCCGCCCCCTCTGCGCAGGGTACCATGGACTACAGATGCTGCATTCTGAGGCCTGGGCGTTCAGAGAATGCCAAGGGCAGACATGATGACCTTAAATGATTTCCTCTTGTGTCAGCTTTGGTAAACTTTAGGAGCTAGGAAATGGTCCAGTTTACAGAAATGTTCAAATTTACTGACATTTCCTATATTCTCTGCTATAACTTTGTCCTGATTCTTTCTGTATATTGTTTACTTATGTTTTTGTTTTCCTTAATCAAAGTGTGTCATTTAAATATTTTCAAAGAATATTCTTTGGACGTACTAAATCACCTCAATTTTATTCGTTTTCTGTTGTATTAAATTCTGCTCATATATTTATTTATCTTTTTTCTATGTTCTCAGTGTTTATAGTTTGGATGTTCTGATGTCAATTAAAGCCCTTGGTTATTCATTTTAATAAATCTTTTTACTTTTAAAGATTTGAACTTTTGAAGATTCCAGCTTACTTGTAAGTTTCTAAGGATCAGGTCCTCTACATTGTTGTTGGCCTAAGGCTTAGTTCACCCTATAGCAATGTATATATTGACCTATTTTCCCCTCGACGTTCTGTGATTCCCTACATCTCACCTTTGTTTGCAGACAAGCCATTTGAAATACACTTAACTTATTTCACAGCCTATAATTCTTTGAAATAATGTGTATTTTTAAGAGAAATCTTCTTATATAATAAGGCAGAAAGTCTGACCTGCCATAGTTTTCAAAACATCATAATTTCACTCTTCTCAATGATGAATCTGTTTTGAGTATTTAGCTTTATCAATGACATGTACTTTAAAAATGTTTTAGAGATCCTACCAGTCTTTGAAAATATCCTTGTTCCTTGTTTCATTTCCAGGTATATGTATATTTTCTGCCTTGCACCTGATTATTCCAACGTCTGATGGATGGCCTAGGGAATCTAATTCTGGTATTGATTGTTTTTGTTGATTGTCCTCCCCTTGTAGCTGATTTCTTCATTATTGTGTAAATTTAGATCATGAGCTCATGTTTAGCTAAACAGCTGACCTTGTAAGAGTCTTAGGTGTGAACGCTTATAAGCTTCATCAGAAATACGGCAAAGATTTATTTGTGTCCCTCCAATGAGTTGCCCGCGAGACCCCGTATTCTACAAGTGTTGGTCCAATACTTCTTCTAGTGGCAGGGACTCAGACACGGCTCCTTTGCGGCCCCAGATCTGGGGCAGTGGCAGTGAGCGGCCTGTGGCCCGGGCAAGAGCCTCTCCGAGTGTGTACCATGGACTCATCTAGCTGTGAACTTCAGTCACCTGGCAGGAAGATACGATGCCCAGACCTTTGGTTAGCTGTGCAGCGATGTGTATTGCGCGGACAGGTTTCACACACACTTCAAGTAAGAGGACGGCCTGAGTGGATAGGTGAGAGTTTGGGCGGCTGTGCAGACAAAGACCACGCTATTCGGCAGGGGCCTAAATGCTTGTGACACCCCACTGCCACTGCTGGGCTCTGAGGGCCCTGACCTGGGCCACTGCTCACCTGCCCTTTGTTCAGTCACAGCAGAGATGGCCACTACCACTCCCTCAGTGAGGGCAGTGTTCCAACCTCCCTCAGCCCCGCCCCCTCTCCGCAGGTTACCATGGACTACAGATGCTGCATTCTGAGGCCAGGGCGTTCCGAGAATGCCAAGGGCAGACATGATGACCTTAAATGATTTCCTCTTGTGTCAGTTTTGGTAAACTTTAGGAGCTAGGAAATGGTCCTCTTTACAGAAATGTTCTAATTTACTGGCATTTCCTATATTCTCTGCTGTAACATTGTCGTGATTCTTTCTGTATATTCTTTACTTATGTTTGTGTTTTCCTAAATAAAAGTGTGTCTTTTAAATCTTGTCAAAGAATATTCTTTGGACTTACTACATCACCTGAATTTTATACGTTTTCTGTTGTATTAAGTTCTGCTCATATATTTATTTATCTTTTTTCTATGTTCTCAGGGTTTATTGTTTTGATCTTCTGATGTCAATTAAAACACTTGGTTATTCATTTTAATAAATCTTTTTACTTATACAGATTTGAACTTTTGAAGATTCCAGCTTACTTGTAAGTTTCTAAGGGTCAGGTCCTCTACATTGTTGCTGTCCTAAGGCTTAGTTCAACATATAGCAATATTTATATTGACCTATTTTCCCCTCGACTTTCTGTGATTCCCTACATCTCACCTTTCTGTGCAGACAAGACATTTGAGATACCCTTAACTTATTTCACAGCCAATAAGTCTTTGAAATAATGTGTATTTTTTAGTGAAATCTTCTTATATAATTAGGCAGAAATTCTGACCTGCCATAGTTTTCAAAACAGCATAATTTCACTCTTCTCAATGATGAATCTGTTGTATTACACAACCTTTGAATATTTAGCTTTGTCAATGACAGGTACCTTAAAAATGTTTTAAAGATCCTACCAGTCTTTGAAAACATCCTGTTCCTTGTTTCAGTTCCAGTTTTATGTGTATTTTCTGCCTTGAACCTGATTATAACAACATCTGATGGATGGCCTTGGGAATCTTATTCTGGTATTGATTGTTTTTGCTGATTTTCTCTCCTTGTAGCTGATTTCTTCATTATTGTGTAAATTTAGATCATGAGCTCATCTTTACCTAAACAGCTGACCTTGTAAGAGGCTTAGGTGTGAATGCTCGTAAGCTTCATCAGAAAGTCGGCAAAGATTTATTTGTGTCGCTCCAATGAGTTGCCCGCGAGGACCCCGTTTTCTATAACTGTTGGTCCAATACTCCCTCTAGAGGAAGGGACTCAGACAGGGCTGCTTTGCAGCCCCCGATCTGGGAGAGTGGCAGTGGGATGCCTGTGGCCCGGGCAGGAGCCTCTCCACGTGGGTGCCAGGGACCCAACTGACTGCGATCTTCGGTCCCCCGGCAGGAAGCTACAATGCCGATACCTATGGTTAGCTGTGCAGCGAGGTGTACTGCGCGGACAGGTTCCACACACACTTCAAGTATGAGGGCGGGCAGAGTGGAAAGGTAAGAGTTTGGGCAGCTGTGCAGACAAAGAAGGCGCCTTTTGGCCTGGGCCTAAATGCTTGTGACACCCCACTTGGCCTGCTGTGCTTTGAGGGCCCTGCACTGGGCACGCTGCTCCCTTGAATTTGTTCAGTCACAGCAGAAATGGCCACACACACTCCCTCAGTGAGGGCAGTGTTCCAACCTCCCTCAGCCCCGCCCCCTCTCCGCAGGTTACCATGGACTACAGATGCTGCATTCTGAGGCCAGGGCGTTCCGAGAATGCGAAGGGCAGACATAATGACCCTAAATGATTTCCTCTTGTGTCAGTTTTGGTAAACTTTAGGAGCTAGGAAATGGTCCACTTTACAGAAATATTCAAATTTACTGTCATTTCAGATATTCTCTGCTATAACGTTGTCCTGATTCTTTCTTTATATTCTTTACTTATATTTTTGTTTTGCTTAATCAAAGTGTGTCTTTTAAATCTTTTCAAAGAATATTCTTTGGACTTACTACATCACCTGAATTTTATACGTCCTCTGTTGTATTAAGTTCTGCTCATATCTTTATTTATCTTTTTTCTACTTTCTCAGGGTTTATTGTTTTGATCTTCTGATATCAATTAAAACACTTGATTATTCATTTTCGTAAATCTATTTCCTTATACAGATTTGAACTTTTGAAGATTCCAGCTTACTTCTAAGTTTCTAAGGGTCAGGTCCTCTACATTGTTGCTGGCCTAAAGCTTAGTTCAACATATAGCAATGTTTATATTGACCTATTTTCCCCTCGACTTTCTGTGATTCCCTACATCTCACCTTTCTTTGCAGACAAGCCATTTGAGATACCCTTAACTTATTTCACAGCCAATAAGTCTTTGAAATAATGTGTATTATTTAGCGAAATCTTCTTATATAATTAGGCAGAAAATCTGACCTGCCATTGTTTTCAAAACAGCATAATTTCACTTTCTCATAGATTAATCTGTTGTATTACACAACCTTTGAATATTTAGCTTTGTCAATGACATGTACTTTAGAAATGTTTTAGAGATCCTACCAGTCTTTGAAAACATCCTTGTTCCTTGCTTCAGTTCCAGTTTTATGTATATTTTCTGCCTTTCAACTGATTATTCCAATATCTGAATAATGGCCTTGGGAATCTAATTCTGGTATTGATTGTTATTGCTGATTGTCTCCCCTTGTAGCTGATTTTTCTTTATTGTGTAAAGTTAGATCATGAGCTCATGTTCAGCTAAACAGCTGACCTTGTTAGAGGCTTATGTGTGAACGCTCGTAACCTTCATCAGAAAGTCAGCAAAGCTATATTTGTGTCCCTCCAATGAGTTGCCCGCAAGGACCCCTTTTCCTAGAAGTGTTGGTATAATACTCCCTCTAGAGGCAGGAGACTCAGACAGGGCCGCTTTGCGGCTCCCGATCTAGAGCACGGTCAGTTGGCGTCCTGTGGGTCAAGCAGGAGCATATCTGCCTGTGTCAGGCACCCATCTGCCTGTGAACTTCAGTCACCTTGCAGGAATCAACGATGCCCAGACCTGCGGTGAGATGTGCAGCGAGGTGTTGTGCGCGGAAACGATCCACGCACACTTCATGTAAGAGTGCGTCCTGAGTGGAAAGTTGAGAGCTTGGGTAGCTGTGCAGGCAAAGAAAGCACACTTTGGCCTGTGCCTAAATGCTTGTGACACCCCCCTGGTCCTGCCGGGTTCTGAGGGCCTTGACCTGTTCCTCCTGCTCCCCTGCCCTTTGTTCAGTCACAGCATAGATGGCCACACCCACTCCCTCGCAAAACAGCCCTGTCTGAGGCCGTGCCTCTAGAGGGAGTAGTGGACCAACACTTGTAGAGAACGGGGTCCTCGTGGGCAACTCATTGGAGGGAGACAAATAAATCTTTGCGGAGTTTGTGATGAAGCTTACCAGTGTTAACACCTAAGCCTTTTACAAATTCAGATGTTTAGCTAAACATGAGCTCATGATCTAAATTTACACAATAATGAAGAAATCAGATACAGGGGGAGACAATCAGCAAAAACAATCAATACCAGAATTAGATTCCCTAGGCAATTGATCAGACGTTGGAATTATCAGGTGCAAGGCAGAAAATATACATAAAACAGGAACTGAAACAAGGAACAAGGATGTTTTCAAAGACTGGTAGGAACTGTAAAACATTTCTAAAGTACATGACATTGATAAAGCTAAACACTCAAAGGTTGTGTAATACAAAAGATTCATTATTGAGAAGAGTGAAATTATGCTGTTTTGAAAACTTTGGCAGATCAGATTTTCTGCCTAAATATATAAGAAGATTTCTCTAAAAAATACACATTATTTCAAAGACTTATTGGCTGTGAAATAAGTTAAGGGTATTTCAAATGGCTTGTCTGCAAAGAAAGGTGAGATGTAGGAAATCACAGAAAGTCGAGGGGAAAATAGGTCAGTATATACTTTGCTATATTGTGAACTAAGCCTTAGGCCAGCCACAATGTAGAGGACCTGACCCTTAGAAACTTACACGTAAGCTGGAATCTTTAAAAGTTCAAATCTTTATAAGTAAAAAGATTTATTGAAATGAATTTCCAAGTGTTTTGATTGACATCAGAAGATCAAAACAATAAACCCTGAGAACATAGAAAAAAGATAAATAAAGATATGGGCAGAACTTAATACCACAGAAAACGTATAAAATTCAGGTGAGGTAGTAAGTCCAAAGAATATTATTTGACAAGATTTAAAAGACACACTTTGATTAAGGAAAACCAAAACATAAGTAAAGAATACACAGAAAGAATCAGGACAATGTTATAGCAGAGAATATATTAAATGCCAGTAAATTTGAACATTTGTGTAAAGTGGACAATTTCCTAGCTCCTAAAGTTTACAAAAATTGACACAAGTGGAAATCATTTAAGGTCATCATGTCTGCCCTTGGCATTCTCGGAACGCCCTGGCCTCAGAATGCAGCATCTGTAGTCCATGGTAACCTGCGGAAAGAGGGCGGGGCTGAGTTAGGTTGGAACACTGCCTCCACTGAGGGAGTGGGTGGGGCCATCTCTGCTGTGACTGAACAAAGGGCAGGGGAGAAGGGGGCCAACGGCAGGGCCCTCAGAGCCCGGCCTGCCCAGTCGGGTGTCACAAGCATTTGGGCCCAGGCCAAAGTGCGCCTTCTTTGTCTGCACAGCTGCCCAAACTCTCACCTATCCACTCAGGCCGCCCTCTTACTTGAAGTGTGTGTGGAACCGTTCCGCGCAGTACACCTCACTGCAAAGCTAACCATAGATCTGGGCATCATAGCTTCCTGCAAGGTGACCGAAGTTCGCAGGCAGATGGGTCGTGGGACACACGTGGGGAGCCCCCTGCCCAGGCCACAGGCCGCCCAAAGCCACTATCCCGGATCACGGGAAGCAAAGCAGTCCTGTCTGAGTCCCATCCTCTACAGGGAGTAGTGGACCAACACTTGTAGAAAACGGGGTCCGCACGGGTATCTCACTGGAGGGACACAAAAAAATCCTTGCGGACTTTCTGCTGAAGCTTACGAGCCTTCACACCTAAGCCTCTTACAAGGTCAGCTGTTTAGCTAAACATGAGCTCATGATCTAAATTTACACAGTAATGGAGAAATCAGCTACAAGGGGAGACAAGCAGCAAAAACAATCAATACCAGAATTAGATTCCCTAGGCCATCCATCAGATGTTGGAATAATCAGGTGCCAGGCAGAAAGTATACACAAAACGGGAACTGAAACAAGGAACAAAGATGTTTTCAAAGACTGGTAGGATCTCTAAAACATTTTTAAAGTGCATGTCATTGATAAAGCTAAATAATCAATGGTTGTGTAATACAACAGATTCATCATTGAGAAGAATGAAATTATGCTCTTTTGAAAACTATGGCAGGTCACATTTTCTGCCTATTTGTATACGAAGATTTCTCTAAAAAATGCACATTATTTCAAAGACTTATTGGCTGTGAAATAAGTTAAGGGTATTTTAAATGGCTTGTCTGCAAAGAAAGGTGAGATGTAGGGAACCACAGAAAGTCGAGGGGAAAATAGGTCAATATATACATTGCTCTATGGTGAACTAAGCCTTAGGCCAGCCACAAAGTAGAGGACCTGACCCTTAGAAACTTACAAGTAAGCTGGAATCTTGAAAAGTTCAAATCTTTATAAGTAAAAAGATTTATTAAAATGAATAGCCAAGTGTTTAATTGACATCAGAATATCAAAACAATAAAACTGAGAACATAGAAAAAATATAAATAAAGATATGAGCAGAAGTTAATACAATAGAAAACGAATAAAATTCAGGTGATGTAGTAAGTCCAAAGAATATTCTTACAAGATTAAAAGACACACTTTGATTAAGGAAAACCAAAACATAAGTAAAGAATATACAGTAAGAATCAGGAGAATGTTGTAGCAGAGAATATATGAAATGCCAGTCAATTTGAACATTTGTGTAAAGTGGACCAGTTCCTAGCTCCTACAGTTTACCAAAATTGACAAAAGTGGGAATCATTTAAGGTCATCCTGTCTGCCCTTGGCATTCTCGAAATGCCCTGGACTCAGAATGCAGCATCTGTAGTCCATGGTAACCTGCGGAGAGGGGGCGGGTCTGAGGGAGGTTTGAACACTGCCCTCACAGAAGGAGTGGGTGTGGCCATTTCTGCTGTGACTGAACAAAGGGCAGGGTAGCAGGGGGCCCAGGGCAGGGCCCTCCGAGCCCGGCAGGCCCAGTGGGGTGTCACAAGCATTTAGGCCCAGGACAAAGGGAGCCTTCTTTGTCTGCACATCTGCCCAAACTCTCACCTTGCCACTCAGGCCGCCCTCTTACTTGAAGTGTGTGTTGAACCTGTCCGCGCAGTACACCTCGCTGCACAGCTAACCATAGGTCTGGGCATCATGGCTTCCGGCCAGGTGACCGAAGTTCGCAGGCAGATGGGTCGTGGGACACACGTGGGGAGCCTCCTGCCCGGGCCACAGGCCGCCCAAAGCCACTATCCCAGATTGGGGGCAGCAAAGCAGTCCTGTCTCTGTCCCAGCCTCTAGAGGGAGTAGTGGACCAACACTTCTAGAAAAAGGGGTCCGCGCGGGTAACTCATTGGAGGGACACAAATAACTCTTTGCCAACTTTCTGCTGAAGCTTACGTGTGTTCACACCTAAGCCTCTTACAAGGTCAGCTGTTTAGCTAAACATGAGCTCATGATCTAAATTTACACAATAATGAATAAATCAGCTACAGGGGGAGAAAATCAGCAAAAACAATCAATACCAGAATTAGATTCCCTAGGCCATCGATCAGACGTTGGAATAATCAGGTGCAAGGCAGAAAATATACATAAAGTGGAACTGAAACAAGGAACAAGGATGTTTTCAAAGACTGGTAGGATCTCTAAAACATATTAAAGTACATGTCATCGATAAAGCTAAATACTCAAAGATTGTGTAACACAACAGATTCATCATTGAGAAGAGTGAAATTATGCTGTTTTGAAAACTATGGCAGGTCAGATTTTCTGCCTAATTATATAAGAAGATTTCTTTAAAAAATACACATTATTTCAAAGACTTATTGGCTGTGAAATAAGTTAAGGTTATTTCAAATGGCTTGTCTGCAAAGAAATGTGAGATGTAGGAAATCACAGAAAGTCGAGGGGAAAATAGGTCAATATATACTTTGCTATATTGTGAACTAAGCATTTGGCCAGCCAAAATGTAGAGGACCTGACCCTTAGTCACTTACAAGTAAGCAGGAATCTTTAAAAGATCAAATCTTTATAAGTAAAAAGATTTATTAAAATGAATAAACAAGTGTTTTAATTGACATCAGAAGATCAAAACAATAAACACTGAGAACATAGAAAAAAGATAAATAAAGATATGAGCAGAACTTAATACCACAGAAAACGTATAAAATTCAGTTGAGGTTGTAAGTCCAAAGAATATTCTTTGACAAGATTTAAAAGACACACTTTGATTAAGGAAAACCAAAACATAAGTAAAGAATATACAGAAAGAATCAGGACAATGTTATAGCAGATAATATATGAAATGCCAGTAAATTTGAACATTTGTGTAAAGTGGACCATTTCCTAGCTCCTAAAGTTTACCAAAATTGACACAAGAGGAAATCATTTAAGGTCATCATGTCTGCCCTTGGCATTCTCGGAACGCGCTGGCCTCAGAATGCAGCATATGTAGTCCACGGTAACCTGCGGAGAGGGGGAGGGGCTGAGGAAGGTTTGAACACTGCACTCACTAAGGGAGTGGGTATGGCCATCTCTGCGGTGACTGAACAAAGGAGAGGGGAGCAGGGGGGCCAGGGCAGGGCCCTCAGTGTCCGGCAGTCCAAGTGGGGTTTCACAAGAATTATGCCAAGGCCAAAGGGCACCTTCTTTGTCTGCACAGCTGCCCAAACCCTCACCTTTCCCTCAGGCAGCCCTCTTACTTGAAGTGTGTGTGGAACCTGTCCCCGCAGTGCACCTCGCTGCACAGCTAATCATAGGTCTGGTCATTGTAGCTTCCTCCCAGGTGACCATAGTTCAAAGGCAGATGGGTCACTGGGACACACGCGGAGTGGCTCCTGCCCGCGCCACAGGCTGTCCACTGGCCCTGCCCCAGATCGGGTGCCGCAATGCAGCTCTGTCTGAGTCCCCTGCCTCTAGAGGGAGAAATGGTCCAACACTTTTAGAAAAAGGGGTCCTCGCGGGCAACTCATTGGAGGGACACAAATAAATCTTTGCCAACATTCTGCTGAAGCTTACGAGCGTTCACACCTAAGCCTCTTACAAGGTCTCCTGTTTTGCTAAACATGAGCTCATGATCTAAATTTACACAATAATGAAGAAATCAGCTACAAGGGGAGACAATTTCCAAAAACAATCAATACAAGAATAAAATTCCTTAGGCAATCCATCAGATGCTGGAATAATCAGGTGCAAGGCAGAAAATATACACAAACCTGGAACAAAAACAAGGAACAAGGATGTTTTCAAAACTGGTAGGATCTCTAAACCATTTTTAAAGTACATGTCATTGATAAAGCTAAATACTCAAAGTTGTGTAATACAACAGTTTCATCATTGAGAAGAGTGAAATTATGCTGTTTTGAAAACTATGGCAGGTCAGATTTTCTGCCTAATTATATAAGAAGATTTCTCTAAAAAATACACATTATTTCAAAAATTATTGGGTGTGAAATAAGTTAAGGGTGTTTCTAATGGCTTGTCTGCAAAGAAAGGTGAGATGTAGGGAATCACAGAAAGTCGAGGGGAAAATAGGTCAATATATACATTGCTATATCGTGAACTAAGCCTTAGGCCAGCAACAATGTAGAGGACCTGAACCTTAGAAACTTACAAGTAAGCTGGAATCTTCAAAAGTTCAAATATTTATAACTAAAAATATTTATGAAAATGAATAACCAAGTGCTTTAATTGACATCAAAAGATCAAAACAATAAACCCTGAGAACATAGAAAAAAGATAAATAAACACATGAGCAGAACTTAATACAACAGAAAACGTATAAAATTGAGTTTATTTAGTAAGTCCAAAGAATATTCTTTGAAAAGATTTAAAAGACACACTTTGATTAAGGAAAACAAAAACATAAATAAAGAATATACAGAAAGAATCAGGACAATGTTACAGCAGAGAATATATGAAATGCCAGTAAATTTGAACATTTGTGTAAAGTGGAGCATTTCCTTGCTCCTAAAGTTTACCAAAAGTGACACAAGAGGAAATCATTTAAGGTCATCATGTCTGCCCTTGGCATTCTCGGAACGCCCTGGCCTCAGAATGCAGCATCTGTAGTCCATGGTAACCTGCTGAGAAGGTGCGGGGCTGAGGGAGTTTGGAACACTGCCCTCACAGAGTGAGTGGGTGTGGCCATCTTTGCTGTGACTGAACAAAGGGCAGGGGAGCAGGGGGCCCAGGGCAGGGCCCTCAAATCCCGGCAGGCCCAGTGGGGTGTCACAAGCATTTAGGCACAGGACAAAGGGAGCCTATTTGGTCTGCACAGCTGCCCAAACTCTCATCTTTCCTCTCAGGCCGCCCTCATACTTGAAGTGTGTGTGGAACCTGTCCGCGTAGTACACCTCGCTGCACAGCTAACCATAGGTCTGGGCATCGTAGCTTCCGGCCAGGTGACCGAAATTCGCAGGCAGATGGGTCGTGGGACACACGTGGGGAGCCTCCTGCCCGGGCCACTCGCCGCCCAAAGCCACTATCTCAGATCGGGGGCAGCAAAGCAGTCCTGTCTGAGTCCCAGCCTCTAGAGGGAGTAGTGGATCAACACTTGTAGAAAAAGGGGTACGCGCGGGGAACTCATTGGAGGGACAAAAAAAAATCTTTGCGGACTTTCAGCTGAAGCTTACGAGCGTTCACACATAAGCCTCTTACAAGGTCAGCTGTTTAGCTAAACATGAGCTCATGATCTAAATTTATACAATAATGAAGAAATCAGCTACAAGGGGAGAAAAGCAGCAAAAACAATCAATACCAGAATTAGATTCCCTAGGCCAACCATCAGATGTTGGAATAATCAGGTGCAAGGCAGAAAGTATACACAAAACTGGAACTGAAACAAGGAACAAGGATGTTTTCAAAGACTGGTAGGATCTCTAAAACATTTTTAAAGTACATGTCATTGATAAAGCTAAATACTCAAAGGTTGTGTAATACAACAGATTCATCATTGAGAAGAGTGAAATTATGCTGTTTTAAAAACTATGGCAGGTCAGATTTTCTGCCTAAATATATAAGAAGATTTCTCTAAAAATTACACATTATTTCAAAGACTTATTGGCTGTGAAATAAGTTAAGGGTATTTCAAATGGCTTGTCTGCAAAGAAAGGTGAGATGTAGGGAATCACAGAAAGTCGAGGGGAAAATAGATCAATATATACATTGCTATATGTTGAACTAAGACTTAGGCCATCCACAATGTAGAGGACTTGACCATTAGAAGCTTACAAGTAAGCTGGAATCTTGAAAAGTTCAAATCTTTACAAGTAAAAAGATTTATTAAAATTAATAACCAAGTGTTTTAATTGACATCAGAAGATCAAAACAATAAACCTGAGAACATAGAAAAAATATAAATAAAGATATGAGCAGAACTTAATACAATAGAAAACGTATAAAATTCAGGTGATGTAGTAAGTCCAAAGAATATTCTTTGACAAGATTAAAAGACACACTTTGATTAAGGAAAACCAAAACATAAGTAAAGAATATACAGAAAGAATCAGGAGAATGTTATAGCAGAGAGTATATGTAATGCGAGTAAATTTGAACATTTGTGTAAAGTGGACCAGTTCCTAGCTCCTAAAATTTACCAAAACTGCCACAAGAGGAAATCATTTCAGGTCATCATGTCTGCCCTTGTCAT
This sequence comes from Mesoplodon bidens, assembly GCF_964165515.1. Classification (NCBI taxonomy): domain Eukaryota; kingdom Metazoa; phylum Chordata; class Mammalia; order Artiodactyla; family Ziphiidae; genus Mesoplodon; species Mesoplodon bidens. Next base: position 1,452,647 of record NW_027671362.1, read on the forward strand.
TCTCGGAATGCCCTGGACTCAGAATGCAGCATCAGTAGTCCATGGTAACCTGCGGAGTGGGGGCGGGGCTGAGGGAGGTTGTAACACTGCCCTCACTGAGGGCGTGGGTGAGGCCATCTCTGCTGTGACTGAACAAAGGGCAGGGGATCAGGGGTCCCAGGGCAGGGCCCTCAGAGACCGGCAGGCCCAGTGGGGTGTCACAAGCATTTAGGCCCAGGCCAAAGGGCGCCTTCTTTGTCTGCAGAGCTGCCCAAACTCTCACCTTTCCACTCAGGCCGCCCTCTTACTTGAAGTGTGTGTGGAACCTGTTCACGCAGTACATCTCGCTGCACAGCTAACCATAGGTCTGGGCATCGTAGCTTCCTGCCAGGTGACCGAAGTTCGCAGGCAGGCGGGTCCCTGGGACACACGCAGAGAGGCTCCTGCCCGGGCCACAGGCCGCCCAATGCCACTGCCCCAGATCGTGGGGCGCAAAGCAGCCCTGTCTGAGGCCGTGCCTCTAGAGGGAGTAGTGGACCAACACTTGTAGAAAACCGGGTCCTCGCGGGCAACTCTTTGGAGGGACACAAATACATCTTTGCGGACTTACTGATGAAGCTTACGAGTGTTCACACCTAAGCCTCTTACAAAGTCAGATGTTTAGCTAAACATGAGCTCATGATCTAAATTTACACAATAATGAAGAAATCAGCTACAGGGGGAGACAATCAGCAAAAACAATCAATTCCAGAATTAGATTCCCTAGGCCATCGATCAGACGTTGGAATAATCAGGTGCAAGGCAGAAAATATACATTAAACAGGAGCTGAAACAAGGAACAAGGATGTTTTCAAAGACTGGTAGGATCTCTAAAACCTTTTTAAAGTACATGTCATTGATAAAGCTAAATACTCAAAGGCTGTGTAATACAACAGATTCATCATTGGGAAGAGTGAAATTATGCTGTTTTGAAAACTATGGCAGGTCAGATTTTCTGCCTAAATATATAAGAAGATTTCTCTAAAAAATTCACATTATTTCAAAGATTTATTGGCTGTGAAATAAGTTAAGTGTATTTCAAATGGCTTGTCTGCAAAGAAAGGTGAGATGTAGGAAATCACAGAAAGTCGAGGGGAAAATAGGTCAATATATACTTTGCTATATTGTGAACTAAGACTTAGGCCAGCCACAATGAAGAGGACCTGATCCTTAGAAACTTACAAGTAAGCTGGAATCTTTAAAAGTTCAAATCTTTATAAGTAAAAAGTTTTATTAAAATGAATAACCAAGTGTTTTAATTGACATCAGAAGATCAAAACAATAAACCCTGAGAACATAGAAAAAAAGATAAATTAAGATATGAGCAGAATTTAATACAACAGAAAACGTATAAAATACAGGTGAGGTAGTAAGTCCAAAGAATATTATTTGACAAGATTTAAAAGACACAATTTGATTAAGGAAAACAAAAACATAAGTAAAGAATATACAGAAAGAAACAGGACAATGTTATAGCAGAGAATATATGAAATGCCATTAAATTTGAACATTTGTGTAAAGTGGACCATTTCCTAGCTCCTAAAGTTTACCAAAATTGACACAAGAGGAAATCATTTAAGGTCATCATGTCTGCCCTTGGCATTCTCGGAACGCCCTGGCCTCAGAATGCAGCATCTGTAGTCCGTGGTAACCTGCGGAGAGGGGGCGGGGCTGAGGGAGGATGGAACACTGCCCTCACTGAGGGAGTGGGTGTGGCCATCTCTGCTGTGACTGAACAAAGGGCAGGGGAGAAGGGGGACAAGGGCAGGGCCCTCAGAGCCCGGCAGGCCCAGTCGTGTGTCACAAGCATTTAGGCCCTGTCCAAAGGGCGCCTTCTTTGTCTGCACAGCTGCCCAAACTCTCACCTATCCACTCAGGCCGCCCTCTTACGTGAAGTGTGTGTGGAACCAGCCCGCACTGTACACCTCGCTGCACAGCTAACCATAGGTCTGTGCATGGTAGCTTCCTGCCAGGTGACAGAAGTTCGCAGGCAGATGGGTCGTGGGACACACGCGGGGAGCCTCCTGCCAGGGCCACAGGCCGCCAAAAGCCACTACCCCAGATCGGTGGCAGCAAATCAGTCCTGTCTGAGTCCCTGCCTCTAGAGGGAGTATTGGACAAACCCTTGTAAAAAATGGGGTCCTCGGGGTATCTCATTGGAGGGACACAAATAAATCTTTGCCAAGATTCTGCTGAAGCTTAGGAGCGTTCACACCTAAGCCTCTTACAAAATTAGCTGTTTAGCTAAAAATGAGCTCATGATCTAAATTTACATAATAATGAAGAAATCAGCTACAAGGGGAGACAATCAGCAAAAACAATCAACACCAGAATTAGATTCCCTAGGCCATCCATAAGATGTTGGAATAATCAGGTGCAAGGCAGAATATATACACAAAACTGGAAATGAAACAAGGAACAAGGATGTTTTCAAAGACTGGTAGGATCTCTCAAACATTTTTAAAGTACATGTCATTGATAAAGCTAAATACTCAAAGGTTGTGTAATACAACAGATTCATCATTGAGAAGAGTGAAATTATGCTGTTTTGAAAACTATGGCAGGTCAGATTTTCTGCCTAATTATATAAGAAGATTTCTCTACGAAATGCACATTATTTCAAAGACTTATTGGCTGTGAAATAAGTTAAGGGTATTTCAAATGGCTTGTCTGCAAAGAAAGGTGAGATGTAGGGAATCACAGAATTCGAGGGGAAAATAGGTCAATATATATATTGCTATATGGTGATCTAAATCTTAGGCCAGCAACAATGTAGTGGTCCCGAAACTTAGAAACTTACAAGTGAGCTGGAATCTTCAAAAGTTCAAGTCTTTATAAGTAAAAAGATTTATTAAAATGAATAACCAAGTTTTTTAATTGACATCAGAATATCAAAACAATAAATCCTGAGAACATAGAAAAAAGATAAATAAAGATATGAGAAGAACTTAATACAACAGAAAACATTTAAAATTCAGGTGATGTAGTAAGTCCAAAGAATATTCTTTGAAAAGATTTAAAAGACAGACTTTGATTAATTAAAACCAACATATAAATAAATAATATACAGAAATAATCAGGACAATGTTATAGCAGAGAAGATCTGAAATGCCAGTAAATTTGAACATTTCGGTAAAGTGGACCATTTCCTAGCTACTAAAGTTTACCAAAACTGACACAAGAGGTAATCATTTAAGGTCATTATGTCTGCCCTTGGCATTCTCGGAACACCCTGGCCTCAGAATGCAGCATCTGTAGTCCATGGTAACTAGCGGAGAGGGTGCGGGGCTGAGGGAGGTTGGAACACTGCCCTCACTGAGGGAGAGGGTGTGGCCATCTCTGCGGTGACTGAACAATGGTCAGGGGAGCATGGGGCCCAGGGCAGCGCCCTCAGAGCACGGCAGGCCCAGTGGGGTGTCACAAGCATTTAGGCCAAGGCCAAAGGTGGCCTTCTTTGTCTGCACAGCTGCCCAAACCCTCACCTTTCCACTCAGGCCGCCCACTTACTTGAAGTGTGTGTGGAACCTGTCCACGCAGTACACCTCACTGCACAGCTTACCATCGGTCTGGGCATCGTAGCTTCCTGCCAGTTGACCAAAGTTCGCTGGCAGTTGTGTCCCTCGGACACATGCTGTGATGCTCCTGCCCGGGCCACAGGCCACCTACTGCCCCTGCCCCATATCGGGGGCCGCAAAGCAGCCCTCTCTGAGTCCCCTGCCTCTAGAGGGAGTATTGGACCAACACTTGTAGAAAACGGGGTCCTCGAGTTCAAGTCATTGGAGGGACACAAATAAATCTTTGCTGAATTTTTGCTGAAGCTTACAAGCGTTTACACCTAAGCCTCTTACAAGGTCAGCTACTTAGCTAAACATTAGCTCATGATCTAAATTTACACAATAATGAAGAAATCAGCTACAAGGGGAGAGAATCTGCAAAAACAATCAATACCAGAATTAGATTCCCAAGGACATCCATCAGATGTTGGAATAATCAGGTGCAAGGCAGAAAATATACATAAAACTGGAACTGAAACAAGGAACAAGGATGTTTTCAAAGACTGGTAGGATCTCTAAAACACTTTTAAACTACATGTCATTGATAAAGCTAAATACTCAAATGTTGTGTAATACAACAGATTCATCATTGAGAAGAGAGAAATTATGCTGATTTGAAAACTGTGGCCGATGAGATTTTTGCCTAATTATATAGGAAGATTCCTCTAAAAAATACGCATTATTTCAAAGACTTATTAGCTGTGAAATAAATTAAGGGTGTTTCAAATGGCTTGTCTGCAAAGAAAGGTGAGATGTAGGCAAGCACAGAAATTCGAGGGGAAAATAGGTCAATATATACATTGCTATAGGGTGAACTAAGCCTTAGGCCAGCAACAATGTAGAGGACCTGACCCTTAGAAACTTACAAGTAAGCTGGAATCTTCAAAAGTTCAAATCTGTATAAGTAAAAATATTTATGAAAATGAATAACCAAGTGTTTTAACTGACAACAGAAGATCAAAACAATAAACCCTGAGTACATAGAAAAAAGATAAATAAAGATATGAGCAGAACTTAATACAACAGAAAACGTATAAAATTCAGGTGATCTAGTAAGTCCAAAGAATGTTCTTTGAAAATATTTAAAAGACAAACTTTGATTAAGGAAAACAAAAACATAAATAAAGAATATACAGAAAGAATCAGGACAATGTAATAGCAGAGAATATATGAAATGCCAGTAAATTTGAACATTTGTGTAAAGTGGACCATTTCCTAGCTCCTAATGTTTACGAAAACTGACACAGGAGGAAATCATTTAAGGTCACCATGTCTGCCCTTGGCCTTCTCGGAACACCCTGGCTTCAGAATGCACCATCTGTAGTCCATGGTAAACTGCGGGGACGGGCCGGGGCTGAGGCAGGTTGGAACACTGCCCTCACTGAGGGAGTGGGTGTGGCCATCTCTTCTGTGACTGAACAAAGGGCAGAGTTGCAGCGGGCCCAGTGCAGGGCCCTCAGAGCCCGGCAGGCCCAGTGTGGTGTCAAAAGCATTTAGGCCCAGGCCAAAGGACGCCTTCTTTGTCTGCACAGCTGCGCAAACTCTCACGTTTCCACTCAGGCCGCCCTCTTGCTTGAAGTGTTTGTGGAACCTGTCCGCGCTCTACTCCTCGCTGCATAGATAACCATCTGTCTGTGCATCGTTCTTTCCTGCCAGATGACAGAAGTTCATAGGCAGATGGGTCCCTGGGACACACGCGTAGATGATCCTGCCCGAGCCACAGGCCGCCCACGGGCCCTGCCCCAGATCGGGTGCCGCAAATCAGCCCTGTCTGAGTCTCCTGCCTCTAGATGTAGGATTGGACCTACCCTTGTAGAAAACGTGGTCCTTGCGGGCAACTCATTGGAAGGACACAAATATATCTTTGCCGACTTGCTGCTGAAACTTATGAGCGTTCACACCTATGCCTGTTACATGGTCAGGTGTTTAGCTATACATGAGCTCATGATCTAAATTTAAACAATAATGAAGAAAGCAGCTACAAGGGGAGACAATCAGCAAAAACAATCAATACCTGAAATAGAATCCCAAGGCCATCCATCAGATGTTGGAAAAATCAGGTGCAAGGGAGGAAATATAATTAAAACTGGAACTGAAACATGGAACAAGGATGTGTTCAAAGACTGGTAGGATCTCTAAAACATTTTTAAAGCACATGTCATTGATAAAGCTAAATACTCAAAGGTTGTGTAATGCAACAGATTAATCATTGAGAAGAGTGAAATTATGCTGTTATGAAAACTATGGCAGGTCAGATTTTCTGCCTAACTATATAATAAGATTTATCTAAATAATAAACATTATTTCAAAGACTTATTGGCTGTGAAATAAGGTAAGGGTATTTCAAATGGCTTGTCTCCAGTAAAGGTGAGATGTAGGGAATCACAGAAAGTCGAGGGGAAAATACGTTAATATATACATTGCTATATGTTGAACTAAGCCTTAGGCCAGCAAAAATGTAGAGGACCTGACCCTTAGAAACTTACAAGTAAGCTGGAATCTTCAAAAGTCCAAATCTTTATAAGTAAGAAGATTTATTAAAATGAATAACGAAGTGTTTTAATTCACATCAGAAGATCAAAACAATAAACCCTGAGAACATAGAAAAAAGATAAATAAAGATATGAGCAGAACGTATTACAACAGAAAACGTATAAAATTTAGCTCATTTAGTAAGTCCAAAGAATATTCTTTGAAAAGATTTAAAAGCCAAATTTTGATTAAGGAAAACAAAAGCATAAGTAAAGAATATACAGAAAGAGTCAGGACAATGTTATAGCAGAAAATATATGAAATGCCAGTAAATTTGAACATTTCTGTAAAGGGGACCATTTCCTAGCTCCTAAAGTTTACCAAAACTGACACAAGAGGTAACCATTAAGGTCATCATGTCTGCCCTTGGCATTCTCGGAATGCGCTGGCCTCAGAATGCAGCATCTGTAGTCCACGGTAACCTACGGAGAGGGGTCGGGTCTGAGGAAGGTTAGAACACTGCCTGCACTGAGGGAGTGCGTGTGGCCATCTCTGCTGTGACTGAGCACAGGTCAGAGGAGCAGGGATCCAGGGCCGTGTCATCAGAGTCCAGCAGACCCAGAGGGGTTTCACAAGAATTAAGGCCAAGTCCAAAGTGTGCCTTCTTTGTCTCCACACCTGCCCAAACTCTTACCTTTCAATCAGGCTGCCCTCTTACTTGAAGTGTGTGTGGAACCTGTTCGCGCAATTCACCTCGCTGCACAGCTAACCATAGGTCTGGTCATTGTAGCTTCCTTCCAGGTGACTGAAGTTCGAAGGCAGATGGGTCCCTGGGACACATGAAGAGAGGCTCCTGCCCGGGCCACCGGCCGCCCACTGGCCCTGCCGCAGATCGGGGGCCACAAAGCTGCCCTGTCTGAGTCCCCTGCCTCTAGAGGGAGTATTGGACAAACACTTGTAGAAAACGGAGTCTTCCCGGGCAACTCATTGGAGGGACACAAGTAAATCTTTGCTGACTTTCTGATGAAATTTAGGAGCGTTCACACCTAAGCCTCTTACATGGTCAGCTGTTTAGCTAAACTTGAGCTCATGATCTAACTTTACACAATAATGAAGAAATCAGCTACAAGGGGAGAAAATCAGCAAAAACAATCAATACCAGAATTAAATTCCTTAGGCAATCCATCAGATGTTGGAATAATCAGGTGCAAGGCAGAAAATATACACAAACCTGGAACAAAAACAAGGAATAACGATGTTTTCAAAACTGGTAGGATCTCTAAAACATTTTTAAAGTACATGTCATTGATAAAGCTAAATACTCAAAGGTTGTGTAATACAACAGTTTCATCATGGAGAAGAGTGAAATTATGCTGTTTTGAAAACTATGGAAGGTCAGATTTTCTGCCTAATTATATAAGAAGATTTCTCTAAAAAATACACATTATTTCAAAGAATTATTTGCTGTGAAATAAGTTAAGCGTTTTTCAAATGGCTTGTCTGCAAGGAAAGGTGAGATGTAGGGAATCACAGAAAGTCGAGGGGAAAATAGGTCAATATATACATTGCTATATGGTGAACTATGCCTTAGGCCAGCAACAATGTAGAGGACCTGAACCTTAGAAACTTACAAGTAAGCTGGAATCTTCAAAAGTTCAAATCTTTATAAGTAAAAATATTTATGAAAATGAATAACCAAGTGCTTTAATTGACATCAAAGATCAAAACAATAAACCCTGAGAACATAGAAAAAAGATAAATAAACACATGAGCAGAACTTAATACAACAGAAAACGAATAAAATTGAGTTTATTTAGTAAGTCCAAAGAATATTCTTTGAAAAGATTTAAAAGACACACTTTGATTAAGGAAAACAAAAACATAAATAAAGAATATACAGAAAGAATCAGGACAATGTTACAGCAGAGAATATATGAAATGCCAGTAAATTTGAACATTTGTGTAAAGTGGACCATTTCCTAGCTCCTAAAGTTTACCAAAAGTGACACAAGAGGAAGTCATTTAAGGTCATCATGTCTGCCCTTGGCATTCTCGGAATGCCCTGGGCTCAGAATGCAGCATCTGTAGTCCATGGTAACCTGTGGTGAGGTAGAGTGGCTGAGGGAGGTTGGAAGACTGCCCCCACAGTGGGAGTGGGTGTGGCCATCTCTGCTGTGACTGAACAAAGGGCAGGGGAGCAGAGGGCTCAGTGCAGGGCCCTCAGAGCCCGGCAGGACCGGTGGGTTGTCAGAAGCATTTAGGCCCAGGATAAAGGGCACCATCTTTGTCGGCACAGCTGCGAAAACCCTCACCTTTCCTCTCAGGCTGCCCTGTTACTTAAAGTGTGTGTTAAACCTGTCTGCGCAGTACACCTCGCTGCACAGCTAACCATAGGTCTGGGCATCGTAGCTACCTGCCAGGTAACGGAAGTTCGCAGGCAGATGGGTCCCTGGGACACACGCGAGGAGGCTCCTGCCCGGGCCACAGGCCGCCAATGCCCCTGCCCCAGATCGGGGGCCGCAAAGCAGCCCTCTCTGAGTCCCCTGCCTCTACAGGGAGTATTGGACCAACACTTGTAGAAAACGGGGTCCTCGCGGGCAACTCATAGGAGGGACACAAATAAATCTTTGCCGACTTTCTGCTGAAGCTTACGAGCGTTCACAACTATGTCTCTTACAAGGTCAGCTGTTTAGCTAATCATGAGCTCATTATCTAAATTTACACAATAATGAAGAAATCAGCTACAAGGGGAGACAAGCAGCAAAAACAATCAATACCAGAATTAGATTCCATAGGCCATCCATCAGATGTTGGAATAATCAGGTGCAAGGCAGAAAATATACACAAAACTGGAACTGAATCCAGGAAAAAGGATGTTTTCAATGGCTGATAGGATCTCTAAAACATTTTTAAAGTACATGTCATTGATAAAGCTAATTACTCAAAGGTTGTGTAATACAACAGATTCATCATTGAGAAGAGTGAAATTATGCTGTTTTGAAAACTATGGCAGGTCAGATTTTCTGCCTAAATATAAAAGAAGATTTCTCTAAAAAATACACATAATTTCAAAGACTTATTGGCTGTTAAATAAGTTAAGGTTATTTCAAATGGCTTGTCTGCAAAGAAAGGTGAGATGTAGGGAATCACAGAAAGTCGGGGGAAAATAGGTCAATATATACATTGCAATATGGTGAACTAAGCCCTAGGCCAGCAACAATGTAGAGGACACTAACCTTAGAAACTTACAAGTAACCTGGAATCTTCAAAAGTTCAAATCTTTATAAGTAAAAAGATTTATGAAAATGAATAACCAAGTGTTTTATTTGACATCAGATGATCAAAACAATAAACCCTGAGAACATTGAAAAAAGATAAATAAAGATATGAGCAGAACTTAATACAACAGAAAACGTATAAAATTCAGGTGATCTAGTAAGTCCAAAGAATATTCTTTGACAAGATTTAAAAGACACACTTTGATTAAGGAAAACAAAAACATAAGTAAAGAATATACAGAAAGAATCAGGACAAAGTTATAGCAGAGAATATAGGAAATGCCAGTAAATTTGAACATTTCTGTAAAGGCGACCATTTACTAGCTCCTAAAGTTTACCAAGAGTTACACATGAAGAAATCATTTAAGGTCATCATGTCTGCCCTTGGCATTCTCGGAACGCGCTGGCCTCAGAATACAGCATATGTAGTCCACGGTAACCTGCGGAGAGGGGGAGGGGCTGAGGAAGGTTTGAACACTGCTCTCACTGAGGGAGTGGGTATGGCCAACTCTGCGGTGACTGAACAAAGGACAGGAGAGCAGGGGGGCCAGGGCAGGGCCCTCAGTGTCCGGCAGTCCAAGTGGGGTTTCAGAAGAATTATGCCAAAGCCAAAGGGCACCTTCTTTGTCTGCACAGCTGCCCAAACTCTCACCTTTCCCTCAGGCAGCCCTCTTACTTGAAGTGTGTGTGGAACTTATCCGCGCAGTGCACCTCGCTGCACAGCTAACCATAAGTCTGGTCATTGTAACTTCCTCACAGGTGACCGTAGTTCAAAGGCAGATGGGTCCTTGGGACACACGCGGAGTGGCTCCTGCCCGCACCACAGGCTGTCCACTGTCCCTGCCCCAGATCGGGTGCCGCAAAGCAGCTCTGTCTGAATCCCCTGCCTCTAGAGGGAGAAAAGGTCCAACACTTGTAGAAAAAGGGGTCCTCGCGGGCAACTCATTGGAGGGACACAAATAAATCTTTGCCGACTTTCTGCTGAAGCTTACGAGCGTTCACACTTAAGCCTCTTACAAGGTCTCCTGTTTTGCTAAACATGAGCTCATGATCTAAATTTACACAATAATGAAGAAATCAGCTACAAGGGGAGACAATTTGCAAAAACAATCAATACAAGAATTAAATTCCTTAGGCAATCCTTCAGATGTTGGAATACTCAGGTGCAAGGCAGAAAATATACACAAACCTGGAACAAAAACAAGGAACAAGGATGTTTTCAAAACTGGTAGGATGTCTAAAACATTTTTAAAGTACATGTCATTGATAAAGCTAAATACTCAAAGGTTGTGTAATACAACAGTTTCATCATTGAGAAGAGTGAAATTATGCTGTTTTGAAAACTATGGCAGGTCAGATTTTCTGCCTAATTATATAAGAAGATTTCTCTAAAAAATACACATTATTTCAAAGAATTATTGGGTGTGAAATAAGTTAAGGGTATTTCAAATGGCTTGTCTGCAAAGAAAGGTGAGATGTAGGGAATCACAGAACGTCGAGGGGAAAATAGGTCAATATATACATTGCTATATGGTGAACTAAGCCTTAGGCCAGCAACAATGTAGAGGACCTGAACCTTAGAAACTTACAAGTAAGCTGGAATCTTCAAAAGGTCAAATCTTTATAACTAAAAAGATTTATGAAAACGAATAACCAAGTGCTTTAATTGACATCAAAAGATCAAAACAATAAACCCTGAGAACATAGAAAAAAGATAAATAAACACATGAGCAGAACTTAATACAACAGAAAACGTATAAAATTGAGTTTATTTAGTAAGTCCAAAGAATATTCTTTGAAAAGATTTAAAAGACACACTTTGATTAAGGAAAACAAAAACATAAATAAAGAATATACAGAAAGAATCAGGACAATGTTATAGCAGAGAAGATCTGAAATGCTAGTAAATTTTAACATTTGTGTAAAGTGGAGCATTTCCTAGCTCCTAAAGTTTACCAAAAGTGACACAAGAGGAAATCATTTAAGGTCATCATGTCTGCCCTTGGCATTCTCGGAACGCCCTGGAATCAGAATGCAGCATCTATAGTCCATGGTAACCTGTGGTGAGGTAGAGGGGCTGAGGGAGGTTGGAACACTGCCCTCACTGAGGGAGTGGGTGTGGCCATCTCTGCTCTGACTGAACATAGAGCAGGATAGCAGGGAAACCAGTGCAGGGCCCTCAGAGTCCGGCAGGCCCAGTGGGGTGTCTCAAGCATTTAGGCCCGGTGCAAAGGTCGCCTTCTTTGTCTGCACAGGTGCCCAAACTCTCACTTTTCCACTCAGGCCACCCTCTTACTTGAAGTGTGTGTGGAACCTGTCTGCGCAGTACACCTCGCTGCACAGCTAACCATAGGTCTGGGCATCGTAGCTTCCTCCCAGGTGACCAAAGTTCGCAGGCAGATGGGTCCCTGGGACACACGCAGAGAGGCTCCTGCCCGGGCCACAGGCCGCCCAATGCCACTGCCACGGATCGTGGGGCACAAAGCCGCCCTGTCTGAGGCCGAGCCTATAGAGGGAGTAGTGGACCAACCCTTGTAGTAAACGGGGTCCTCGCGGGCTACTCATTGGAGGGACACAAATAAATCTTTGCGGACTTTCTGATGAAACTTACGAGTGTTCACACCTAATCCTCTTACAAAGTCAGATGTTTAGCTAAACATGAGCTCATGATCTAAATTTACACAATAATGAAGGAATCAGCTACAAGGGGTGACAAGCAGCAAAAACAATCAATACCAGAATTAGATTCCCTAGGCCAACCATCAGATGTTGGAATAATCAGGTGCAAGGCAGAAAGTATACACAAAACTTGAACTGAAACAAGGAACAAGGATGTTTTCAAAGACTGGTACGATCTCTAAAACATTTTTAAAGTACATGTCATTGATAAAGCTAAATACTCAATGGTTGTGTAATACAACAGATTCATCATTGAGAAGAGTGAAATTATGCTGTTTTCAAAACTATGGCAGGTCAGATTTTCTGCCTAATTACATAAGAAGATTTCTCTAAAAAATACACATTATTTCAAAGACTTATTGGCTGTGAAATAAGTTAAGGGTATTTCAAATGGCTTGTCTGCAAAGAAAGGTGAGATGTAGGGAATCACAGAAAGTCGAGGGGAAAATAGGTCAATATATACATTGCTATATGGAGAACTAAGACTTAGGCCAGCCACAATGTAGAGTACCTGACCCTTAGAAACTTACAATTAAGCTGGAATCTTGAAAAGTTCAAATCTTTATAAGTAAAAAGATTTATTAAAATGAATAACAAAGTGTTTTAATTGACATCAGAATATCAAAACAATAAACCTGAGAACATAGAAAAAATATAAATAAAGATATGAGCAGAACTTAATACAATAGAAAACGTATAAAATTCAGGTCATGTAGTAAGTCCAAATAATATTCTTTGACAAAATTAAAAGACAAATTTTGATTAAGGAAAACCAAAACATAAGTAAAGAATATACAGAAAGAATCAGGACAATGTTATAGCAGAGAATATATGAAATTCCAGTCAATTTGAACATTTGTGTAAAGTGGACCAGTTCCTAGCTCCTAAAGTTTACCAAAACTGACACAAGAGGAAATCATTTAAGGTCATTATGTCTGCCTTTGGCATTCTCGGAATGCCCTGGACTCAGAATGCAGCAATGGTAGTCCATGGTAACCTGCGGTGAAGGGGCGGGGCTGAGGGAGGTTGGAACACTGCCCTCACAGAGGGAGTGGGTGTGGCCATCTCTGCTGTGACTGAACAAAGGACAGGGGAGCAGGGGGCCCAGGGCAGGGCCCTCAGAGCCAGGCAGGCCCAGTGGGGTGTCACAAGTATTTAGGCCCAGGCAAAAGTGCGCCTTCTTTGTCTGCACAGCTGCCCAAACTCTCACCTTTCCACTCAGGCCGCCCTCTTACTTGAAGTGTGTGTGGAACCTATCCACGCAGTACACCTCACTGCACAGCTAACCATAGGTCTGGGCATCATAGCTTCCTGCCAGGTGACCGAACTTCGCAGGCAGATGGGTCCCTGGGACACACGCAGAGAGGCTCCTGCCCGGGCCACAGGCCGCCCACTGCCACTGCCCCAGATCATGGGGCACAAAGCAGCCCTGTCTGAGGCCGTGCCTCTAGAGGGAGTAGTGGAACAACACTTGTAGGAAACGGGGTCCTCGCGGGCAACTCATTGGAGGGACACAAATAAATCTTTGCGGACTTTCTGATGAAACTTACGAGTGTTCACACATAAGCCTCTTACAAAGTCAGATGTTTAGCTAAACATGAGCTCAAGATCTAAATTTACACAATAATGAAGAAATCAGCTACAGGGGGAGACAATCAGCAAAAACAATCAATACCAGAATTAGATTCCCTAGGCCATCGATCAGACGTTGGAATAACCAGGTGCAAGGCAGAAAATATACATAAAACTGGAACTGAAACAAGGAACAAGGATGTTTTCAAAGACTGGTAGGATCTCTAAAACCTTTTTAAAGTACATGTCATTGATAAAGCTAAATACTCAAAGGTTGTGTAATACAACAGATTCATCACTGAGAAGAGTGAAATTATGCTGTTTTGAAAACTATGGCAGGTCAGATTTTCTGCCTAAATATATAAGAAGATTTCTGTGAAAACTACACATTATTTCAAAGACTTATTGGCTGTGAAATAAGTTAAGGTTATTTCAAAGGGCTTGTCTGCAAAGAAAGGTGAGATGTAGGAAATAACAGAAAGTCGAGGGGAAAATAGGTCAATGTATACGTTGCTATATTGTGAACTAAGCCTTTGGCCAACCACAATGTAGAGGACCTGACCCTTAGAAACATACAAGTAAGCTGGAATCTTTAAAAATTCAAATCTCTATAAGTAAAAAGATTTATTAAAATGAATAACCAAGTGTTTTAATTGACATCAGAAGATCAAAACAATAAACCCTGAGAACATAGAAAAAAGATAAATAAAGATATGAGCAGAACTTAATACCACAGAAAACGTATAAAATTCAGTTGAGGTAGTAAGTCCAAAGAATATTCTTTGACAAGATTTAAAAGACACACTTTGATTAAAGAAAACCAAAACATAAGTAAAGAATATACAGAAAGAATCAGGACAATGTTATAGCAGAGAATATATGAAATGCCAGTAAATTTGAACATTTGTGTAAAGTGGACCATTTCCTAGCTCCTAAAGTTTACCAAAATTGACACAAGAGGAAATCATTATGGTCATCATGTCTGCCCTTGGAATTCTCGGAACGCCCTGGCCTTAGAATGCAGCATCTGTATTCCATGGTAACCTGTGGAAAGGGGGCGGGGCTGAGGGAGGTTGGAACACTGCCTTCAATGAGGGAGTGGGTGGGGCCATCTCTGCTGTGACTGAACAAAGGGCAGGGGAGAAGGGGGCCAACGGCAGGGCCCTCAGAGCCCGGCAGGCCCAGTCGTGTGTCACAAGCATTTAGGCCCAGGCCATAGTGCGCCTTCTTTGTCTGCACAGCTACCCAAACTCTCACCTTTCCACTCAGGCCGCACTCTTACTTGAAATGTGTGTGGAACCGGAACGCGCAGTACACCGCGATTCAAAGCTAACCATAGGTCTGGGCATCATAGCTTCCTGCCATGTGACCGATGTTCGCAGGCAGATGGGTCGTGGGACACACGTGGGGAGCCTCCTGCCCAGGCTACAGGTCGCCCAAAGCCACTATCCCAGATCGGGGGCAGCAAAGCAGTCCTGTCTGAGTCCCAGCCTCTAGAGGGAGTAGAGGACCAACACTTGTAGAAAAAGGGGTCCGCGCGGGTAACTCATTGGAGGGACACAAACAAATCTTTGCGGACTTTCTGCTGTAGCTTACGAGCGTTCACACCTAAGCCTCTTACAGGGTCAGCTGTTTAGCTAAACATGACCTCATGATCTAAATTTACACAATAATGAAGAAATCAGCTACAAGGGGAGACAAGCAGCAAAAACAATCAATACCAGAATTAGATTCCCTAGGCCAACCATCAGATGTTAGATTAATCAGGTGCAAGGCAGAAAGTATACACAAAACTTGAACTGAAACAAGGAACAAGGATGTTTTCAAAGACTGGTAGGATCTATAAAACATTTTTAAAGTACATGGCATTGATAAAGCTAAATATTCAATGGTTGTGTAATACAACAGATTCATCATTGAGAAGAATGAAATTAGGCTGTTTTGAAAACTATGGCAGGTCAGAATTTCTGCCTAATTATATAAGAAGATTTCTCTAAAAAATACACATTATTTCAAAGACTTATTGGCTGTGAAATAAGTTAAGGGTATTTCAAATGGCTTGTCTTCAAAGAAAGGTGAGATGTAGGGAATCACAGAAAGTCGAGGGGAAAATAGGTCAATATATACATTGCTATATGGAGAACTAAGACATAGGCCAGCCACAATGTAGAGTACCTGACCCTTAGAAACTTACAAGTAAGCTGGAATCTTGAAAAGTTCAAATCTTTATAAGTAAAAAGATTTATTAAAATGAATAAACAAGTGTTTTAATTGACATCAGAATATCAAAACAATAAACCTGAGAACATAGAAAAAATATAAATAAAGATATGAGCAGAACTTAATACCACAGAAAACGTATAAAATTCAGGTGATGTAGTAAGTCCAAAGAATATTCTTTGACAAGATTAAAAGACAAACTTTGATTAAGGAAAACCAAAACATAAGTAAAGAATATAGAGAAAGAATCAGGACAATGTTATAGCAGAGAATATATGAAATGCCAGTCAATTTGAACATTTGTGTAAAGTGGACCAGTTCCTAGCTCCTAAAGTTTACCAAAACTGACACAAGAGGAAATCATTTAAGATCATCATGTCTGCCTTTGGCATTCACGGAATGCTCTGGTCTCAGAATGCAGCAACGGTAGTCCATGGTAACCTGAGGAGAAGGGGCGGGGCTGAGGGAGGTTGGAACAGTGCCCTCACAGAGGGAGTGGGTGTGGCCATCATTGCTGTGACTGAACAAAGTGCAGGGGAGCAGGGCGCCCAGGGCAGGGCCCTCAGAGCCCGGCAGGCCAAGTGGGGTGTCACAAGCATTTAGGCCCAGGACAAAGGGCGCCATCTTTGTCTGCACAGCTGCCCAAACTCTCACCTTTCCACTCAGGCCGCCCTCTTACTTGAAGTGTGTGTGGAACCTGTCCGCGCAGTACACCTCGCTGCACAGCTAACCAAAGGTCTGGGCATCGTTGCTTCCTGCCAGGTGACCGAAGTTCGCAGGCAGATGGGTCCCTGGGACACACGCAGAGAGGCTCCTGCCCGAGCCACAGGCCGCCCACTGCCACTGCAACATATCGTGGGGCACAAAGCAGCCCTGTCTGAGGACGTGCCTCTAGAGGGAGTAGTGGAACAACACTTGTAGGAAACGGGGTCCTCGCGGGCAACTCATTGGAGGGACACAAATAAATCTTTGCGTACTTTCTGATGAAACTTACGAGTGTTCACACCTAAGCCTATTACAAAGACAGATGTTTAGCTAAACATGAGCCCATGATCTAAATTTACACAATAATGAAGAAATCAGCTACAGGGGGAGACAATCAGCAAAAACTATCAATGCCAGAATTAGATTCCCTAGGCCATCGATCAAACGTTGGAATAATCAGGTGCAAGGCCGAAAATATACATAAAACTGGAACTGAAACAAGGAACAAGGATGTTTTCAAAGACTGGTAGGATCTCTAAAACCTTTTTAAAGTACATGTCATTGATATAGCTAAATACTCAAAGGTTGTGTAACACAACAGATTCATCATTGAGAAGAGTGAAATCATGCTGTTTTGAAAACTATGGCAGGTCAGATTTTCTGCCTAAATATATAAGAAGATTTCACTGAAAACTACACATTATTTCAAAGACTTATTGGCTGTGAAATAAGTTAAGGTTATTTCAAAGGGCTTTTCTGCAAAGAAAGGTGAGATGTAGGAAATCACAGAAAGTCGAGGGGAAAATAGGTCAATATATACGTTGCTATATTTTGAACTAAGCCTTTGACCAGCCACAATGTAGAGGACCTGACCCTTAGAAACTTACAAGTAAGCTGGAATCTTTAAAAATTCAAATCTGTATAAGTAAAAAGATTTATTAAAATGAATAACCAAGTGTTTTAATTGACATCAGAAGATCAAAACAATAAACACTGAGAACATAGAAAAAAGATAAATAAAGATATGAGCAGAACTTAATACCACAGAAAACGGATAAAATTCAGTTGAGGTAGTAAGTCCAAAGAATATTCTTTGACAAGATTTAAAAGACACACTTTGATTAAGGAAAACCAAAACATAAGTAAAGAATATACAGAAAGAATCAGGAGAATGTTATAGCAGAGAATATATGAAATGCCAGTCAATTTGAACATTTGTGTAAAGTGGACCATTTCCTAGCTCCTAAAGTTTACCAATATTGACACAAGAGGAAATCATTTAAGGTCATCATGTCTGCCCTTGGCATTCTCGGAATGCCCTGGAATCAGAAAGCAGCATCGGTAGTCCATGGTAACCTGCGAGGAAGGGGCGGGGCTGAGGGAGGTTGGAACACTGCCCTCACAGAGGGAGTGGGTGTGGCCATCTCTGCTGTGACTGAACAAAGGGCAGGGGAGCAGGGGGCCAAGGGCAGGGCCCTCAGAGCCCGGCAGGCCCAGTGGGGTGTCACAAGCATTTAGGCCCAGGACAAAGGGCACCTTCTTTGTCTGCACAGCGGCCCAAACTCTCACCATTCCACTCAGGCCGCCCTCTTACTTGAAGTGTGTGTGGAATCTGTCCGCGCAGTACACCTCGCTGCATAGCTAACAATAGGTCTGGGCATCGTAGCTTCCTGCCAGGGGACCGAACTTCGCAGCCAGATGGGTCCCTGGGACACACGCAGAGAGGCTGCTGCCCGGGCCACAGGCCGCCCACTGCCACTGCCACAGATCGTGGGGCACAAAGCAGCCCTGTCTGAGGCCGTGCCTCTAGAGGGAGTAGTGGACCAACACTTGTAGGAAACGGGGTCCTCGCGGGCAACTCATTGGAGGGACACCAATAAATCTTTGCGGACTTTCTGATGAAACTTACGAGTGTTCACACCTAAGCCTCTTACAAAGTCAGATGTTTAGCTAAACATGAGCTCATGATCTAAATTTACACAATAATGAAGAAATCAGCTACAGGGGGAGACAATCAGCAAAAACAATCAATACCAGAATTAGATTCCCTAGGCCATCGATCAGACGTTGGAATAATCAGGTGCAAGGCAGAAAATATACATAAAACTGGAACTGAAACAAGGAACAAGGATGTTTTCAAAGACTGGTAGGATCTCTAAAACATTTTTAAAGTACATGTCATTGATAAAGCTAAATACTCAAAGGTTGTGTAATACAACAGATTCATCATTGAGAAGAGTGAAATTATGCTGTTTTGAAAACTATGGCAGGTCAGATTTTCTGCCTAAATATATAAGAAGATTTCTCTGAAAACTACACATTATTTCAAAGACTTATTGGCTGTGAAATAAGTTAAGGTTATTTCAAATGGCTTGTCTGCAAAGAAAGGTGAGATGTAGGAAATCACAGAAAGTCGAGGGGAAAATAGGTCAATATATACGTTGCTATATTGTGAACTAAGCATTTGGCCAGCCACAATGTAGAGTACCTGACCCATAGAAACTTACAAGTAAGCTGGAATCTTTAAAAATTCAAATCTGTATAAGTAAAAAGATTGATGAAAATGAATAACCAAGTGTTTTAATTGACATCAGAAGATCAAAACAATAAACCCTGAGAACATAGAAAAAAGATAAATAAAGATATGAATAGAAATTAATACCACAGAAAACGTATAAAATTCAGTTGAGGTAGTAAGTCCAAAGAATGTTCTTTGACAAGATTTAAAAGACACACTTTGATTAAGGAAAACCAAAACATAAGTAAAGAATATACAGAAAGAATCAGGAAAATGTTATAGCAGAGAATATATGAAATGCCAGTAAATTTGAACATTTGTGTAAAGTGGACCATTTCCTAGCTCCTAAAGTTTACCAAAATTGACACAAGAGGAAATCATTTAATGTCATCATGTCTGCCCTTGGAATTCTCGGAACGCCCTGGCCTCAGAATGCAGCATCTATAGTCCATGGTAACCTGCGGAGATGGGGCGGGGCTGAGGGAGGTTGGAACACTGCCGGCACAGAGGGAGTGGGTGGGGCAATCTCTGCTGTGACTGAACAAAGGGCAGGGGAGTAGGGGGCCCAGGGCCGGGCCCTCAGAGCCCGGCAGGCCAAGTGGGGTGTCACAAGCATTTAGGCCCAGGACAAAGGGCGCCTTCTTTGTCTGCACAGCTGCCCAAACTCTCACCTTTCCACTCAGGCCGCCCTCTTACTTGAAGTGTGTGTGGAACCTGTCCGCGCAGTACACCTCGCTGCACAGCTAAGCATATGTCTGGGCATCGTAGCTTCCTGCCAGGGGACCGAAATTCACAGGCAGATGGGTCCCTGGGACACACGCAGAGAGACTCCTGCCCGGGCCACAGGCCGCCCACTGCCACTGGCACAGATCGTGGGGCACAAAGCAGCCCTGTCTGAGGCCGTGCCTCTAGAGGGAGTAGTGGACCAACACTTGTAGGAAACGGGGTCCTCGCGGGCAACTCATTGGAGGGACACCAATAAATCTTGCGGACTTTCTGATGAAACTTACGAGTGTTCACACCTAAGCCTCTTACAAAGTCAGATGTTTAGCTAAACATGAGCCCATGATCTAAATTTACACAATAATGAAGAAATCAGCTACAGGGGGAGACAATCAGCAAAAACAATCAATACAAGAATTAGATTCCCTAGGCCATCGAACAGACGTTGGAATAATCAGGTGCAAGGCAGAAAATATACATAAAACTGGAACTGAAACAAGGAACAAGGATGTTTTCAAAGACTGGTAGGATCTCTAAAACCTTTTTAAAGTACATGTCATTGATAAAGTTAAACACTCAAAGGTTGTGTAATACAACAGATTCATCATTGAGAATAGTGAAATTATGCTGTTTTGAAAACTATGGCAGGTCAGATTTTCTGCCTAAATATATAAGAAGATTTCTCTGAAAACTACACATTATTTCAAAGACTTATTGGCTGTGAAATAAGTTAAGGTTATTTCAAAGGGCTTGTCTGCAAAGAAAGGTGAGATGTAGGGAATCACAGAAAGTCGAGGGAAAATAGGTCAATATATACATTGCTATATGGAGAACTAAGACTTAGGCCAGCCACAATGTAGAGGACCTGACCCTTAGAAACTTACAAGTAAGCTGGAATCTTGAAAAGTTCAAATCTTTATAAGTAAAAAGATTTATTAAAATGAATAACCAAGTGTTTTAATTGACATCAGAATATCAAAACAATAAACCTGAGAATAGAAAAAATATAAATAAAGATATGAGCAGAACTTAATACAATAGAAAACGTATAAAATTCAGGTGATGTAGTAAGTCCAAAGAATATTCTTTGACATGATTAAAAGACAAACTTTGATTAAGGAAAACCAAAACATAAGTAAAGAATATAGAGAAAGAATCAGGACAATGTTATGGCAGAGAATATATGAAATGCCAGTCAATTTGAACATTTGTGTAAAGTGGACCAGTTCCTAGCTCCTAATGTTTACCAAAACTGACACAAGAGGAAATCATTTAAGATCATCATGTCTGCCTTTGGCATTCTCGGAATGCTCTGGTCTCAAAATGCAGCAACGGTAGTCCATGGTAACCTGCGGAGAAGGGGCGGGGCTGAGGGAGGTTGGAACACTGCCCGCACAGAGGGAGTGGGTGTGGCCATCTCTGCTGTGACTGAACAAAGGGCAGTGGAGCAGGGGTCCCAGGGCAGGGCCCTCAGAGCCCGGCAGGCCCAGTGGGGTGTCACAAGCATTTAGGCCCAGGACAAAGGGCGCCTTCTTTGTCTGCATATCTGCCCAAACTCTCACCTTTCCACTCAGGCCCCCCTCTTACTTGAAGTGTGTGTGGAACCTGTCCGCGCAGTACACCTCGCTGCACAGCTAACCATAGGTCTGGGCATCGTAGCTTCCTGCCAGGGGACCGAAGTTCGCAGGCAGATGGGTCCCTGGGACACACGCAGAGAGGCTGCTTCCCGGGCCACAGGCCGCCCACTGCCACTGCAACAGATCGTGGGGCACAAAGCAGCCCTGTCTGAGGCCGTGCCTCTAGAGGGAGTAGTGGACCAACACTTGTAGGAAACGGGGTCCTCGCGGGCAACTCATTGGAGGGACATAAATAAATCTTTGCGGACTTTCTGATGAAACTTACGAGTGTTCACACCTAAGCCTATTACAAAGACAGATGTTTAGCTAAACATGAGCTCATGATCTAAATTTACACAGTAATGAAGAAATCAGCTACAGGGGGAGACAATCAGCAAAAACTATCAATACCAGAATTACATTCCCTAGGCCATCGATCAGACGTTGGAATAATCAGGTGCAAGGCAGAAAATATACATAAAACTGGAACTGAAACAAGGAACAAGGATGTTTTCAAAGACTGGTAGGATCTCTAAAACCTTTTTAAAGTACATGTCATTGATAAAGCTAAATACTCAAAGGTTGTGTAATACAACAGATTCATCACTGAGAAGAGTGAAATTATGCTGTTTTGAAAACTATGGCAGGTCAGATTTTCTGCCTAAATATATAAGAAGATTTCTCTGAAAACTACACATTATTTCAAAGACTTATTGGCAGTGAAATAAGTTAAGGTTATTTCAAAGGGCTTGTCTGCAAAGAAAGGTGAGATGTAGGAAATCACAGAAAGTCGAGGGGATAATAGGTCAATGTATACGTTGCTATATTGTGAACTAATCCTTTGGCCAACCACAATGTAGAGGACCTGACCCTTAGAAACTTACAAGTAAGCTGGAATCTTTAAAAATTCAAATCTGTATAAGTAAAAAGATTTATTAAAATGAATAACCAAGTGTTTTAATTGACATCAGAAGATCAAAACAATAAACCCTGAGAACATAGAAAAAAGATAAATAAAGATATGAGCAGAACTTAATACAATAGAAAACGTATAAAATTCAGGTGATGTAGTAAGTCCAAAGAATATTCTTTGACAAGATTAAAAGACAAACTTTGATTAAGGAAAACCAAAACATAAGTAAAGAATATACAGAAAGAATCAGGAGAATGTTATAGCAGAGAATATATGAAATGCCAGTAAATTTGAACATTTGTGTAAAGTGGACCAGTTCCTAGCTCCTAAAGTTTACCAAAACTGACACAAGAGGAAATCATTTAAGGTCATCATGTCTGCCCTTGGCATTCTCGGAATGCCCTGGAATCAGAATGCAGCATCTGAAGTCCATGTTAACCTGCGGAGAGGGGGCGGGGCTGAGGGAGGTTTGAACACTGCCCTCACAGAGGGAGTGTGTGTGGCCATCTCTGCTGTGACTGAACAAAGGGCAGGGGAGCAGGGGGCCCAGGGCAGGGCCCTCAGAGCCCGGCAGGCCCAGTGGGGTTTCACAAGCATTTAGGCCCAGTACAAAGGGCGCCTTCTTTCTCTGCACAGCTGCCCAAACTCTCACCTTTCCACTCAGGCCGCCCTCTTACTTGAAGTGTGTGTGGAACCTGTCCGCGCAGGACACCTCGCTGCACAGCTAACCATAGGTCTGGGCATCGTAGCTTCCTGCCATGTGACCGAAGTTCGCAGGCAGATGGGTCCCTGGGACACAGGCAGAGATGCTCCTATCCGGGCCACAGGCCGCCCACTGCAACTGCCCCAGATCGTGGGGCGCAAAGCAGCAGTGTCTGAAGCCGTGCCTCTAGAGGGAGTAGTGGACCAACCCTTGTAGAAAACGGGGTCCTCGTGGGCAAATCATTGGAGGGACACAAATATATCTTTGCGGACTTTCTGATGAAGCTTACGAGCGTTCACACCTAAGCCTCTTACAAGGTCAGCTGTTTAGCTAAACATGAGCTCATGATCTAAATTTACACAATAATGAAGAAATCAGCTACAAGGGGAGACAAGCAGCAAAAACAATCAATACCAGAATTAGATTCCCTAGGCCAGCCATCAGATGTTGGAATAATCAGGTGCAAGGCAGAAAGTATACACAAAACTGGAACTGAAACAAGGAACAAGGATGTTTTCAAAGACTGGTAGGATCTCTAAAACATTTTTAAAGTACATGTCATTGATAAAGCTAAATACTCAATGGTTGTGTAACACAACAGATTCATCATTGAGAAGAGTGAAATTATGCTGTTTTGAAAACTATGGCAGGTCAGATTTTCTGCCTAATTATATAAGAAGATTTCTCTAAAAAATACACATTATTTCAAAGACTTATTGGCTGTGAAATAAGTTAAGGGTATTTCAAATGGCTTGTGTGCAAAGAAAGGTGAGATGTAGGGAATCACAGAAAGTCGAGGGGAAAATAGGTCAATATATACATTGCTATATGGTGAACTAAGACTTAGGCCAGCCACAATGTAGAGGACCTGACCCTTAGAATCTTACAAGTAAGCTGGAATCTTGAAAAGTTCAAATTTTTATAAGTAAAAAGACTTATTAAAATGAATAACCAAGTGTTTTAATTGACATCAGAATATCAAAACAATAAACCTGAGAACATAGAAAAAATATAAATAAAGATATGAGCAGAACTTAATACAATAGAAAACGTATAAAATTCAGGTGATGTAGTAAGTCCAAAGAATATTCTTTGACAAGATTAAAAGACACACTTTGATTAAGGAAAACCAAAACATAAGTAAAGAATATACAGAAAGAATCAGGACAATGTTATACCAGAGAGTATATGAAATGCCAGTAAATTTGAAGGTTTGTGTAAAGTGGACCAGTTCCTAGCTTCTAAAATTTACCAAAACTGACACAAGAGGAAATCATTTAAGGTCATCATGTCAGCCCTTGGCCTTCTCGGAATGCCCTGGACTCAGAATGCAGCATCTTTAGTCCATGGTAACCTGCGGAGAAGGGACTGGGCTGAGGGAGTGTGGAACACTGCCCTCACAGAGGGAGTGGGTGTGGCCATCTCTGCTGTGACTGAACAAAGGGCAGGGGAGCAGGGGGCCCAGGGCAGGGCCCTCAGAGCCCGGCAGGCCCAGTGGGGTGTCACAAGCATTTAGGCCCAGGACAAGGGGCACCAGCTTTGTCTGCACAGATGCCCAAACCCTCACCTTTCCACTCAGGCCGCCCTCTTACTTGAAGTGTGTGTGGAACCTCTCCGCGCAGTTCACCTCGCTGCACAGCTAACCATAGGTCTGGGCATCGTAGCTTCCTGCCATGTGACCGAAGTTCGCAGGGAGATGGGTCCCTGGGACACACGCAGAGAGGCTCATGCCCCAGCCACAGGCCACCCACTGCCACTGCCACAGATCGCGGGGCACAAAGCAGCCCTGTCTGAGGCCGTGCCTCTAGAGGGAGTAGTGGACCAACACTTGTAGTCAACGGGGTCCTCGCGGGCAACTCATTGGAGGGACACAAATAAATCTTTGCGGACTTTCTGATGAAACTTACGAGTGATCACACCTAAGCCTCTTACAAAGTCAGATGTTTAGCTAAACATGAGCTCATGATCTAATTTTACACAATAATGAAGAAATCAGCTACAGGGGGAGACAATCAGCAAAAACAAACAATACCAGAAATAGATTCCCTAGGCCATCGATCAGACGTTGGAATAACCAGGTGCAAGGCAGAAAATATACATAAAACTGGAACTGAAACAAGGAACAAGGATGTTTTCAAAGACTGGTAGGATCTCTAAAACATTTTTAAAGTACATGTCACTGATAAATCTAAATAATCATAGGTTGTGTAATACAACAGATTCATCACTGAGAAGAGTGAAATTATGCTGTTTTGAAAACTATGGCAGGTCAGATTTTCTGCCTAAATATATAAGAAGATTTCTCTGAAAACTACACATTATTTCAAAGACTTATTGGCTGTGAAATAAGTTAAGGTTATTTCAAAGGGCTTGTCTGCAAAGAAAGGTGAGATGTAGGGAATCACAGAAAGTCGAGGGAAAATAGGTCAATATATACATTGCTATATGGAGAACTAAGACTTAGGCCAGCCACAATGTAGAGGACCTGACCCTTAGAAACTTACAAGTAAGCTGGAATCTTGAAAAGTTCAAATCTTTATAAGTAAAAAGATTTATTAAAATGAATAACCAAGTGTTTTAATTGACATCAGAATATCAAAACAATAAACCTGAGAATAGAAAAAATATAAATAAAGATATGAGCAGAACTTAATACAATAGAAAACGTATAAAATTCAGGTGATGTAGTAAGTCCAAAGAATATTCTTTGACATGATTAAAAGACAAACTTTGATTAAGGAAAACCAAAACATAAGTAAAGAATATAGAGAAAGAATCAGGACAATGTTATGGCAGAGAATATATGAAATGCCAGTCAATTTGAACATTTGTGTAAAGTGGACCAGTTCCTAGCTCCTAATGTTTACCAAAACTGACACAAGAGGAAATCATTTAAGATCATCATGTCTGCCTTTGGCATTCTCGGAATGCTCTGGTCTCAAAATGCAGCAACGGTAGTCCATGGTAACCTGCGGAGAAGGGGCGGGGCTGAGGGAGGTTGGAACACTGCCCGCACAGAGGGAGTGGGTGTGGCCATCTCTGCTGTGACTGAACAAAGGGCAGTGGAGCAGGGGTCCCAGGGCAGGGCCCTCAGAGCCCGGCAGGCCCAGTGGGGTGTCACAAGCATTTAGGCCCAGGACAAAGGGCGCCTTCTTTGTCTGCATATCTGCCCAAACTCTCACCTTTCCACTCAGGCCCCCCTCTTACTTGAAGTGTGTGTGGAACCTGTCCGCGCAGTACACCTCGCTGCACAGCTAACCATAGGTCTGGGCATCGTAGCTTCCTGCCAGGGGACCGAAGTTCGCAGGCAGATGGGTCCCTGGGACACACGCAGAGAGGCTGCTTCCCGGGCCACAGGCCGCCCACTGCCACTGCAACAGATCGTGGGGCACAAAGCAGCCCTGTCTGAGGCCGTGCCTCTAGAGGGAGTAGTGGACCAACACTTGTAGGAAACGGGGTCCTCGCGGGCAACTCATTGGAGGGACATAAATAAATCTTTGCGGACTTTCTGATGAAACTTACGAGTGTTCACACCTAAGCCTATTACAAAGACAGATGTTTAGCTAAACATGAGCTCATGATCTAAATTTACACAGTAATGAAGAAATCAGCTACAGGGGGAGACAATCAGCAAAAACTATCAATACCAGAATTACATTCCCTAGGCCATCGATCAGACGTTGGAATAATCAGGTGCAAGGCAGAAAATATACATAAAACTGGAACTGAAACAAGGAACAAGGATGTTTTCAAAGACTGGTAGGATCTCTAAAACCTTTTTAAAGTACATGTCATTGATAAAGCTAAATACTCAAAGGTTGTGTAATACAACAGATTCATCACTGAGAAGAGTGAAATTATGCTGTTTTGAAAACTATGGCAGGTCAGATTTTCTGCCTAAATATATAAGAAGATTTCTCTGAAAACTACACATTATTTCAAAGACTTATTGGCAGTGAAATAAGTTAAGGTTATTTCAAAGGGCTTGTCTGCAAAGAAAGGTGAGATGTAGGAAATCACAGAAAGTCGAGGGGATAATAGGTCAATGTATACGTTGCTATATTGTGAACTAATCCTTTGGCCAACCACAATGTAGAGGACCTGACCCTTAGAAACTTACAAGTAAGCTGGAATCTTTAAAAATTCAAATCTGTATAAGTAAAAAGATTTATTAAAATGAATAACCAAGTGTTTTAATTGACATCAGAAGATCAAAACAATAAACCCTGAGAACATAGAAAAAAGATAAATAAAGATATGAGCAGAACTTAATACAATAGAAAACGTATAAAATTCAGGTGATGTAGTAAGTCCAAAGAATATTCTTTGACAAGATTAAAAGACAAACTTTGATTAAGGAAAACCAAAACATAAGTAAAGAATATACAGAAAGAATCAGGAGAATGTTATAGCAGAGAATATATGAAATGCCAGTAAATTTGAACATTTGTGTAAAGTGGACCAGTTCCTAGCTCCTAAAGTTTACCAAAACTGACACAAGAGGAAATCATTTAAGGTCATCATGTCTGCCCTTGGCATTCTCGGAATGCCCTGGAATCAGAATGCAGCATCTGAAGTCCATGTTAACCTGCGGAGAGGGGGCGGGGCTGAGGGAGGTTTGAACACTGCCCTCACAGAGGGAGTGTGTGTGGCCATCTCTGCTGTGACTGAACAAAGGGCAGGGGAGCAGGGGGCCCAGGGCAGGGCCCTCAGAGCCCGGCAGGCCCAGTGGGGTTTCACAAGCATTTAGGCCCAGTACAAAGGGCGCCTTCTTTCTCTGCACAGCTGCCCAAACTCTCACCTTTCCACTCAGGCCGCCCTCTTACTTGAAGTGTGTGTGGAACCTGTCCGCGCAGGACACCTCGCTGCACAGCTAACCATAGGTCTGGGCATCGTAGCTTCCTGCCATGTGACCGAAGTTCGCAGGCAGATGGGTCCCTGGGACACAGGCAGAGATGCTCCTATCCGGGCCACAGGCCGCCCACTGCAACTGCCCCAGATCGTGGGGCGCAAAGCAGCAGTGTCTGAAGCCGTGCCTCTAGAGGGAGTAGTGGACCAACCCTTGTAGAAAACGGGGTCCTCGTGGGCAAATCATTGGAGGGACACAAATATATCTTTGCGGACTTTCTGATGAAGCTTACGAGCGTTCACACCTAAGCCTCTTACAAGGTCAGCTGTTTAGCTAAACATGAGCTCATGATCTAAATTTACACAATAATGAAGAAATCAGCTACAAGGGGAGACAAGCAGCAAAAACAATCAATACCAGAATTAGATTCCCTAGGCCAGCCATCAGATGTTGGAATAATCAGGTGCAAGGCAGAAAGTATACACAAAACTGGAACTGAAACAAGGAACAAGGATGTTTTCAAAGACTGGTAGGATCTCTAAAACATTTTTAAAGTACATGTCATTGATAAAGCTAAATACTCAATGGTTGTGTAACACAACAGATTCATCATTGAGAAGAGTGAAATTATGCTGTTTTGAAAACTATGGCAGGTCAGATTTTCTGCCTAATTATATAAGAAGATTTCTCTAAAAAATACACATTATTTCAAAGACTTATTGGCTGTGAAATAAGTTAAGGGTATTTCAAATGGCTTGTGTGCAAAGAAAGGTGAGATGTAGGGAATCACAGAAAGTCGAGGGGAAAATAGGTCAATATATACATTGCTATATGGTGAACTAAGACTTAGGCCAGCCACAATGTAGAGGACCTGACCCTTAGAATCTTACAAGTAAGCTGGAATCTTGAAAAGTTCAAATTTTTATAAGTAAAAAGACTTATTAAAATGAATAACCAAGTGTTTTAATTGACATCAGAATATCAAAACAATAAACCTGAGAACATAGAAAAAATATAAATAAAGATATGAGCAGAACTTAATACAATAGAAAACGTATAAAATTCAGGTGATGTAGTAAGTCCAAAGAATATTCTTTGACAAGATTAAAAGACACACTTTGATTAAGGAAAACCAAAACATAAGTAAAGAATATACAGAAAGAATCAGGACAATGTTATACTAGAGAGTATATGAAATGCCAGTAAATTTGAAGGTTTGTGTAAAGTGGACCAGTTCCTAGCTTCTAAAATTTACCAAAACTGACACAAGAGGAAATCATTTAAGGTCATCATGTCAGCCCTTGGCCTTCTCGGAATGCCCTGGACTCAGAATGCAGCATCTTTAGTCCATGGTAACCTGCGGAGAAGGGACTGGGCTGAGGGAGTGTGGAACACTGCCCTCACAGAGGGAGTGGGTGTGGCCATCTCTGCTGTGACTGAACAAAGGGCAGGGGAGCAGGGGGCCCAGGGCAGGGCCCTCAGAGCCCGGCAGGCCCAGTGGGGTGTCACAAGCATTTAGGCCCAGGACAAGGGGCACCAGCTTTGTCTGCACAGATGCCCAAACCCTCACCTTTCCACTCAGGCCGCCCTCTTACTTGAAGTGTGTGTGGAACCTCTCCGCGCAGTTCACCTCGCTGCACAGCTAACCATAGGTCTGGGCATCGTAGCTTCCTGCCATGTGACCGAAGTTCGCAGGGAGATGGGTCCCTGGGACACACGCAGAGAGGCTCATGCCCCAGCCACAGGCCACCCACTGCCACTGCCACAGATCGCGGGGCACAAAGCAGCCCTGTCTGAGGCCGTGCCTCTAGAGGGAGTAGTGGACCAACACTTGTAGTCAACGGGGTCCTCGCGGGCAACTCATTGGAGGGACACAAATAAATCTTTGCGGACTTTCTGATGAAACTTACGAGTGATCACACCTAAGCCTCTTACAAAGTCAGATGTTTAGCTAAACATGAGCTCATGATCTAATTTTACACAATAATGAAGAAATCAGCTACAGGGGGAGACAATCAGCAAAAACAAACAATACCAGAAATAGATTCCCTAGGCCATCGATCAGACGTTGGAATAACCAGGTGCAAGGCAGAAAATATACATAAAACTGGAACTGAAACAAGGAACAAGGATGTTTTCAAAGACTGGTAGGATCTCTAAAACATTTTTAAAGTACATGTCACTGATAAATCTAAATAATCATAGGTTGTGTAATACAACAGATTCATCACTGAGAAGAGTGAAATTATGCTGTTTTGAAAACTATGGCAGGTCAGATTTTCTGCCTAAATATATAAGAAGATTTCTCTGAAAAATGCACATTATTTCAAAGACTTATTGGCTGTGAAATAAGTTAAGGTTATTTCCAATTGGTTGTCTGCAAAGAAAGGTGAGATGTCTGAAATCACAGAAAGTCGAGGGGAAAATAGGTCAATATATACTTTGCTATATTGTGAACTAAGCCTTTGGCCAGCCACAATGTAGAGGACCTGACACTTAGAAACTTACAAGTAAGCTGGAATCTTTAAAAATTCAAATCTTTATAAGTAAAAAGATTTATTAAAATGAATAACCAAGTGTTTTAATTGACATCAGAAGATCAAAACAATAAACCCTGAGAACATAGAAAAAAGATAAATAAAGATATGAGCAGAACTTAATACCACAGAAAACGTATAAAATTCAGTTGAGGTAGTAAGTCCAAAGAATATTCTTTGACAAGATTTAAAAGACACACTTTGATTAAGGAAAACCAAAACATAAGTAAAGAATATACAGAAAGAATCAGGACAATGTTATAGCAGAGAATATCTGAAATGCCAGTAAATTTGATCATTTGTGTAAAGTGGGCCATTTCCTAGCTCCTAAAGTTTACCAAAACTGACACAAGAGGAAATCATTTAAGGTCATCATGTCTGCCCTTGGCATTCTCGGAATGCCCTGGCCTCAGAATGCAGCATCTGTAGTCCATGGTAACCTGCGGAGAGGGGGCGGGGCTGAGGGAGGTTGGATCACTGCCTTCACTGAGGGAGTGGGTGGGGCCATCTCTGCTGTGACTGAACCAAGGCCATGGGAGAAGGGGGCCAACAGCAGGGCCCTCAGAGCCCGGCAGGCCCAGTCGTGTGTCAGAAGCATTTAGGCACAGGCCAAAGTGCGCCTTCTTTTTCTGCACAGCTGCCCAAACTCTCACCTTTCCACTCAGGCCGCCCTTTTACTTGAAGTGTGTGTGGAACCGGTCTGCGCTGTACACCTCGATGCAAAGCTAACCATAGGTTTGTGCATCATAGCTTCCTGCCAGGTGACCGAAGTTCGCAGGCAGATGGGTCTTGGGACATACGTGGGGAGACTCCTGCCCATGCCACAGGCCGCCCAAAGCCACTATCCCAGATCGGGGCGGCAAAGCAGTCCTGTCTGAGTCCCAGCCTCTAGAGGGAGTAGTGGACCAACACTTGTAGAAAAAGGGGTCCGCGCGGATAACTCATTGGAGGGACACAAAAAAATCTTTGCGGACTTTCTGCTGAAGCTTACGAGCATTCACACCTAAGCCTCTTACAAGGTCAGCTGTTTAGCTGAACATAAGCTCATGATCTAAATTTACACAATAATGAAGAAATCAGCTACAAGGGGAGACAAGCAGCAAAAACAATCAATACCAGAATTAGATTACCTAGGCCAACCATCAGATGTTGGAATAATCAGGTGCAAGGCAGAAAGTATACACAAAACTGGAACTGAAACAAGGAACAAGGATGTTTTCAAAGACTGGTAGGATCTCTAAAACATTTTTAAAGTACATGTCATTGATAAAGCTAAATACTCAATGGTTGTGTAACACAACAGATTCATCATTGAGAAGAGTGAAATTATGCTGTTTTGAAAACTATGGCAGGTCAGATTTTCTGCCTAATTATATAAGAAGATTTCGCTAAATAATACACATTATTTCAAAGACTTATTGGCTGTGAAATAAGTTAAGGGTATTTCAAATGGCTTGTGTGCAAAGAAAGGTGAGATGTAGGGAATCACAGAAAGTCGAGGGGAAAATAGGTCAATATATACATTGCTATATGGTGAACTAAGGCTTAGGCCAGCCACAATGTAGAGGACCTGACCCTTAGAAACTTACAAGTAAGCTGGAATCTTGAAAAGTTCAAATCTTTATTAGTAAAAAGATTTTTTTAAATGAATAACCAAGTGTTTTAATTGACATCAGAAGATCAAAACAATAAACTTGAGAACATAGAAAAAATATAAATAAAGATATGAGCAAAACTTAATACAATATAAAACGTATAAAATTCAGCTGATGTAGTAAGTCCAAATAATATTCTTTGACAAGATTAAAAGACACACTTTGATTAAGGAAAACCAAAACATAAGTAAAGAATATACAGAAAGAATCAGGACAATGTTATAGCAGAGAGTATATGAAATGCCAGTAAATTTGAACGTTTGTGTAAAGTGGACCAGTTCCTAGCTCCTAAAATTTACCAAAACTGACACAAGAGGAAATCATTTATGGTCATCATGTCAGCCCTTGGCATTCTCGGAATGCCCTGGACTCAGAATGCAGCATCTTTAGTCCATGGTAACCTGCGGAGAGGGGGCGGGGCTGAGGGAGTTTGGAACACTGCCCTCACAGAGGGAGTGTGTGTGGCCATCTCTGCTGTGACTGAACAAAGGGCAGGGGAGCAGGGGGCCCAGGGCAGGGCCCTCAGAGCCCAGCAGGCCCAGTGGTGTGTCACAAGCATTTAGGCCCAGGACAAGGGGCGCCTTCTTTGTCTGCACAGCGGCACAAACTCTCACCTTTCCACTCAGGCCGCCCTCTTACTTGAAGTGTGTGTGGAACCTGTCTGCGCAGTACACCTCGCTGCACAGCTAACCATAGGTCTGAGCATCGTAGCTTCTTGCCCTGTGACCGAAGTTCGCAGGCAGATGGGTCCCTGGGACACACGCAGAGAGGCTCCTGCCCCGGCCACAGGCCACCCACTGCCACTGCCCCAGATCGTGGGGCACAAAGCAGCCCTGTCTGAGGCCGTGCCTCTAGAGGGAGCAGTGGACCAACACTTGTAGTCAACAGGGTCCTCGCGGGCAACTCATTGGAGGGACACAAATAAATCTTTGCGGACTTTCTGATGAAACTTACGAGTGTTCACACCTAAGCCTCTTACAAAGTCAGATGTTTAGCTAAACATGAGCTCATGATCTAATTTTACACAATAATGAAGAAATCAGCTACAGGTGGAGACAATCAGCAAAGACAAACAATACCAGAAATAGATTCCCTAGGCCAACCATCAGATGTTGGAATAATCAGGTGCAAGGCAGAAAGTATACACAAAACTGGAACTGAAACAAGGAACAAGGATGTTTTCAAAGACTGGTAGGATCTCTAAAACATTTTTAAAGTACATGTCATTGATAAAGCTAAATACTCAAAGGTTGTGTAATACAACAGATTCATCATTGAGAAGAGTGAAATTATGCTGTTTTGAAAACTGTGGCAGGTCAGATTTTCTGCGTAAATATATAAGAAGATTTCTCTGAAAAATGCACATTATTTCAAAGACTTATTGGCTGTGAAATAAGTTAAGGTTATTTCAAATGGCTTGTCTGCAAAGAAAGGTGAGATGTAGGAAATCACAGAAAGTCGAGGCGAAAATAGGTCAATATATACTTTGCTATATTGTGAACTAAGTCTTTTGCCAGCCACAATGTAGAGGACCTGACCCTTAGAAACTTACAAGTAAGCTGGAATCTTTAAAAATTCAAATCTTTATAAGTAAAAACATTTATTAAAATGAATAACCAAGTGTTTTAATTGACATCAGAAGATCAAAACAATAAACTCTGTGAACATAGAAAAAAGATAAATAAAGATATGAGCAGAACTTAATACAACAGAAAACGTATAAAATTCAGGTGATTTAATAAATCCAAAGAATATTCTTTGAAAAGATTTAAAAGACAAACTTTGATGAAGGAAAACATAAACATAAGTAAAGAATATAGAGAAAGAATCAGGACAATGTTATAGCAGAGAATATATGAAATGCAAGTAAATTTGAACATTTCTGTAAAGTGGACCATTTCCTAGCTCCTAAAGTTTACCAAAACTGACACAAGAGGAAATCATTTAAGGTCATCATGTCTGCCCTTGGCATTCTCGGAACGCCCTGGCCTCAGAATGCAGCATCTGTAGTCCATGGTAACCTGCGGAGAGGGGGCGTGGCTGAGGGAGCTTGGAAGACTGCCCTCATTGAGGGAGTGGGTGTGGCCATCTCTGCTGTGACTGAACAAAGGGCAGGGGAGCAGGGGGCCCAGGGTAGGGCCCTCAGAGCCCGGCAGACCCCGTGGGGTGTCACAAGCATTTAGGCCCAGGCCAAAGGGCGCCTTCTTTGTCTGCACAGCTGCCCAAAGTCTCACCTTTCCACTCAGGCCGCCCTTTTATTTGAAGTGTGTTTGGAACCTGTCCGCGCAGTACACCTCGCTGCACAGATAACCATAGGTCAGGGCGTCGTACCTTCCTGCCAGGTGACCGAAGTTCGCAGGCAAATGGGTCCCTGGGACACATGCGGAGAGGCTCCTGCCCGGGCCACAGGCCACCCACTGGCCCTGCCCCAGATCGAAGGCTGAAAAGCAGCCATGTCTGAGTCCACTGATCTCGAAGGAGTATAGGACCAACACTTGTAGAAAACGGGGTCCTTGCGGGAAACTCATTTGAGGGACACATATAAATCTTTGCCGACTTTCTGCTGAAGCTTACCAGCGTTCACACCTAAGCCTCTTACTAGGTCAGCTGTTTAGCTAAACATGAGCTCATGATCTAAATTTACACAATATTGAAGAAATCAGATGCAAAGTGAGACAATCAGCAAAACAATCAATACCAGAATGAGATTCCCTAAGCCATCCATCTGATGTTGGAATAATCAGGTGCAAGGCAGAAAATATACATAAAACTGGAACTGAAACAAGGAACAAGGAGGTTTTCAAAGGCTGGTAGGATCTCTCAAACATTTTTAAAGTACATGTCGTTGATAAACCTAAATACTCAAAGGTTGTTTAATAGCACAGATTAAGCATTGAGAAGAGTGAAATTATGTTGTTTTGAAAACTATGGCAGGTGGAATTTTTTGCCTAATTATATAAGAAGATTTCTCTAAAAAATAGACATTATTTCAAAGACTTATTGGCTGTGAAATAAGTTAAGTGTATTTCAAATGGCTTGTCTGCAAAGAAAGGTGAGATGTAGGGAATCACAGAAAGTCGAGGGGAAAATGTCAATATATACATTGCTATGTGGTGAACTAAGCCTTAGGCCAGCCACAATGTAGAGGACCTGACCCTTAGAAACTTAAAAATGAGCTGGAATCTTTAAAAGTTCAAATCTTTATAAGTAAAAAGATTGATGAAAATGAATAACCAAGTGTTTTAATTGACATCAGAAGATCAAAACAATAAACCCTGAGAACATAGAAAAAAGATAAATAAAGATATGAGCAGAATTTAATACCACAGAAAACGTATAAAATTCAGGTGAAGTAGTAAGTCCAAAGAATATTCTTTGAAAAGATTTAAAAGACACACTTTGATTAAGGAAAACACAAATATAATTAAATAATATATACAAAGAATCAGGGCAATGTTATAGCAGAGTATATATGAAATGCCAGTAAATTTGAACATTTCTGTAAAGTTGACCATTTCCTAGCTCCTACAGTTTACCAAAACTGACACAAGAGGAAATCATTTAAGGTCATCATGTCTGCCCTTGGCATTCTCAGAACGCCCTGGCCTCAGAATGCAGCATCTGTAGTCCATGGTAACCTGCGGAGAGTGGGCGGGGCTGAGGGAGGCTGGAACACTGCCCTCACTGAGGGAGTGGGTGTGGCCATCTCTGCTGTGACTGAACAAAGGGCAGGGGAGCAGGGGGCCCAGGGCAGGGCCCTCAGAGCCCGGCAGGCCCAGTGGTGTGTCACAAGCCTTTAGGCCCAGGCCATAGGGCACCTTCTTTGTCTGCACAGCTGCCCAAACTCTCACTTTTCCACTCAGGCCACCCACTTAGTTGAAGTGTGTGTGGAACCTGTCCGTGCAGTATACCTCGCTGCACAGCTAACCATAGGTCTGGGCATCGTAGCTTCCTGCCAGGTGACCGAAGTTCGCAGGAGAGATGATTCCCAGGTTCACACGCAGAGAGGCTCCTGCCCGGGCCACAGGCCGCCCACTGCCCCTGCCCAAGATCGGGGGCCGAATGCAGCCCTGTCTAAGTCCCCTACTCCTAGAGGGAGTATTGGACCAACACTTCTAGGAAACGGGGTCCTTGTGGGCAACTCATTGGAGGGACACAAATAAATCTTTGCCGACTTTTTGCTGAAACTTACGAGCGTTCACACCTAAGCCTCTTACAAGGTCAGCTGTTTAGCTAAACATGAGCTCATGATCTAAATTTACACAATATTGAAGAAATCAGCTACAAAGGGAGACAATCAGCAAAAACAATCAATACCAGAATTAGATTCCTTAGGCCACCCATCAGATGTTGGAATAATCAGGTGCTAGGCAGAAAATATACATAAACCTGGAAATGAAACAAGGAACAAGGATGTTTCAAGACTGGTAGGATCTCTAAAACATTTTTAAAGTACATGTCATTGATAAAGCTAAATACTGAAAGGTTCTTTAATACAACAAATTAAGCAGTGAGAAGAGTGAAATTATACTGTTTAGAAAACTATGGAAGGTGAGATTTTCTGCCTAATTATATAAGATGATTTCTTAAAAAATACGCATTATTTCAAAGAATTATTGGCTGTGAAATAAGTTAAGGGTATTTCAAATGGCTTGTCTGCAAAGAAAGGTGAGATGTAGGGAATCACAGAAAGCCGAGGGGATAATATGTCAATATATACATTGCTAATGGTGATCTAAGCCTTAGGCCGGCAACAGTGTAGAGGAATGGACCCTTAGAAACGTACAAGTAAGCTGGAATCTTTAAAAGTTCAAATCTTTATAAGTAAAAAGATTTATTAAAATGAATAACCAAGTGTTTTACTTGACATCAGAAAATCAAAACAATAAACCCTGAGAACATAGAAAAAAGATAAATAAAGATATGAGCAGAACTTAATACAACAGAAAACGTATAAAATTCAGGTGATTTAGTAAGTCCAAAGAATATTCTTTGAAAAGATTTAAAAGACACACTTTGATTAAGGAAAACAAAAACATAAGTAAAGAATATACAGAAAGAATCAGGACAATGTTATAGCAGAGAATATATAAAATGCCAGTAAATTTGAACATTTGTGTAAAGCGGACCATTTCCTAGCTCCTAAAGTTTACCAAAACTGACACAAGAGGAAATCATTTAAGGTCATCATGTCTGCCCTTGGCATTCTCTGAAAGCCCTGGCCTCAGAATGCAGCATCTGTAGTCCATGGTAACCTGCGGAGAGGGTGCGTGGCTGAGGGAGCTTGGAAGACTGCCCTCACTGAGGGAGTGGGTGTGGCCATCTCTGCTGTGACTGAACAAAGGGCAGGGGAGCAGGGGGCCCATGGCAGGGCCCTCAGAGCCCGGCAGACCCAGTGGGGTGTCACAAGCATTTAGGCCCAGGCCAAAGGGCGCCTTCTTTGTCTGCACAGCTGCCCAAACTCTCACCTTTCCACTCACGCCACCCTCTTATTTGAAGTGTGTTTGGAAGCTGTCCGCGCAGTACTCCTCGCTGCACAGCTCACCATAGGTCAGGGCATCGTAGCTTCCTGCCAGGTGACCAAAGTTCGCAGGCAAATGGGTCCCTGGGACACATGCAGAGAGGCTCTTGCCCGGGCCACAGGCCGCCCACTGGCCCTGCCCAAAATCGAAGGCTGAAAAGCAGCCATGTCTGAGTCCACTGCCTCTCGAAGGAGTATTGGACCAACACTTCTAGAAAACGGGGTCCTTGTGGGCAACTCATTGGAGGGACACAAATAAATCTTTGCCGACTTTTTGCTGAAACTTAGGAGCGTTCACACCTAAGACTCTTACAAGGTCAGCTGTTTAGCTAAACATGAGCTCATGATCTAAATTTACACAATAATGAAGAAATCAGCTACAAAGCGAGACAATCAGCAAAAACAATCAATACCAGAATTAGATTCCCTAGGCCACCCATCAGATGTTGGAATAATCAGGTGCTAGGCAGAAAATATACATAAACCTGGAAATGAAACAAGGAACAAGCATGTTTTCAAAGACTGGTAGGATCTCTAAAACATTTTTAAAGTACATGTTATTGATAAAGCTAAATACTCAAAGGTTCTTTAATACAACAAATTAAGCAGTGAGAAGAGTGAAATTATGCTGTTTAGAAAACTATGGAAGGTGAGATTTTCTGCCTAATTATATAAGATGATTTCTCTAAAAAATACACATTATTTCAAAGAATTATTGGCTGTGAAATAAGTTACGGGTATTTCAAATGGCTTGTCTGCAAAGAAAGGTGAGATGTAGGGAATCACAGAAAGCCGAGGGGATAATATGTCAATATATACATTGCTATATGGTGAACTAAGCCTTAGGCCGGCAACAGTGTAGAGGAATGGACCCTTAGGAACGTACAAGTAAGCTGGAATCTTTAAAAGTTCAAATCTTTATAAGTAAAAAGATTTATTAAAATGAATAACCAAGTGTTTTACTTGACATCAGAAAATCAAAACAATAAACCCTGAGAACATAGAAAAAAGATAAATAAAGATATGAATAGAACTTAATACAGCAGAAAACGTATAAAATTCAGGTGATTTAGTAAGTCCAAAGAATATTCTTTGAAAAGATTTAAAAGACACACTTTGATTAAGGAAAACACAAACATAATTAAAGAATATATAGAAAGAATCAGGACAATGTTATAGCAGAGAATATATGAAATGCCAGTAAATTTGAACATTTCTGTAAAGTTGACCATTTCCTAGCTCCTACAGTTTACCAAAACTGACACAAGAGGAAATCATTTAAGGTCATCATGTCTGCCCTTGGTATTCTCGTTACGCCCTGGCCTCAGAATGCAGCATCTGTAGTCCATGGTAACCTGCGGAGAGTGGGCGGGGCTGAGGGACGCTGGAACACTGCCCTCACTGAGGGAGTTGGTGTGGCCATCTCTGCTGTGACGGAACAAAGGGCAGGGGAGCAGGGGGCCCAGGGCAGGGCCCTCAGAGCCCGGCAGGCCCAGTGGGCTGTCACAAGCATTTAGGCAAGGGCCATAGGGCACCTTCTTTGTCTGCACAGCTGCCCAAACTCTCACTTTTCCTCTCAGGCCACCCACTTAGTTGAAGTTTGTGTGGAACCTGTCCGCGCAGTATACCTCGCTGCACAGTTAACCATAGGTCTGGGCATCGTAGCTTCCTGCCAGGTGACCGAAGTTCGCAGGAGAGATGATTCCCATGTTCACACGCAGAGAGGCTCCTGCCCGGGCCACAGGCCGCCCACTGCCCCTGCCCAAGATCGGGGGCCGAAAGTAGCCTTGTCTAAGTCCCCTACTCCTAGAAGGAGTATTGGACCAACACTTCTAGAAAACGGGGTCCTTGTGGGCAACTCATTGGAGGGACACACATAAATCTTTGCAGACTTTTTGCTGAAACTTACGAGCGTTCACACCTAAGCCTCTTACAAGGTCAGCTGTTTAGCTAAACATGAGCTCATGATCTAAATTTACACAATAATGAAGAAATCAGCTACAAAGGGAGACAATCAGCAAAAACAATCAATACCAGAATTAGATTCCCTAGGCCATCCGTCAGATGTTGGAATAATCAGGTGCTAGGCAGAAAATATACATAAACCTGGAAATGAAACAAGGAACAAGCATGTTTTCAAAGACTGGTAGGATCTCTAAAATATTTTTAAAGTACATGTCATTGATGAAGCTAAATACTCAAAGGTTGTTTAATACAACAAATTAAGCAGTGAGAAGAGTGAAATTATGCTGTTTAGAAAACTATGGAAGGTGAGATTTTCTGCCTAATTATATAAGATGATTTCTCTAAAAAATACACATTATTTCAAAGAATTATTGGCTGTGAAATGAGTTAAGGGTATTTCAAATGGCTTGTCTGCAAAGAAAGGTGAGATGTAGGGAATCACAGAAAGCCGAGGGTATAATATGTCTATATATACATTGCTATATGGTGAACTAAGACTTAGGCCGGCAACAGTGTAGAGCAATGGACCCTTAGAAACGTACAAGTAAGTTGGAATCTTTAAAAGTTCAAATCTTTATAAGTAAAAAGATTTATTAAAATGAATAACCAAGTGTTTTACTTGACATCAGAAAATCAAAACAATAAACCCTGAGAATCTAGAAAAAAAATAAATAAAGATATGTGCAGAACTTAATACAACAGAAAACGTATAAAATTCCGGTGATTTAGTAAGTCCAAAGAATATTCTTTGAAAAGATTTAAAAGACACACTTTGATTAAGGAAAACAAAAACATAAGTAAAGAATATATAGAAAGAATCAGGACAATGTTATAGCAGAGAATATATGAAATGCCAGTAAATTTGAACATTTCTGTAAAGTTGACCATTTCCTAGCTCCTACAGTTTACCAAAACTGACACAAGAGGAAATCATTTAAGGTCATCATGTCTGCCCTTGGCATTCTCGGAACGCCCTGGTCTCAGAAGGCAGCCTCTGTAGCCCATGGTAAACTTCGGAGAGTGGGCGGGGCTGAGGGAGGCTGGAACACTGCCCTCACTGAGGGAGTGGGTGTGGCCATCTCTGCTGTGACTGAACAAAGGGCAGGGGAGCAGGGGGCCCAGGGCAGGGCCCTCAGAGCCCGGCAGGCCCAGTGGAGTGTCACAAGCATTTAGGCCCAGGCCATAGGGCGCCTTCTTGGTCTGCACAGCTACACAAACTCTCACTTTTCCACTCAGGCCACCCACTTAGTTGAAGTGTGTGTGGAACCTGTCCGCGCAGTATACCTCGCTGCACAGCTAACCATAGGTCTGGGCATCGTAGCTTCCTGCCAGGTGACCGAAGTTCGCAGGAGAGATGATTCCCAGGTTCACACGCAGAGAGGCTCCTGCCCGGCCACAGGCCGCCCACTGCCCCTGCCCAAGATCGGGGGCCGAAAGCAGCCCTGTCTAAGTCCCCTACTCCTAGAAGGAGTATTGGAACAACACTTGTAGAAAACGGGGTCCTTGCGGGCAACTCATTGGAGGGACACAAATAAATCTTTGCCGACTTTCTGCTGAAGCTTACCAGCGTTCACACCTAAGCCTCTTACAAGGTCAGCTGTTTAGCTAAACATGAGCTCATGATCTAAATTTACACAATATTGAAGAAATCAGCTACAAAGGGAGACAATCAGCAGAAACAATCAATACCAGAATGAGATTCCCTAGGCCATCAATCTGATGTTGGAATAATCAGGTGCAAGGCAGAAAATATACATAAAACTGGAACTGAAACAAGGAACAAGGAGGTTTTCAAAGGTTGGTAGGATCTCTAAAACATTTTTAAAGTACATGTCGTTGATAAACCTAAACACTCAAAGGTTGTTTAATACCACAGATTAAGCATTGAGAAGAGTGAAATTATGCTGTTTTGAAAACTATGGCAGGTGAGATTATCTGCCTAATTATATAAGAAGATTTCTCTAAAAAATAGACATTATTTCAAAGACTTATTGGCTGTGATATAAGTTAAGTGTATTTCAAATGGCTTGTCTGCAAAGAAAGGTGAGATGTAGGGAATCACAGAAAGTCGAGGGGAAAATGTCAATATATACATTGCTATGTGGTGAACTAAGCCTTAGGCCAGCCACAATGTAGAGGACCTGACCCTTAGAAACTTAAAAATGAGCTGGAATCTTTAAAATTTCAAATCTTTATAAGTAAAAAGATTGATGAAAATGAATAACCAAGTGTTTTAATTGACATCAGAAGATCAAAACAATAAACACTGAGAACATAGAAAAAAGATAAATAAAGATATGAGCAGAACTTAATACCACAGAAAACGTATCAAATTCAGGTGAGGTAGTAAGTCCAAAGAATATTCTTTGAAAAGATTTAAAAGACACACTTTGATTAAGGAAAACACAAACATAATTAAAGAATATATAGCAAGAATCAGGACAATGTTATAGCAGAGAATATATGAAATGCCAGTAAATTTGAACATTTCTGTAAAGTTGACCATTTCCTAGCTCCTACAGTTTACCAAAACTGACACAAGAGGAAATCATTTAAGGTCATCATGTCTGCCCTTGGCATTCTCGTTACGCCCTGGCCTCAGAATGCAGCATCTGTAGTCCATGGTAACCTGCGGAGAGTGGGCGGGGCTGAGGGAGGCTGTAACCCTGCCCTCACTGAGGGAGAGCGTGTGGCCATCTCTGCTGTGACTGAACAAATGGCAGGGGAGCAGGGGGCCTAGGG
This sequence comes from Mesoplodon bidens, assembly GCF_964165515.1. Lineage (NCBI taxonomy): Eukaryota > Metazoa > Chordata > Mammalia > Artiodactyla > Ziphiidae > Mesoplodon > Mesoplodon bidens. Next base: position 1,494,887 of record NW_027671362.1, read on the forward strand.
CAGGGCACTCAGAGCCCGGCAGGCCCAGTGGGGTGTCACAAACATTTATGCCCAGGCCATAGGGCACCTTCATTGTCTGCACAGCTGCCCAAACTCTCACTTTTCCTCTCAGGCCACCCACTTAGTTGAAGTGTGTGTGGAACCTGTCCGCGCAGTATACCTCGCTGCACAGCTAACCATAGGTCTGGGCATCGTAGCTTCCTGCCAGGTGACCGAAGTTCGCAGGAGAGATGATTACCAGGTTCACACGCAGAGAGGCTCCTGCCCGGGCCACAGGCCGCCCACTTCCCCTGCCCAAGATCGGGGGCCGAAAGCAGCCCTGTCTAAGTCCCCTAACCCTAGAGGGAGTATTGGACCAACACTTCTAGAAAACGGGGTACTTGTGGGCAACTCATTGGAGGGACACAAATAAATCTTTGCCGACTTTTTGCTGAAACTTACGAGCGTTCACACCTAAGCCTCTTACAAGGTCAGCTGTTTAGCTAAACATGAGCTCATGATCTAAATTTACACAATAATGAAGAAATCAGCTACAAAGGGAGACAATCAGCAAAAACAATCAATACCAGAATTAGATTCCCTAGGCCATCCTTGAGATGTTGGAATAATCAGGTGCTAGGCAGAAAATATACATAAACCTGGAAATGAAACAAGGAACAAGCATGTTTTCAAAGACTGGTAGGATCTCTAAAATATTTTTAAAGTACATGTCATTGATAAAGCTAAATACTCAAAGGTTGTTTAATACAACAAATTAAGCAGTGAGAAGAGTGAAATTATGCTGTTTAGAAAACTATGGAAGGTGAGATTTTCTGCCTAATTATATAAGATGATTTCTCTAAAAAATACACATTATTTCAAAGAATTATTGGCTGTGAAATGAGTTAAGGGTATTTCAAATGGCTTGTCTGCAAAGAAAGGTGAGATGTAGGGAATCACAGAAAGCCGAGGGTATAATATGTCAATATATACATTGCTATATGGTGAACTAAGACTTAGGCCGGCAACAGTGTAGAGCAATGGACCCTTAGAAACGTACAAGTAAGCTGGAATCTTTAAAAGTTCAAATCTTTATAAGTAAAAAGATTTATTAAAATGAATAACCAAGTGTTTTACTTGACATCAGAAAATCAAAACAATAAACCCTGAGAATCTAGAAAAAAGATAAATAAAGATATGAGAAGAACTTAATACAACAGAAAACGTATAAAATTCCGGTGGTTTAGTAAGTCCAAAGAATATTCTTTGAAAAGATTTAAAAGACACACTTTGATTAAGGAAAACAAAAACATAAGTAAAGAATATACAGAAAGAATCAGGACAATGTTATAGCAGAGAATATATGAAATGCCAGTAAATTTGAACATTTCTGTAAAGTGGACCATTTCCTAGCTCCTAAAGTTTACCAAAACTGACACAAGAGGAAATCATTTAAGGTCATCATGTCTGCCCTTGGCATTCTCGGAACGCCCTGGCCTCAGAATGCAGCATCTGTAGTCCATGGTAACCTGCGGAGAGGGGCGTGGCTGAGGGAGGTTGGAAGACTGCCCTCACTGAGGGAGAGGGTGTGGCCATCTCTGCTGTGACTGAACAAAGGTCAGGGGATCAGGGGGCCCAGGGCAGGGCCCTCAGAGCCCGGCAGACCCAGTGGGGTGTCACAAGCATTTAGGCCCAGGCCAAAGGGCGCCTTCTTTGTCTGCACAGCTGCCCAAACTCTCACCTTTCCACTCAGGCCGCCCTCTTATTTGAAGTGTGTTTGGAACCTGTCCGCGCAGTACTCCTCGCTGCACAGCTCACCATAGGTCTGGGCATCGTAGCTTCCTGCCAGGTGACCGAAGTTCGCAGGAGAGATGATTCCCAGGTTCACACGCAGAGAGGCTCCTGCCCGGGCCACAGGCCGCCCACGGCCCCTGCCCAAGATCGGGGGCCGAAAGTAGCCCTGTCTAAGTCCCCTACTCCTAGAAGGAGTATTGAACCAACACTTCTAGAAAACGGGGTCCTTGTGGGCAACTCATTGGAGGGACACAAATAAATCTTTGCCGACTTTTTGCTGAAACTTACGAGCGTTCACACCTAAGCCTCTTACAAGGTCAGCTGTTTAGCTAAACATGAGCTCATGTTCTAAATTTACACAATATTGAAGAAATCAGCTACAAAGGGAGACAATAAGCAAAAACAATCAATACCAGAATTAGATTCCCTAGGCCATCCTTGAGATGTTGGAATAATCAGGTGCTAGGCAGAAAATATACATAAACCTGGAAATGAAACAAGGAACAAGCATGTTTTCAAAGACTGGTAGGATCTCTAAAACATTTTTAAAGTACATGTCGTTGATAAACCTAAATACTCAAAGGTTGTTTAATACCACAGATTAAGCATTGAGAAGAGTGAAATTATGCTGTTTTGAAAACTATGGCAGGTGAGATTTTCTGCCTAATTATATAAGAAGATTTCTCTAAAAAATATACATTATTTCAAAGACTTATTGGCTGTGAAATAAGTTAAGTGTATTTCAAATGGCTTGTCTGCAAAGAAAGGTGAGATGTAAGGAATCACAGAAAGTCGAGGGGAAAATGTCAATATATACATTGCTATATGGTGAACTAAGCCTTAGGCCAGCCACAATGTAGAGGACCTGACCCTTAGAAATTTAAAAGTGAGCTGGAATCTTTAAAAGTTCAAATCTTTATAAGTAAAAAGATTGATGAAAATGAATAACCAAGTGTTTTAATTGACATCAGAAGATCAAAACAATAAACCCTGAGAACATAGAAAAAAGATAAATAAAGATATGAGCAGAACTTAATACCACAGAAAACGTATCAAATTCAGGTGAGGTAGTAAGTCCAAAGAATATTCTTTGAAAAGATTTAAAAGACACACTTTGATTAAGGAAAACACAAACATAATTAAAGAATATATAGAAAGAATCAGGACAATGTTATAGCAGAGAATATATGAAATGCAAGTAAATTGGAACATTTCTGTAAAGTGGACCATTTCCTAGCTCCTACAGTTTACCAAAACTGACACAAGAGGAAATCATTTAAGGTCATCATGTCTGCCCTTGGCATTCTCGGAACGCCCTGGCCTCAGAATGCAGCATCTGTAGTCCATGGTAACCTGCGGAGAGTGGGCGGGGCTGAGGGAGGCTGGAACACTGCCCTCACTGAGGGAGTCGGTGTGGCCCTCTCTGCTGTGACTGAACAAAGGCAGGGGAGCAGGGGGCCCAGGGCAGTGCCCTCAGAGCCCGGCAGGCCCAGTGGAGTGTCACAAGCATTTAGGCCCCGGCCATAGGGCGCCTTCTTTGTCTGCACAGCTACCCAAACTCTCACTTTTCCACTCAGGCCACCCACTTAGTTGAAGTGTGTGTGGAACCTGTCCGCGCAGTATACCTCGCTGCACAGCTAACCATAGGTCTGGGCATCGTAGCTTCCTGCCAGGTGACCGAAGTTTGCAGGAGAGATGATTCCCAGGTTCACACGCAGAGAGGCCCCTGCCCGGGCCACAGGCCGCCCACTGCCCCTGCCCAAGATCGGGGGCCGAAAGCAGCCCTGTCTAAGTCCCCTACCCCTAGAGGGAGTATTGGACCAACACTTCTAGAAAACGGGGTCCTTGTGGGCAACTCATTGGAGGGACACAGATAAATCTTTGCCGACTTTTTGCTGAAACAAACGAGCGTTCACACCTAAGCCTCTTACAAGGTCAGCTGTTTAGCTAAACATGAGCTCATGATCTAAATTTACACAATAATGAAGAAATCAGCTACAAAGGGAGACAATCAGCAAAAACAATCAATACCAGAATTAGATTCCCTAGGCCATCCGTCAGATGTTGGAATAATCAGGTGCTAGGCAGAAAATATACATAAACCTGGAAATGAAACAAGGAACAAGCATGTTTTCAAAGACTGGTAGGATCTCTAAAACATTTTTAAAGTACATGTCATTGATAAAGCTAAATACTCAAAGGTTGTTTAATACAACAAAATAAACAGTGAGAAGAGTGAAATTATGCTGTTTAGAAAACTATGGAGGGTGAGATTTTCTGCCTAATTATATAAGATGATTTCTCTAAAAAATACACATTATTTCAAAGGATTATTGGCTGTGAAATAAGTTCAGGGTATTTCAAATGGCTTGTCTGCAAAGAAAGGTGAGATGTAGGGAATCACAGAAAGCCGAGGGGATAATATGTCAATATATACATTGCTATATGGTGAACTAAGCCTTAGGCTGGCAACACTGTAGAGGAATTGACCCTTAGAAACGTACAAGTAAGCTGGAATCTTTAAAAGTTCAAATCTTTATAAGTAAAAAGATTTATTAAAATGAATAACCAAGTGTTTTACTTGACATCAGAAAATCAAAACAATAAACCCTGAGAACATAGAAAAAAGATAAATAAAGATATGAGCAGAACTTAATACAACAGAAAACGTATAAAATTCAGGTGATTTAGTAAGTCCAAAGAATATTCTTTGAAAAGATTTCAGAGACACACTTTGATTAAGGAAAACAAAAACATAAGTAAAGAATATACAGAAAGAATCAGGACAATGTTATAGCAGAGAATATATGAAATGCCAGTAAATTTGAACATTTCTGTAAAGCGGACCATTTCCGAGCTCCTAAAGTTTACCAAAACTGACACAAGAGGAAATCATTTAAGGTCATCATGTCTGCCCTTGGGATTCTCGGAACGCCCTGGCCTCAGAATGCAGCATCTGTAGTCCATGGTAAACTGTGGAGAGGGGGCGTGGCTGAGGGAGGTTGGAAGACTGCCCTCACTGAGGGAGTGGGTGTGGCCATCTCTGCTGTGACTGAACAAAGGGCAGGGGAGCAGGGGGCCCAGGGCAGGGCCCTCAGAGCCCGGCAGACCCAGTGGGGTGTCACAAGCATTTAGGCCCAGGCCAAAGGGCGCCTTCTTTGTCTGCACAGCTGCCCAAACTCTCACCTTTCCACTCAGGCCGCCCTCTTATTTGAAATGTGTTTGGAATGTGTCCGCGCAGTACTCCTCGCTGCACAGCTCACCATAGGTCAGGGCATCGTAGCTTCCTGCCAGGTGACCGAAGTTCGCAGACAAATGGGTCCCTGGGACACATGCGGAGAGGCTCTTGCCCGGGCCACAGGCCGCCCACTGGCCCTGCCCCAGATCGAAGGCTGAAAAGCAGCCATGTCTGAGTCCACTGCCTCTCGAAGGAGTATTGGACCAACACTTGTAGAAAACGGGGTCCTTGCGGGCAACTCATTGGAGGGACACAAATAAATCTTTGCCGACTTTTTGCTGAAACATACCAGCGTTCACACCTAAGCCTCTTACAAGGTCAGCTGTTTAGCTAAACATGAGCTCATGATCTAAATTTACACAATATTGAGGAAATCAGCTACAAAGGGAGACAATCAGCAAAAACAATCAATACCAGAATGAGATTCCCTAGGCCATCCATCTGATGTTGGAATAATCAGGTGCAAGGCAGAAAATATACATAAAACTGGAACTGAAACAAGGAACAAGGAGGTTTTCAAAGGCTGGTAGGATCTCTAAAACATTTTTAAAGTACATGTCGTTGATAAACCTAAATACTCAAAGGTTGTTTAATACCACAGATTAAGCATTGAGAAGAGTGAAATTATGCTGTTTTGAAAACTATGGCAGGTGAGATTTTCTGCCTAATTATATAAGAAGATTTCTCTAAAAAATAGACATTATTTCAAAGACTTATTGGCTGTGAAATAAGTTAAGTGTATTTCAAATGGCTTGTCTGCAAAGAAAGGTGAGATGTAGGGAATCACAGAAAGTCGAGGGGAAAATGTCAATATATACATTGCTATATGGTGAACTAAGCCTTAGGGCAGCCACAATGTAGAGGACCTGACCCTTAGAAATTTAAAAGTAAGCTGGAATCTTTAAAAGTTCAAATCTTTATAAGTAAAAAGATTGATGAAAATGAATAACCAAGTGTTTTAATTGACATCAGAAGATCAAAACAATAAACCCTGAGAACATAGAAAAAAGATAAATAAAGATATGAGCAGAACTTAATACCACAGAAAACGTATAAAATTCAGGTGAGGTAGTAAGTCCAAACAATATTCTTTGAAAAGATTTAAAAGACACACTTTGATTAAGGAAAACACAAACATAATTAAAGAATATATAGAAAGAATCAGGACAATGTTATAGCAGAGATTATATGAAATGCCAGTAAATTGGAACATTTCTGTAAAGTGGACCATTTCCTAGCTCCTACAGTTTACCAAAACTGACACAAGAGGAAATCATTTAAGGTCATCATGTCTGCCCTTGGCATTCTCGGAACGCCCTGGCCTCAGAATGCAGCATCTGTAGTCCATGGTAACCTGCGGAGAGTGGGCGGGGCTGAGGGAGGCTGGAACACTGCCCTCACTGAGGGAGTCGGTGTGGCCCACTCTGCTGTGACAGAACAAAGGGCAGGGGAGCAGGGGGCCCAGGGCAGGGACCTCAGAGCCCGGCAGGCCCAGTGGAGTGTCACAAGCATTTAGGCCCAGGCCATAGGGCGCCTTCTTTGTCTGCACAGCTACCCAAACTCTCACTTTTCCACTCAGGCCACCCACTTAGTTGAAGTGTGTGTGGAACCTGTCCGCGCAGTATACCTCGCTGCACAGCTAACCATAGGTCTGGGCATCGTAGCTTCCTGCCAGGTGACCGAAGTTCGCAGGAGAGATGATTCCCAGGTTCACACGCAGAGAGGCTCCTACCCGGGCCACAGGCCGCCCACGGCCCCTGCCCAAGATCGGGGCCGAAAGCAGCCCTGTCTAAGTCCCCTACGCCTAGAAGGAGTATTGAACCAACACTTCTAGAAAACGGGGTCCTTGTGGGCAACTCATTGGAGGGACACAAATAAATCTTTGCCGACTTTCTGCTGAAACTTACGAGCGTTCACAACTAAGCCTCTTACAAGGTCAGCTGTTTAGCTAAACATGAGCTCATGATCTAAATTTACACAATAATGAAGAAATCAGCTACAAAGGGAGACAATCAGCAAAAACAATCAATACCAGAATTAGATTCCCTAGGCCATCCTTGAGATGTTGGAATAATCAGGTGCTAGGCAGAAAATATACATAAACCTGGAAATGAAACAAGGAACAAGCATGTTTTCAAAGACTGGTAGGATCTCTAAAACATTTTTAAAGTACATGTCATTGATAAAGCAAAATACTCAAAGGTTGTTTAATACAATAAATTAAGCAGCGAGAAGAGTGAAATTATGCTGTTTAGAAAACTATGGAAGGTGAGAGTTTCTGCCTAATTATATGATGATTTCTCTAAAAAATACACATTATTTCAAAGAATTATTGGCTGTGAAATAAGTTAATTGTATTTCAAATGGCTTGTCTGCAAAGAGAGGTGAGATGTAGGGAATCACAGAAAGCCGAGGCGATAATATGTCAATATATACATTGCTATATGGTGAACTAAGCCTTAGGCCGGCAACAGTGTAGAGGAATGGACCCTTAGAAACGTACAAGTAAGCTGGAATGTTTAAAAGTTCAAATCTTTATAAATAAAAAGATTCATTAAAATGAATAACCAAGTGTTTTACTTGACATCAGAAAATCAAAACAATAAACCCTGAGAACATAGAAAAAAGATAAATAAAGATATGAGCAGAACTTAATACAACAGAAAACGTATAAAATTCAGGTGATTTAGTAAGTCCAAAGAATATTCTTTGAAAAGATTTAAAAGACACACTTTGATTAAGGAAAACAAAAACATAAGTAAAGAATATACAGAAAGAATCAGGACAATTTTACAGCAGAGAATATATGAAATGCCAGTAAATTTGAACATTTCTGTAAAGCGGACCATTTCCTAGCTCCTAAAGTTTACCAAAACTGACACAAGAGGAAATCATTTAAGGTCAACATGTCTGCCCTTGACATTCTCGGAACGCCCTGGCCTCAGAATGCAGCATCTGTAGTCCATGGTAACCTGCGGAGAGGGGGCGTGGCTGAGGGAGGTTGGAAGACTGCCCTCACTGAGGGAGTGGGTGTGGCCATCTCTGCTGTGACAGAACAAAGGGCAGGGGAGCAGGGGGCCCAGGGCAGGGCCTCAGAGCCCGGCAGACCCAGTGGGGTGTCACAAGCATTTAGGCCCAGGCCAAAGGGCGCCTTCTTTGTCTGCACAGCTGCCCAAACTCTCACCTTTCCACTCAGGCCGCCCTCTTATTTGAAGTGTGTTTGGAACCTGTCCGTGCAGTACACCTCGCTGCATAGCTAACCATAGGTCAGGGCATCGTAGCTTCCTGCCAGGTGACCGAAGTTCGCAGGCAAATGGGTCCCTGGGACACATGCGGAGAGGCTCCTGCCCGGGCCACAGGCCGCCCACTGGCCCTGCCCAAGATCGAAGGCTGAAAAGCAGCCATGTCTGAGTCCACTGCCTCTCGAAGGAGTATTGGACCAACACTTGTAGAAAACGGGGTCCTTGCGGGCAACTCATTGGAGGGACACAAATAAATCTTTGCCGACTTTCTGCTGAAGCTTACCAGCGTTCACACCTAAGCCTCTTACAAGGTCAGCTGTTTAGCTAAACATGAGCTCATGATCTAAATTTACACAATATTGAAGAAATCAGCTGCAAAGTGAGACAATCAGCAAAACAATCAATACCAGAATGAGATTCCCTAGGCCATCCATCTGATGTTGGAATAATCAGGTGCAAGGCAGAAAATATACATAAAACTGGAACTGAAACAAGGAACAAGGAGGTTTTCAAAGGCTGGTAGGATCTCTCAAACATTTTTAAAGTACATGTCGTTGATAAACCTAAATACTCAAAGGTTGTTTAATACCACAGATTAAGCATTGAGAAGAGTGAAATTATGTTGTTTTGAAAACTATGGCAGGTGGGATTTTCTGCCTAATTATACAAGAAGATTTCTCTAAAAAATAGACATTATTTCAAAGACTTATTGGCTGTGAAATAAGTTAAGTGTATTTCAAATGGCTTGTCTGCAAAGAAAGGTGAGATGTAGGGAATCACAGAAAGTCGAGGGGAAAATGTCAATATATACATTGCTATATGGTGAACTAAGCCTTAGGCCAGCCACAATGTAGAGGACATGACCCTTAGAAACTTAAAAGTGAGCTGGAATCTTTAAAAGTTCAAATCTTTATAAGGAAAAAGATTGATGAAAATGAATAACCAAGTGTTTTAATTGACATCAGAAGATCAAAACAATAAACCCTGAGAACATAGAAAAAAGATAAATAAAGATATGAGCAGAATTTAATACCACAGAAAACGTATAAAATTCAGGTGAGATAGTAAGTCCAAAGAATATTCTTTGAAAAGATTTAAAAGACACACTTTGATTAAGGAAAACACAAACATAATTAAATAACATATAGAAAGAATCAGGGCAAAGTTATAGCAGAGAATATATGAAATGCCAGTAAATTTGAACATTTCTGTAAAGTTGACCATTTCCTAGCTCCTACAGTTTACCAAAACTGACACAAGAGGAAATCATTTAAGGTCATCATGTCTGCCCTTGGCATTCTCAGAACGCCCTGGCCTCAGAATGCAGCATCTGTAGTCCATGGTAACCTGCGGAGAGTGGGCGGGGCTGAGGGAGGCTGGAACACTACCCTCACTGAGGGAGTGGGTGTGGCCATCTCTGCTGTGACTGAACAAAGGGCAGGGGAGCAGGGGGCCCAGGGCAGGGCCCTCAGAGCCCGGCAGGCCCAGTGGTGTGTCACAAGCCTTTAGGCCCAGGCCATAGAGCACTTTCTTTGTCTGCACACCTGCCCAAACTCTCACTTTTCCACTCAGGCCACCCACTTAGTTGAAGTGTGTGTGGAACCTGTCCGCGCAGTATACCTCGCTGCACAGCTAACCATAGGTCTGGGCATCGTAGCTTCCTGCCAGGTGACCGAAGTTCGCAGGAGAGATGATTCCCAGGTTCACACGCAGAGAGGCTCCTGCCCGGGCCACAGGCCGCCCACTGCCCCTGCCCAAGATCGGGGGCCGAAAGCAGCCCTGTCTAAGTCCCCTACCCCTAGAGTGAGTATTGGACCATCACTTCTAGAAAACGGGGTCCTTGTGGGCAAGTCATTGCAGGGACACAAATAAATCTTTGCCGACTTTTTGCTGAAACTTACGAGTGTTCACACCTAAGCCTCTTACAAGGTCAGCTGTTTAGCTAAACATGAGCTCATGATCTAAATTTACACAATATTGAAGAAATCAGGTACAAAGGGAGACAATCAGCAAAAACAATCAATACCAGAATTAGATTCCTTAGGCCACCCATCAGATGTTGGAATAATCAGGTGCTAGGCAGAAAATATACATAAACCTGGAAATGAAACAAGGAACAAGGAGGTTTTCAAAGACTGGTAGTATCTCTAAAACATTTTTAAAGTACATGTCATTGATAAAGCTAAATACTGAAAGGTTCTTTAATACAACAAATTAAGCAGTGAGAAGAGTGAAATTATGCTGTTTAGAAAAATATGGAAGGTGAGATTTTCTGCCTAATTATATAAGATGATTTCTCTAAAAAATACACATTATTTCAAAGACTTATTGGATGTGAAATAAGTTAAGGGTATTTCAAATGGCTTGTCTGCAAAGAAAGGTGAGATGTAGGGAATCACAGAAAGCCGAGGGGATAATATGTCAATATATACATTGCTAATGGTGATCTAAGCCTTAGGCCGGAAACAGTGTAGAGGAATGGACCCTTAGGAACGTACAAGTAAGCTGGAATCTTTAAAAGTTCAAATCTTTATAAGTAAAAAGATTTATTAAAATGAATAACCAAGTGTTTTACTTGACATCAGAAAATCAAAACAATAAACCCTGAGAACATAGAAAAAAGATAAATAAAGATATGAGCAGAACTTAATACAACAGAAAACGTATAAAATTCAGGTGATTTAGTAAGTCCAAAGAATATTCTTTGAAAAGATTTAAAAGACACACTTTGATTAAGGAAAACAAAAACATAAGTAAAGAATATACAGAAAGAATCAGGACAATGTTATAGCAGAGAATATATGAAATGCCAGTAAATTTGAACATTTCTGTAAAGCGGACCATTTCCTAGCTCCTAAAGTTCACCAAAACTGACACAAGAGGAAATCATTTAAGGTCATCATGTCTGCCCTTGGCATTCTCGGAATGCCCTGGTCTCAGAATGCAGCATCAGTAGTCCATGGTAACCTGCGGAGAGGGGGCGTGGCTGAGGGAGGTTGGAAGACTGCCCTCACTGAGGGAGTGGGTGTGGCCATCTCTGCTGTGACTGAATAAAGGGCAGGGGAGCAGGGGGCCCAGGGCAGGGCCCTCAGAGCCCGGCAGACCCAGTGGGGTGTCACAAGCATTTAGGCCCAGGCCAAAGGGCGCCTTCTTTGTCTGCACAGCTGCCCAAACACTCACCTTTCCACTCAGGCCGCCCTCTTATTTGACGTGTGTTTCGAACCTGTCCGTGCAGTACTCCTCGCTGCACAGCACACCATAGGTCAGGGCATCGTAGCTTCCTGCCAGGTGACCAAAGTTCGCAGGCAAATGGGTCCCTGGGACACATGCGGAGAGGCTCTTGCCCGGGCCACAGGCCGCCCACTGACCCTGCACCAGATCGAAGGCTGAAAAGCAGCCATGTCTGAGTCCACTGCCTCTCGAAGGAGTATTGGACCAACACTTGTAGAAAACGGGGTCCTTGCGGGCAACTCATTGGAGGGACACAAATAAATCTTTGCCGACTTTCTGCTGAAGCTTACCAGCGTTCACACTTAAGCCTCTTACAAGGTCAGCTGTTTAGCTAAACATGAGCTCATGATCAAAATTTACACAATATTGAAAAAATCAGCTACAAAGGGAGACCATCAGCAAAAACAATCAATACCAGAATGAGATTCCCTAGGCCATCCATCTGATGTTGGAATAATCAGGTGCAAGGCAGAAAATATACATAAAACTGGAACTGAAACAAGGAACAAGGAGGTTTTCAAAGGCTGGTAGGATCTCTAAAACATTTTTAAAGTACATGTCGTTGATAAACCTAAATACTCAAAGGATGTTTAATACCACAGATTAAGCATTGAGAAGAGTGAAATTATGCTGTTTTGAAAACTATGGCAGGTGAGATTCTCTGCCTAATTATATAAGAAGATTTCTCTAAAAAATAGACATTATTTCAAAGACTTATTGGCTGTGAAATAAGTTAAGTGTATTTCAAATGGCTTGTCTGCAAAGAAAGGTGAGATGTAGGGAATCACAGAAAGTCGAGGGGAAAATGTCAAAACATACATTGCTATGTGGTGAACTAAGCCTTAGGCCAGCCACAATGTAGAGGACCTGACCCTTAGAAACTTAAAAGTGAGCTGGAATCTTTAAAAGTTCAAATCTTTATAAGTAAAAAGATTGATGAAAATGAATAACCAAGTGTTTTAATTGACATCAGAAGATCAAAACAATAAACCCTGAGAACTTAGAAAAAAGATAAATAAAGATATGAGCAGAACTTAATACCACAGATAACGTAAAAAATTCAGGTGAGGTAGTAAGTCCAAAGAATATTCTTTGAAAAGATTTAAAAGACACACTTTGATTAAGGAAAACACAAACATAATTAAAGAATATATAGAAAGAATCAGGACAATGTTATAGCAGAGAATATATGAAATGCCAGTAAATTTGAACATTTCTGTAAAGTTGACCATTTCCTACCTCCTACAGTTTACCATAACTGACACAATAGGAAATCATTTAAGGTCATCATGTCTGCCCTTGGCATTCTCGGAACGCCCTGGCCTCAGAATGCAGCATCTGTAGTCCATGGTAAACTGCGGAGAGTGGGCGGGGCTGAGGGAGGCTGGAACACTGCCCTCACTGAGAGAGTGGGTGTGGCCATCTCTGCTGTGACTGAACAAAGGGCAGGGTAGCAGGGGGCCCAGGGCAGGGCCCTCAGAGCCCGGCAGGCCCAGTGGGGTGTCACAAGCATTTAGGCCCAGGACATAGGGCACCTTCTTTGTCTGCACAGCTGCCCAAACTCTCACTTTTCCTCTCAGGCCACCCACTTAGTTGAAGTGTGTGTGGAACCTGTCCGCGCAATATACCTCGCTGCACGGCTAACCATAGGTCTGGGCATCGTAGCTTCCTGCCAGGAGACCGAAGTTCGCAGGAGAGATCATTCCCAGGTTCACACGCAGAGAGGCTCCTGCCCGGGCCACAGGCCGCCCACTGCCCCAGCCCAAGATCGGGGGCCGAAAGCAGCCTTGTCTAAGTCCCCTACTCCTAGAAGGAGTATTGGACCAACACTTCTAGAAAACGGGGTCCTTGTGGGCAACTCATTGTAGGGACACAAATAAATCTTTGCCGACCTTTTGCTGAAACTTACGAGCGTTCACACCTAAGACTCTTACAAGGTCAGCTGTTTAGCTAAACATGAGCTCATGATGTAAATTTACACAATAATGAAGAAATCAGCTACAAAGGGAGACAATCAGCAAAAACAATCAATACCAGAGTTAGATTCCCTAGGCCATCCTTGAGATTTTGGAATATTCAGGTGCTAGGCAGAAAATATACATAAACCTGGAAATGAAACAAGGAACAAGCATGTTTTCAAAGACTGGTAGGATCTCTAAAACATTTTTAAAGTACATGTCATTGATAAAGCTAAATACTCAAAGATTGTTTAATACAACAAATTAAGCAGTGAGAAGAGTGAAATTATGCTGTTTAGAAAACTATGGAAGGTGAGATTTTCTGCCTAATTATATAAGATGATTTCTCTAAAAAATACACATTATTTCAAAGAGTTATTGGCTGTGAAATAAGTTAAGGGTATTTCAAATGGCTTGTCTGCAAAGAAAGGTGAGATGTAGGGAATCACAGAAAGCCGAGGGGATAATATGTCAATATATACATTGCTATATGGTGAACTAAGCCTTAGGCCGGCAACAGTGTAGAGGAATGGACCCTTAGGAACGTACAAGTAAGCTGGAATCCTTAAAAGTTCAAATCTTTCTAAGTAAAAAGATTTATTAAAATGAATAACCAAGTGTTTTACTTGACATCAGAAAATCAATACAATAAACCATGAGAACATAGAAAAAAGATAAATAAAGATATGAGCAGAACTTAATACAACAGAAAACGTATAAAATTCAGGTGATTTAGTAAGTCCAAAGAATATTCTTTGAAAAGATTTAAAAGACACACTTTGATTAAGGAAAACAAAAACATAAGTAAAGAATATACAGAAAGAATCAGGACAATGTTATAGCAGAGAATATATGAAATGCCAGTAAATTTGAACATTTCTGTAAAGCGGACCATTTCCTAGCTCCTAAAGTTCACCAAAACTGACACAAGAGGAAATCATTTAAGGTCATCATGTCTGCCCTTGGCATTCTCGGAACGCCCAAGCCTCAGAATGCAGCATCTGTAGTCCATGGTAACCTGCGGAGAGGGGGCGTGGCTGAGGGAGTTTGGAAGACAGCCCTCACTGAGGGAGTGGGTGTGGCCATCTCTGCTGTGACTGAACAAAGGGCAGGGGAGCAGGGGGCCTAGGGCAGGGCCCTCAGAGCAAGGCAGACCCAGTGGGGTGTCACAAGCATTTAGGTCCAGGCCAAAGGGCGCCTTCTTTGTCTGCACAGCTGCCCAAACTCTCACCTTTCCACTCAGGCTGCCCTCTTATTTGAAGTGTGTTTGGAACCTGTCCGCGCAGTACACCTCGCTGCATAGCTAACCATAGGTCAGGGCATCGTACCTTCCTGCCTGGTGACCGAAGTTCGCAGGCAAATGGGTCCCTGGGACACATGCGGAGAGGCTCCTGCCCAGGCCTCAGGCCGCCCACTGGCCCTGCCACAGATAGAAGGCTGAAAAGCAGCCATGTCTGAGTCCACTGCCTTTCGAAGGAGTATTGGACCAACACTTGTAGAAAACGGGGTCCTTGCGGACAACTCATTGGAGGGACACAAATAAATCTTTGCTGACTTTCTGCTGAAGCTTACCAGCGTTCACACCTAAGCCTCTTACAAGGTCAGCTGTTTAGCTAAACAAGAGCTCATGATCTAAATTTACACAATATTGAAGAAATCAGCTACAAAGTGAGACAATCAGCAAAAACAATCAATACCAGAATGAGATTCCCTATGCCATCCATCTGATGTTGGAATAATCAGGTGCAAGGCAGAAAATATACATAAAACTGGAACTGAAACAAGGAACAAGGAGGTTTTCAAAGGCTGGTAGGATCTCTAAAACATTTTTAAAGTACATGTCGTTGATAAACCTAAATACTCAAAGGTTGTTTAATACCACAGATTAAGCATTGAGAAGAGTGAAATTATGCTGTTTTGAAAACTATGGCAGGTGAGATTTTCTGCCTAATTATATAAGAAGAATTCTCTACAAAATAGACATTATTTCAAAGACTTATTGGCTGTGAAATAAGTTAAGTGTATTTCAAATGGCTTGTCTGCAAAGAAA
Organism: Mesoplodon bidens; assembly: GCF_964165515.1. Lineage (NCBI taxonomy): Eukaryota > Metazoa > Chordata > Mammalia > Artiodactyla > Ziphiidae > Mesoplodon > Mesoplodon bidens. The sequence goes on from NW_027671362.1 coordinate 1,510,379, forward strand.
GGTGAGATGTAGGGAATCACAGAAAGTCGAGGGGAAAATGTCAAAACATACATTGCTATGTGGTGAACTAAGCCTTAGGCCAGCCACAATGTAGAGGACCTGACCCTTAGAAACTTAAAAGTGAGCTGGAATCTTTAAAAGTTCAAATCTTTATAAGTAAAAAGATTGATGAAAATGAATAACCAAGTGTTTTAATTGACATCAGAAGATCAAAACAATAAACCCTGAGAACTTAGAAAAAAGATAAATAAAGATATGAGCAGAACTTAATACCACAGATAACGTAAAAAATTCAGGTGAGGTAGTAAGTCCAAAGAATATTCTTTGAAAAGATTTAAAAGACACACTTTGATTAAGGAAAACACAAACATAATTAAAGAATATATAGAAAGAATCAGGACAATGTTATAGCAGAGAATATATGAAATGCCAGTAAATTTGAACATTTCTGTAAAGTTGACCATTTCCTACCTCCTACAGTTTACCATAACTGACACAATAGGAAATCATTTAAGGTCATCATGTCTGTCCTTGGCATTCTCGGAACGCCCTGGCCTCAGAATGCAGCATCTGTAGTCCATGGTAAACTGCGGAGAGTGGGCGGGGCTGAGGGAGGCTGGAACACTGCCCTCACTGAGAGAGTGGGTGTGGCCATCTCTGCTGTGACTGAACAAAGGGCAGGGTAGCAGGGGGCCCAGGGCAGGGCCCTCAGAGCCCGGCAGGCCCAGTGGGGTGTCACAAGCATTTAGGCCCAGGACATAGGGCACCTTCTTTGTCTGCACAGCTGCCCAAACTCTCACTTTTCCTCTCAGGCCACCCACTTAGTTGAAGTGTGTGTGGAACCTGTCCGCGCAATATACCTCGCTGCACGGCTAACCATAGGTCTGGGCATCGTAGCTTCCTGCCAGGAGACCGAAGTTCGCAGGAGAGATCATTCCCAGGTTCACACGCAGAGAGGCTCCTGCCCGGGCCACAGGCCGCCCACTGCCCCAGCCCAAGATCGGGGGCCGAAAGCAGCCTTGTCTAAGTCCCCTACTCCTAGAAGGAGTATTGGACCAACACTTCTAGAAAACGGGGTCCTTGTGGGCAACTCATTGTAGGGACACAAATAAATCTTTGCCGACCTTTTGCTGAAACTTACGAGCGTTCACACCTAAGACTCTTACAAGGTCAGCTGTTTAGCTAAACATGAGCTCATGATGTAAATTTACACAATAATGAAGAAATCAGCTACAAAGGGAGACAATCAGCAAAAACAATCAATACCAGAGTTAGATTCCCTAGGCCATCCTTGAGATTTTGGAATATTCAGGTGCTAGGCAGAAAATATACATAAACCTGGAAATGAAACAAGGAACAAGCATGTTTTCAAAGACTGGTAGGATCTCTAAAACATTTTTAAAGTACATGTCATTGATAAAGCTAAATACTCAAAGATTGTTTAATACAACAAATTAAGCAGTGAGAAGAGTGAAATTATGCTGTTTAGAAAACTATGGAAGGTGAGATTTTCTGCCTAATTATATAAGATGATTTCTCTAAAAAATACACATTATTTCAAAGAGTTATTGGCTGTGAAATAAGTTAAGGGTATTTCAAATGGCTTGTCTGCAAAGAAAGGTGAGATGTAGGGAATCACAGAAAGCCGAGGGGATAATATGTCAATATATACATTGCTATATGGTGAACTAAGCCTTAGGCCGGCAACAGTGTAGAGGAATGGACCCTTAGGAACGTACAAGTAAGCTGGAATCCTTAAAAGTTCAAATCTTTCTAAGTAAAAAGATTTATTAAAATGAATAACCAAGTGTTTTACTTGACATCAGAAAATCAATACAATAAACCATGAGAACATAGAAAAAAGATAAATAAAGATATGAGCAGAACTTAATACAACAGAAAACGTATAAAATTCAGGTGATTTAGTAAGTCCAAAGAATATTCTTTGAAAAGATTTAAAAGACACACTTTGATTAAGGAAAACAAAAACATAAGTAAAGAATATACAGAAAGAATCAGGACAATGTTATAGCAGAGAATATATGAAATGCCAGTAAATTTGAACATTTCTGTAAAGCGGACCATTTCCTAGCTCCTAAAGTTCACCAAAACTGACACAAGAGGAAATCATTTAAGGTCATCATGTCTGCCCTTGGCATTCTCGGAACGCCCAAGCCTCAGAATGCAGCATCTGTAGTCCATGGTAACCTGCGGAGAGGGGGCGTGGCTGAGGGAGTTTGGAAGACAGCCCTCACTGAGGGAGTGGGTGTGGCCATCTCTGCTGTGACTGAACAAAGGGCAGGGGAGCAGGGGGCCTAGGGCAGGGCCCTCAGAGCAAGGCAGACCCAGTGGGGTGTCACAAGCATTTAGGTCCAGGCCAAAGGGCGCCTTCTTTGTCTGCACAGCTGCCCAAACTCTCACCTTTCCACTCAGGCTGCCCTCTTATTTGAAGTGTGTTTGGAACCTGTCCGCGCAGTACACCTCGCTGCATAGCTAACCATAGGTCAGGGCATCGTACCTTCCTGCCTGGTGACCGAAGTTCGCAGGCAAATGGGTCCCTGGGACACATGCGGAGAGGCTCCTGCCCAGGCCTCAGGCCGCCCACTGGCCCTGCCACAGATAGAAGGCTGAAAAGCAGCCATGTCTGAGTCCACTGCCTTTCGAAGGAGTATTGGACCAACACTTGTAGAAAACGGGGTCCTTGCGGACAACTCATTGGAGGGACACAAATAAATCTTTGCTGACTTTCTGCTGAAGCTTACCAGCGTTCACACCTAAGCCTCTTACAAGGTCAGCTGTTTAGCTAAACAAGAGCTCATGATCTAAATTTACACAATATTGAAGAAATCAGCTACAAAGTGAGACAATCAGCAAAAACAATCAATACCAGAATGAGATTCCCTATGCCATCCATCTGATGTTGGAATAATCAGGTGCAAGGCAGAAAATATACATAAAACTGGAACTGAAACAAGGAACAAGGAGGTTTTCAAAGGCTGGTAGGATCTCTAAAACATTTTTAAAGTACATGTCGTTGATAAACCTAAATACTCAAAGGTTGTTTAATACCACAGATTAAGCATTGAGAAGAGTGAAATTATGCTGTTTTGAAAACTATGGCAGGTGAGATTTTCTGCCTAATTATATAAGAAGAATTCTCTACAAAATAGACATTATTTCAAAGACTTATTTGCTGTGAAATAAGTTAAGTATATTTCAAATGGCTTGTCTGCAAAGAAAGGTGAGATGTAGGGAATCACAGAAAGTCGAGGGGAAATTGTCAAAATATACATTGCTATATGGTGAACTAAGCTTTAGGCCAGCCACAATGTAGAGGACCTGACCCTTAGAAACTTAAAAGTGAGCTGGAATCTTTAAAAGTTCAAATCTTTATAAGTAAAAAGATTGATGAAAATGAATAACCAAGTGTTTTAATTGACATCAGAAGATCAAAACAATAAACCCTGAGAACATAGAAAAAAGATAAATAAAGATATGAGCAGAACTTAATACCACAGAAAACGTATAAAATTCAGGTGATTTAGTAAGTCCAAAGAATATTCTTTGAAAAAATTTAAAAGAAATACTTTGATTAACGAAAAAAAAAACATCAGTAAAGAATATATAGAAAGAATCAGGACAAAGTTATAGCAGAGAATATATGAAATGGCAGTAAATTTGAACATTTCTGTAAAGTTGACCATTTCCTAGCTCCTACAGTTTACCAAAACTGACACAAGAGGAAATCATTTAAGGTCATCATGTCTGCCTTTGGCATTCTCGTTACGCCCTGGCCTCAGAATGCAGCATCTGTAGTCCATGGTAACCTGCGTAGAGTGGGCGGGGCTGAGGGACGCTGGAACACGGCCCTCACTGAGGGAGTGGGTGTGGCCATCTCTGCTGTGACTGAACAAAGGGCAGGGGAGCAGGGGGCCCAGGGCAGTACCCTCAGAGACCAGCTGGCCCAGTGGGGTGTCACAAACATTTAGGCCCAGGCCATAGGGCACCTTCTTTGTCTGCACAGCTGCCCAAACTCTCACATTTCCTCTCAGGCCACCCACTTAGTTGAAGTGTGTTTGGAACCTGTCCACGCAGTATACCTCGCTGCACAGCTAACCATAGGTCTGGGCATCGTAGCTTCCTGCCAGGTGACCGAAGTTCGCAGAAGAGATGATTCCCAGGTTAACACGCAGAGAGGCTCCTGCCCGGGCCACAGGCCGCCCACTGCCCCTGCCCAATATTGGGGGCCGAAAGCAGCCGTGTCTAAGTACCCTAGCCCTAGAGGGAGTATTGGTCCAACACTTCTAGAAAACGGGGTCCTTGTGGGCAACTCATTGGAGGGACACAAATAAATCTTTGCCGACTTTTTGCTGAAACTTACGAGCGTTCCCACCTAAGCCTCTTACAAGGTCAGCTGTTTAGCTAAACATGAGCTCATGATCTAAATTTACACAATAATGAAGAAATCAGCTACAAAGAGAGACAATCAGGAAAAACAATCAATACCAAAATTAGATTCCCTAGGCCACCCATCAGATGTTGGAATAATCAGGTGCTAGGCAGAAAATATACATAAACCTGGAAATGAAACAAGGAACAAGCATGTTTTCAAAGACTGGTAGGATCTCTAAAACATTTTTAAAGTACATGTCATTGATAAAGCTAAATACTCAAAGGTTATTTAATACAACAAATTAAGCAGTGAGAAGAGTGAAATTATGCTGTTTAGAAAACTATGGAAGGTGAGATTTTCTGCCTAATTATATAAGATGATTTCTCTAAAAAATACACATTATTTCAAAGAATTATTGGCTGTGAAATAAGTTAAGGGTATTTCAAATGGCTTGTCTGCAAAGAAAGGTGAGATGTAGGGAATCACAGAAAGCCGAGGGGATAATATGTCAATATATACATTGCTATATGGTGAACTAAGCCTTAGGCCGGCAACAGTGTAGAGGAATGGACCCTTAGAAACGTACAAGTAAGCTGGAATCTTTAAAAGTTCAAATCTTTATAAGTAAAAAGATTTATTAAAATGAATAACCAAGTGTTTTACTTGACATCAGAAAATCAAAACAATAAACCCTGAGAACATAGAAAAAAGATAAATAAACATATGAGCAGAACTTAATACAACAGATAACGTATAAAATTCAGGTGATTTAGTAAGTCCAAAGAATATTCTTTGAAAAGATTTAAAAGACATGCTTTGATTAAGGAAAACAAAGACATAAGTAAAGAATATACGGAGAGCATCAGGACAATGTTATAGCAGAGAATATCTGAAATGCCTGTAAATTTGAATATTTGTGTAAACTGAACCATTTCCTAACTCCTAAAGTTTACCAAAACTGACACAAGAGGAAATCATTTAAGATCATCATGTCTGCCCTTGGCATTCACAGAACGCCGTGGCCTCAGAATGCAGCATCTGTAGTCCATGGTAACCTGCGGAGAGTGGGCGGGGCTGAGGGAGGTTGCAACACTGCCCTCACTGAGGGAGTGGGTGTGGCCATCTCTGCTGTGACTGAACAAAGGGCAGGGGAGAAGGGGGCCAAGGGCAGGGCCCTCAGAGCCTGGCAGGCCCAGTAGGGTGTCACAAGCATTTAGGCCCAGGCAAAAGTGCGCCTTCTTTGTCTGCACAGCTGCCCAAACTCTCACCTTTCGACTCATGCCGCCCTCTTACTTGAAGTGTGTGTGGAACCGGTCCGCACAGTACTCCTCGCTGTACAGCTGACCATAGGTCTGGGCATCGTAAGCTTCCTGCCAGGTGACCGAAGTTGGCAGGCAGATGGGTCGTAGGACACACGTGGGGAGCCTCCTGCCCGGGACACAGGCCGCCCAATGCCACTGCCCCAGATCGTGGGGCACAAAGCAGCCCTATCTGAGGCCGTGCCTCTAGAGGGAGTATTGGACCAACATTTGTAGAAAATGGGGTCCTCGCGGGTAACTCATTGGAGGGACACAAATAAATCTTTGCGGACTTTCTGATGAAGCTTACGAGTGTTCACACCTAAGCCTCTTACAAGGTCAGATGTTTAGCTAAACATGAGCTCATGATCTAAATTTACACAATAATGAAGAAATCAGCTACAGGGGGAGACAATCAGCAAAAACAATCAATACCAGAATTAGATACCCTATCCCATACATAAGGCGTTGGAATAATCAGGTGCAAGGCAGAAAATATACATGAAACTGGAACTGAAACAAGGAACAAGGATGTTATCAAAGACTGTTAGGATCTCTAAAACACTTTTAAAGTACATGTCATTGATAAAGCTAAATACTCAAAGGTTGTGTAATACAACAGATTCATCCTTGAGAAGAGTGAAATTATGCTGTTTTGAAAACTATGGCAGGTCAGATTTTCTGCCTAAATATATAAGAAGATTTCTCTAAAAATACACATTATTTCAAAGACTTATTGGCTGTGAAATAAGTTAAGGGTATTTCAAATGGCTTGCCTGCAAAGAAAGTTGAGTTGTAGGAAATCACAGAAAGTCGAGGGGATAATAGGTCAATATATACTTTGCTATATTGTGAACTAAGCCTTAGGCCAGCAACAATGTAGAGGACCTGACCCTTAGAAACTTGCAGGTAAGCTGGAATCTTGAAAAGTTCAAATCTTTATAAGTAAAAAGATTTATTAAAATGAATAACCGAGTGTTTTTATTGACATCAGATGATCAAAACAATAAACCCTGAGAACATAGAAAAAAGATAAATAAAGTTATGAGCAGAACTTAATACAACAGAAAACGTATAAAATTCAGGTGATGTACTAAGTCCATAGAATATTCTATGACAATATTTAAAATACACACTTTGATTAAAGAAAACCAAAATATAAGTAAAGGATATACAGAAGAAATCAGGAGAATGTTGAAGCAGAGAATATATGAAATGCCAGTAAATTTGAATATTTCTGTAAAGTGGACCATTTCCTAGCTCCTAAAGTTTACCAAAATTGACATTAGAGGAAATCATTTAAGGTCATCATGTCTGACATTGGCATTCTCGGAACGCCCTGGCCTCAGAATGCAGCATCTGTTCTCCATGGTAACCTGCGGAGAGCGAGCGGGGCTGAGGGAGTTTGGAACACTGCCCTCACTGAGGGAGTGGGTGTGGCCATCTCTGCGGTGACAGAACAAAGGCAGGGGAGAAGGGGGCCAAGGGCTGGGCCCTCACAGCCCGGCACGCCTAGTCGGGTGTCACAAGCATTTAGGCCTAGACCAAAGGGCGCCTTTTTGTCTGCACAGCTGCCCAAACTCTCACCTTTCCACTGAAGCCGCCCTCTTACTTGAAGTGTGTGTGGAACCGGTTCGCACAGTACACCTCGCTGCACAGCTAACCATAGGTCTGGGCATCGTAGCTTCCTGCCAGGTGACCGAAGTTCCCAGGCACATGGGTCGTGGGACACACGCGGGGAGCCTCCTGCCCGGGCCACAGGCTGCCAAAAGCCACTACCCCAGATCGGTGGCAGCAAAGCAGTCCTGTCTGAGTCCCTGCCTCTAGAGGGAGTATTGGACCAACACTTGTAGGAAACGGGGTCATCGGTGTAACTCATTGGAGGGACACAAATAAATCTTAGGGGACTTTCTGATGAAGCTTACGAGCGTTCACACCTAAGCCTCTTACAAAGTCAGATGTTTACCTAAACATGAGCTCATGATCTAAATTTACACAATAATGAAGAAATCAAATACCGGGGGAGACAAGCAGCAAAAACAATCAATACCAGAATTAGATTCCCTAGGCCATCCATCAGATGTTGGAATAATCAGGTGCAAGGCAGAAAATATACACAAAACGGGAACTGAAACAAGGAACAAGGATGTTTTCAAAGACTGGTAGGATCTCTAAAACATTTTTAAAGTACATGTCATTGATAAAGCTAAATACTCAAAGGTTGTATAATGCAACAGATTCATCCTTGAGAAGAGTGAAATTATGCTGTTTTGAAAACTCTGGCAGGTGATATTTTCTGCCTAATAATATGAGAAGATTTCTCTAAAAATACACATTATTTCAAAGACATATAAGCTGTGAAATAAGTTAAGGGTATTTCAAATGGCTTGTCTGCAAAGAAAGGGGAGATGTAGGGAATGACAGAAAGTCGAGGGGAAACTAGGTCAATATACACTTTACTATATTGTGAACAAAGCCTTAGGCCAGCAACAATGTAGAGGACATGACCCTTAGAAACTTACAAGTAAGCTGGTATCTTCAAAAGTTCAAATCTTTATAAGTAAAAAGATTTATTAAAATGAGTAACCAAGTGTTTTAATTGACATCAGAAGATCAAAACAATAAACCCTGAGAACATAGAAAAAAGAAAAATAAAGATATGAACAGAACTTAATACAACGGAAATCGTATAAAATTCAGGTGATGTAGTAAGTTCAAAGAATATTCATTGACAAGATTTAAAAGACACACTTTGATTAAGGAAAACAAAAACATAAGGAAAGAATATACAGAAAGAATCAGGACAATGTTATAGCAGAGAATATCTGAAATGCCAGTAAATTTGAACATTTGTGTAAAGTGCACCATTTCCTAGCTCCTAAAGTTTACCAAAACTGACACAAGAGGAAATCATTTAAGGTCATCATGTCTGCCCTTGGCATTCTCGGAATGCCATGGACTCAGAATGCAGCATCTGTAGTCCATGGTAACCTGCGGAGAGGGGGCGGGGCTGAGGGAGGTTGGAACACTGCCCTCACTGAGGGAGTGGGTGTGGCCATCTCTGCTGTGACTGAACAAAGGGCAGTGGAGCAGTGGTTCCAGTGCAGGGCCCTCAGAGCCCGTCAGGCCCAGTGGGGTGTCACAAGCATTTAGGCGCAGGCCAAAGGGCACCGTCTTTGTCTGCACAGCTGCCCAAACTCTCACCTTTCCACTCGGGCCACCTTCTTACTTGAACTGTGTGTGGAACCTGTCCGCACAGTACACCTCGCTGCACAGCTAACCATAGGTCTGGGCATCATAGCTTCCTGCCAGGTGACCGAAGTTCACAGGCAGATGGGACCCTGGGACACACGCGGAGAGGCTCCTGCCCGGGCCACAGGCCGCCCAATGCCACTGCCCCAGATCGTGGGGCACAAAGCAGCCCTGTCTGAGGCCGTGCCTCTAAAGAGAGTATTGGACCAACATTTGTAGAAAACGGGGTCCTCGCGGGTAACTCATTGGAGGGACACAAATAAATCTTTGCGGACTTTCTGATGAAGCTTACGAGTGTTCACACCTAAGCCTCTTACAAGGTCAGATGTTTAGCTAAACATGAGCTCATGATCTAAATTTACACAATAATGAAGAAATCAGCTACAGGGGGAGACAATCAGCAAAAACAATCAATACCAGAATTAGATTCTAGGCCATCCATCAGACGTTGGAATAATCAGGTGCAACGCAGAAAATATAGATGAAACTGGAACTGAAACAAGGAACAAGGATGTTATCAAAGACTTTTAGGATCTCTAAAACATTTTTAAAGTACATGTCATTGATAAAGCTAAATACTCAAAGGTTGTGTAATACAACAGATTCATCATTGAGAAGAGTGAAATTATGCTGTTTTGAAAACTATGGCTGGTCAGATTTTCTGCCTAAATATATAAGAAGATTTCTCTAAAAAATACACATTATTTCAAAGACTTATTGGCTGTGAAATAAGTTAAGGGTATTTCAAATGGCTTGTCTGCAAAGAAATGGGAGATGTAGGGTATCACAGAAAGTCGAGGGGAAAATAGGTCAATGTATACTTTGCTATATTGTGAACAAAACCTTAGGCCAGCAACAATGTAGAGGACCTGACCCTTAGAAAGTTACAGGTAAGCTGGAATCTTGAAAATTTCAAATCGTTATAAGTAAAAAGATTGATGAAAATGAATAACCAAGTGTTTTAATTGACATCAGATGTTCAAAGCAATAAACCCTGAGAACATAGAAAAAAGAAAAATAAAGTTATGAGTAGAACTTAATACAACGGAAAACGTATAAATTTCAGGTGATGTATTAAGTCCAAAGAATATTCTTTGACAATATTTAAAAGACACATTTTGATTAAGGAAAACCAAAACATAAGTAAAGAATATACAGAAAGAATCAGGACAATGTTATAGCAGAGAATATCTGAAATGCCAGTAAATTTGAACATTTCTGTAAACTGGACCATTTCCTAGCTCCTACAGTTTACCAAAACTGACACAAGAGGAAATCATTTAAGGTCATCATGTCTGCCCTTGGCATTCTCGGAACGCTCTGGCCTCAGAATGCAGCATCTGTAGTGCATGGTAACCTGCGCAGAGGGGGCGGGGCTGAGGGAGGTTAGAACACTGCCCTCACTGAGGGAGTGGGTGTGGCCATCTCTGCTATGACTGAACAAAGGGCAGGGGAGCAGGGGGCCCAGGGCAGGGCCCTCAGAGCCCGGCAGACACAGTGGGGTGTCACAAGCATTTAGGACCAGGCCAAAGGGCGCCTTCTTTGTATGCACAGCTGCCCAAACTCTCACCTTTCCACTCAGGCCGCCCTCTTACTAGAAGTGTGTGTGGAACCTGTCCGCGCAGTACACCTCGCTGCACAGCTAAACATAGGTCTGGGCATCGTAGCTTCCTGCCAGGTGACAGAAGTTCTCAGGCAGTTGGGTCCCTGGGACACACGCGAATAGGCTCCTGCCTGGGCCATAGGCTGCCCACTGCCATTGCCCAAGATCGTGGGGCACAAAGCAGCCCTGTCTGTGGCCGTGCCTCTAGAGGGACTATTGGACCAACATTTGTAGAAAACGGGGTCCTCGCGGGTATCTCATCGGAGGGACACAAATAAATCTTTGCGGACTTTCTGATGAAGCTTACGAGCGTTCACACATAATCCTCTTACAAGGTCAGATGTTTAGCTAAACATGAGCTCATGATCTAAATTTACACAATAATGAAGAAATCAGCTACAGGGGGAGAGAATCAGCAAAAACAATCAATACCAGAGTTAGATTCCCTATGCCATACATAAGGCGTTGGAATAATCAGGTGCAAGGCAGAAAATATACATGAAACTGGAACTGAAACAAGGAACAAGGATGTTATCAAAGACTGTTAGGATCTCTAAAACACTTTTAAAGTACATGTCATTGATAAAGCTAAATACTCAAAGGTTGTGTAATACAACCGATTCATCATTGAGAAGACTGAAATTATGCTGTTTTGAAAACTATGGCAGGTCAGATTTTCTGCCTAAATATATAAGAAGATTTCTCTAAAAATACACATTATTTCAAAGACTTATTGGCTGTGAAATAAGTTAAGGGTATTTCAAATGGCTTGCCTGCAAAGAAAGGTGAGTTGTAGGAAATCACAGAAAGTCGAGGGGAAAATAGGTCAATATATACTTTGCTATATTGTGAACTAAGCCTTAGGCCAGCAACAATGTAGAGGAACTGACCCTTAGAAACTTGCAGGTAAGCTGGAATCTTGAAAAGTTCAAATCTTTATAAGAAAAAAGATTTATTAAAATGAATAACCAAGTGTTTTAATTGACATCAGATGATCAAAACAATAAACCCTGAGAACATAGAAAAAAGATAAATAAAGTTATGAGCAGAACTTAATACAACAGAAAACGTATAAAATTCAGGTGATGTAGTAAGTCCATAGAATATTCTTTGACAATATTTAAAATACACACTTTGATTAAAGAAAACCAAAAATATAAGTAAAGGATATACAGAAAAATTCAGGAGAATGTTGAAGCAGAGAATATATGAAATGCCAGTAAATTTGAATATTTCTGTAAAGTGGACCATTTCCTAGCTCCTAAAGTTTACCAAAATTGACATTAGAGGAAATCATTTAAGGTCATCATGTCTGCCCTTGGCATTCTCGGAACGCCCTGGCCTCAGAATGCAGCATCTGTTCTCCATGGTAACCTGCAGAGAGCGAGCGGGGCTGAGGGAGTTTGGAACACTGCCCTCACTGAGGGAGTGGGTGTGGCCATCTCTGCGGTGACAGAACAAAGGCAGGGGAGAAGGGGGCCAAGGGCAGGGCCCTCACTGCCCGGCACGTCCAGTCGGGTGTCACAAGCATTTAGGCCTAGGCCAAAGGGGGCCTTCTTTGTCTGCACAGCTGCCCCAACTCTCACCTTTCCACTCAAGCCGCCCTCTTACTTGAAGTGTGTGTGGAACCGTTTCGCACAGTACACCTCGCTGCACAGCTAACCATAGGTCTGGGCATCGTAGCTTCCTGCCAGGTGACCGAAGTTCGCAGGCACATGGGTCGTGGGAAACACGCGGGGAGCCTCCTGCCCGGGCCACAGGCCGCCAAAAGCCACTACCCCAGATCGGTGGCAGCAAAGCAGTCCTGTCTGAGTCCCTGCCTCTAGAGGGAGTATTGGACCAACACTTGTAGGAAACGGGGTCATCGGTGTAACTCATTGGAGGGACACAAATAAATCTTAGCGGACTTTCTGATGAAGCTTACGAGCGTTCACACCTAAGCCTCTTACAAAGTCAGATGTTTACCTAAACATGAGCTCATGATCTAAATTTACACAATAATGAAGAAATCAAATACCGGGGGAGACAAGCAGCAAAAACAATCAATACCAGAATTAGATTCCCTAGGCCATCCATCAGGTGTTGGAATAATCAGGTGCAAGGCAGAAAATATACAAAAATCTGGAATTGAAACAAGGAACAAGGATGATTTCAAAGACTGGTACGATCTCTAAAACATTTTTAAAGTACATGTCATTGATAAAGCTAAATTCTCAAAGGTTGTGTAATACAACAGATTCATCATTGAGAAGAGTGATATTATGCTGTTTTGAAATATATGGCAGGTCAGATATTCTGCCTAAATATATAAGAAGGTTTCTCTAAAAAATACAGATTATTACAAATACTTATAAGCTGTGAAATAAGTTAAGGGTATTTCAAATGGCTTGTCTGCAAAGAAAGGGAAGATGTAGGGAATCACAGAACGTCGAGGGGAAAATAGGTCAATACATACATTGCTATATGGTGAACTAAGCCTTAGGCCAGCAAAAATGTAGAGGACCTGACCCTTAGAAACTTACAAGTAAGCTGGAATATTAAAAAGTTCAAATCTTTATAAGTAAAAAGACTTATTAAAATGAATAACCAAGTGTTTTAATTGACATCAGAAGATCAAAACAATAAACCCTGAGAACATAGAAAAAAGATAAATAAAGATATGAGCAGAACTTAATACCACAGAAAACGTATAAAATTCAGGTGAGGTACTAAGTCCAAAGAATATTGTTTGACAAGATTTAAAAGACACACTTTGATTAAGGAAAACAAAAACATAAGTAAAGAATATACAGAAAGAATAAGGACAATGTTATAGCAGAGAATATATGAAATGCCAGTAAATTGGAACATTTCTGTAAAATGGACCATTTCCTAGCTCCTAAAGTTTACCAAAACTGACACAAGAAGAAATCATTTAAGGTCATCATGTCTGCCCTTGGCCTTCTCGGAACGCCCTGGCCTCAGAATGCAGCATCTGTAGTCCAAGTTAACCTGCGGAGAGGGGGCGGGGCTGAGGGAGGTTGTAACACTGCCCTCACTCAGGGAGTGTGTGTGGCCATCTCTGCTGTGACTGAGAAATGTGGAGGGGAGCAGTGGGCCCAGTGCAGGACCCTCAGAGCCAGGCAGGCACAGTGGGGTGTCACAAGCATTTAGGCCCAGGCCAAAGTGTGCCTTCTTTGTCTGCACAGCTGCCCTAACACTTACCTTTAGACTCAGGCCACCATCTTACTTGAAGTGCGTGTGGAACCTCTCCGCGCATAAACCTCGCTGCTCAGCTATCTATTGGTCTGGGCTTCGTAGCTTCCTGCCAGGTGACCGTAGTTCACAGGCAGATGGGTCCCTGGGACACACGCGGAGAGGTTCCTGCCCGGGCCACAGGAAGCCCACTGCCACGGCCCCAGATCAGGATCCACAAAGAAGCCCTGACTGAATCCCCTCATTCTAGAGGGAGTATTGGACCAACACTTGTAGAAAACTGGTCCGCGCGGGCAACTCATTGGAGGGACACAAATAAATTTTTGCCGACTTTCCGCTGAAGCTTACGAGCGTTCACACCTAAGCCACTTACAAGGTCAGCTGGTTAGCTAAACATGAGCTCATGATCTAAATTTACAGAATAATGAAGAAATCAGCTAAAAGGGGAGAAAAGCAGCAAAAACAATCAATACCAGAATTAGATTCCCTAGGCCATCCATCAGATGTTGGAATAATCAAGTGCAAGGCAGAAAATATACACAAAACTGGAATTGAAACAAGGAACAAGGATGATTTCAAAGACTGGTACGATCTCTAAAACATTTTTAAAGTACATATCATTGATAAAGCTAAATACTCAAAGTTGTGTAATACAACAGATTCATCATTGAGAGAGTGAAATTATGCTGTTTTGAAAACTATGGCAGGTCATATTTTCTGCCTAATTATATAAGAATATTTCTCTAAAAAATACACATTATTTCAAAGACTTATTGGCTGTGAAATAAGTTAAGGATATTTTAAATGGCTTGTCTGCAAAGAAAGGTGTGATGTAGGGAATCACAGAAAGTCGAGGGGAAAATAGGTCAATATATTCATAGCTATATAGTGAACTAAGCCTTAGGCCAGCAACAATGGAGAGGACCTGACCCTTAGAAACTTACAAGTAAGCTGAAATATTCAAAAGCTCAAATCTTTATAAGTAAAAAGTTTTATGAAAAAGAATATTCAAGTGTTTTAATTTAATCAGAAGATAAAAACAATAAACCCTGAGATCATAGACAAAAGATAAATAAAGATATGATCAAAACATAATACAACAGAAAACGCATAAAATTCAGGTAAAGTAGTAAGTCCAAAGAATATTCTTTGAAAAGATTTAAAAGACACACTTTGATTAAGAAAAACAAGAACATAAGTAAAGAATATACAGAAAGAATCAGGACAATGTTATAGCAGAGAATATATGAAATGCCAGTAAATTTGAACATTTGTGTAAAGTGGACCATTTCCTAGCTCCTAAAGTTTACCAAAACTGACACAAGAGGAAATCATTTAAGGTCATCATGTCTGCCCTTGGCATTCTCGTTACGCCCTGGCCTCAGAATGCAGCATCTGTAGTCCATGTTAACCTGCGGAGAGGTGGCGGGTCTGAGGGAGGTTGGAGCACTGCCCTCACTGAGGGAGTGGGAGTGGCCATATCTGCTTTGACTGAGAAAAGGGTAGGGGAGCAGTGGGCCCAGTGCAGGACCCTCAGAGCCTGGCAGGCCAAGTCGCATGTCACAAGCATTTAGGCCCAGGACAAAGGGAGGCTTCTTTGTCTGCACAGCTGCCCAAACTCTCACCTTTCCACTCAGGCTGCCCTCTTACTTGAAGTGTTTGTGGAACCTGTCCACGCAGTACACCTCGCTGCACAGCTAACCATAGGTCTGTGCATCGTGGCTTCCTGCCAGGTTACTGAAGTTCACAGGCAGATTGTTCCCTGGGACAAACGCCGAGAGGCTCCTGCCCGAGCCACAGGCCACCCACTGCCTCTGCCCCAGATCGGGGTTCTCAAAGCAGCCCTCTCTGAGTCCCCTGCCTCTAGAGGGAGTATTGGACCAACACTTGTAGAAAACGGGGTCCTCGTGGGCAACTCTTTGGAGGGACACAAATAAATCTTTGCTGACGTTCTGATGAAGCTTACGAGCGTTCACACCTAAACCTCTTACAAGGTCAGCTGTTTAGCTAAACATGAGCTCATGATCTAAATTTACACAATAATGAAGAAATCAGCTACAAGGGGAGTCAATCTGCAAAAACAATCAATAACAGAGTTAGATTCCCTAGGCCATCCATCAGACGTTGGAATAATCAGGTTCAAGGCAGAAAGAATACATAAAATTGGAACTGAAACAAGGAACAAGGATGTTTTCAGAGACTGTTAGGATCTCTAAAACATTTTTAAAGTACATGTCATTGGTAAAGCTAAATACTCAAAGGTTGTGTAATACAACAGATTCATCATTGAGAAGAGTGAAATTATGCTGTTTTGAAAACTATGTCAGGTGAGATTTTCTGCCTAATAATATGAGAAGATTTCTCTAAAAATACACATTATTTCAAAGACTTATTGGCTGTGAAATAAGTTAAGTGTATTTCAAATGGCTTGTCTGCAAAGAAAGGTGAGATGTAGGAAATCACAGAAAGTCGAGGGGAAAATAGGTCAATATATACTTTGCTATATTGTGAACTAAACCTTAGGCCAGCAACAATGTAGAGGACCTGACCCTTAGAAACTTACAAGTAAGTTGGAATATTCAAAAGTTCAAATATTTTAAGTAAAAAGCTTTATTAATATGAATAACCAAATGTTTTAATTGACATCAGAAGATCAAAACAATAAACCCTGAGAACATAGAATAAAGATAAATAAAGATATGAGCAGAAATTAATACAACAGAAAACGTATAAAATTCAGGTGAGGTAGTAAGTCCAAAGAATATTATTTGACAAGATTTAAAAGACACACTTTGACTAAGGAAAACAAAAACATAAGTAAAGAATATACAGAAAGAATCAGGACAATGTTATAGTAGAGAATATATCAAATGCTAGTAAATTTGAACATTTCTGTAAAGTGGACCATTTCCTAGCTCCTACAGTTTACCAAAACTGACACAAGAGGAAATCATTTAAGGTCATCATGACTGCCCTTGGCATTCTCAGAACGCCCTGGCCTCAGAATGCAGCATCTGTAGTCCATGGTAACCTTCGGATAGGGGGCGGGGCTGAGGGAGGTTGGAACACTGCCCTCACTGAAGAAGTGGGTGTGGCCATCTCTGCTGTGACTGAACAAAGGGCAGGGGAGCAGGGGGCCCAGGGGAGGGCCCTCAGAGCCCGGCAGGCCCAGTCGGGTGTCACAAGCATTTAGGCCCAGGATAAAGGGCGCCTTCTTTGTCTGCACAGCTGCCCAAACACTCACCTTTCCACTCAGGCCGCCCTATTACTTGAAGTGTGTGTGGAACCTGTCCGCGCAGTACACCTCGCTGCACAGCTAAACATAGGTCTGGACATCGTAATTTCCTGCCAGGTGACCGAAGATCGCAGGCAGATGGGTCCCTGGGACACACGCAGAGAGGCTCTTGCCCGGGCCACTGGCCGCACACTGCCACAGCCCCAGGTCGTGGGGCGCAAAGCAGCCCTGTCTGAGGTCGTGCCTCTAGAGGGAGTAGTGGACCATCACTTGTTGAATACGGAGTCCTCGCGGGCAACTCATTGGAGGGACACAAATAAATCTTTGCAGACTTTCTGATGAAGTTTACGAGTGTTCACACCTAAGCCTCTTACAAAGTCTGATGTTTAGCTAAACATGAGCTCATGATCTAAATTTACACAATAATGAAGAAATCAGCTACAGGGTGAGACAATCAGCGAAAACAATCAATACCAGAATTAGATTCCCCAGGCCATCGATCAGACGTTGGAATAATCAAGTGCAAGGCAGAAAATATACAAAAAACTGGAACAGAAACAAGGAACAAGGATGTTTTCAAAGACTGGTAGGATCTCTAAAACATTTTTAAATTACATGTCATTGATAAAGCTAAATACTCAAAGGTTGTGTAATACAACAGATTCATCATTGAGAAGAGTGAAATTATGCTGTTTTGAAAACTATGGCAGGTCAGATTTTCTGCCTAAATATATAAGAAGATTTCTCTAAAAATACACATTATTTCAAAGACTTATTGGCTGTGAAATAAGTTAAGGGTATTTCAAAAGGCTTGTCTGCAAAGAAAGGTGAGATGTAGGGAATCACAGAAAGTCGTGGGGAAAATAGGTCAATATATACTTTGCCATATTGTGAACTAAGCCTTAGGCCAGCAACAATGTAGAGGACCTGACCCTTAGAAACTTACAAGTAAGCTGGAATTTTTAAAAGTTCAAATGTTTATAAGTAAAAAGATTTTTAAAAATGAATAGCCAAGTGTTTTAATTGACATCAGAAGATCAAAACAATAAACCCTGAGAACATAGAAAAAAGATAAATAAAGATATGAGCAGAACTTAATACCACAGAAAACGTATAAAATTCAGGTGATGTAGTAAGTCCAAAGAATATTCTTTGAAAAGAGTTAAAAGACACACTTTGATTAAGGAAAACCAAAACATAAGTAAAGAATATACAGAAAGAATCAGGACAGTGTTATAGCAGAGAATATATGAAATGCCAGTAAATTTGAACATTTGTGTAAAGTGGACCATTTCCTAGCTCCTAAAGTTTACCAAAATTGACACAAGAGGAAATCATTTAAGGTCCTCATGTCTGCCCTTGGCATTATCGGAATGCCCTGGCCTCAGAATGCAGCATCTGTAGTCCATGGTAACCTGCGGTGAGGGGTCGGGGCTGAGGGATGTTGGAACACTGCCCTCACTGAGGCAGTGGATGGGGGCATCTCTGCTGTGACTGAACAAAGGGCAGGGGAGAAGGGGGCCAACGGCAGGGCCCTCAGAGCCCGGCCGGCCCAGTCGGCTGTCACAAGCATCTTGGCCCAGGCCAAAGTGTGCCTTCTTTGTCTGCACAGCTGCCCAAACTCTCACCTATCCACCCAGGCCGCCCTCCTACTTGAAGTGTGTGTGGAACTTGTCCGCAGAGTACGCCTCCCTGCACAGGTATCCATAGGTCTGGCCATCGTAGTTTCCAGCCAGGTGACCGAAGGTAGCAGGCAGTAGTGTCCCTGGGACACGCGTGGCGAGGTTCCTGCCCAGGCCCCTCACCACCCAGTGCCCCTTCCCCAGAGTTGGGGCATCAATGCAGCCCTGTCTGAGTCCCCTGCCTCTAGAAGTAGTATTGGACAACACTTCTAGATAACGGGAAAATTGCGTGCAAATCATTGGAGGGACACAAATAAACGTTTGCCGACTTCCTGCTGAAGATTATGAGCGTTCACACCTAAGCCTCTTTCAGGGACAGCTGTTTAGCTAAACATGAGCTCATGATCTAAATTTACACAATAATGAAGAAATTAGATACAAGTGGACACAATCAACAAAAACAATCAATACCAGAATTAGATTCCCAAGGCCATCCATCAGATGTTGGCATATTCAGGTTCAAGGCAGAAAATATACATAAATTTAGAACTGAAACAAGGAACAAGGATGTTTTATAAGACTGGTAGGATACTTAAAACACGTTTAAAGTACATGACATTGATAAAGCTAAAAACTCAAAGGTTGTGTAATACAACAGATTAATCATGGAGAAGAGTGAAATTATGCTGTTTTGAAAAATATGGCAGATTAAATTTTCTGCCTATTTATATAAGAAGATTTATCTAAAAAAATACACAGTATTTCAAAGACTTATTGGCTGTGAAATAAGTTAAGGGTATTTCAAATGGCTTCTCTGCAAAGAAAGGTGAGATGTAGGAAATCACAGAAAGTAGAGGGGAAAATAGGTCAATATATACTTTGCTATATTGTGAACTAAGCCTTAGGCCAGCCACAATGTAGAGGACTTGTCCCTTTGAAACTTACAAGTAAGCTGGAATCTTCAAAAATTTCAACTCTTTATAATTAAAAGGATTTATTAAAATTAATAACCTATTGTTTTATTTTACATTAGAAGATCAAAACAATAAATCGTGAGAACAAAGAAAACATAAATGAAGATATGAGCAGAACTTAATAAAACAGAAAACGTATAAAATTGAGGTGATTTAGTAAGTCAAAAGAATATTCTTTGAAAAGATTTTAAAAACACACTTTGATTAAGCAAAAGAAAACAGAGGAAAATAATATACTGAAAGAATCAGGACAATGTTATACCAGAGAATATTAAAATGCCAGTAAATTTGAACAATTCTGTAAAGTGGCCAATTTCCTATCTCCTAAAGTTTACCAAAACTGACACAAGGGGTACTCATTTAAGGCCATCATGTGTGCCCTTGGCATCCTCTGTATGCCCAGGGCTAAGGATGCAGCCTCTGGAGTTCATGGCAACCTGTGGAGAGAGGGCGGGGCTGCAGGATGTTGGAACACTGTCCTTACTGAGGGTGTGTGTGTGGCCATCTCTGGTGTGACTGAACAAATGGCAGGGGAGCAGGGGCGCCAGGGCAGGGCCCTCAGAGCATGGCAGGACCAGTGGCGTGGCACAAGCATTAAGGCTCAGGATAAAGAGAACATTCTTGCGCTGCATGGCAGCCTGACGTCTCATTTTTCCTCTCAGGCCACCCTCCTAGTTGAAGTGTGTGTGGAAGCTTTCCACGTAGTACACCAAGCTGAACAGGTAACCATAGGTTTGGGTATCGTAACTTCCTGCCACGTGACCGAATGTCGCACCAGGTGGGTCCCTGGGAAATTCACGGAGAGGCTCCTGCCAGGGCCTGGGCCACTCGATGCCCCTTCCCCAAAGCAGGGGCCACAAACAGCTGTGTTTGAGTCCCATGCCTCTAGAGGGAGTATTGGACCAACACTTCTATAAAATGTTATTTTTTTGTGGGAAATTTAGTTGTGGGTCACAACTAAATCTTTGCTGACTTTCTGCTGAAGCTCTCGTGCGTTCACACCTACGACTCTTACAAAGTCAGCTGTTTAGCTAAACATGAGCTCATGATCTAAATTTACACAATAATGAAGAAATCAGCTACAAGTGGAGACAATCAGCAAAAGCAATCAATACCAGAATTAGATTCCCAAGTCCATCCATCAGATGGTGGAATAATCAGCTGCAAGTTAGACAATATACATACAACTGGAACTGAAACAAGGAACAAGGATGTTTTTAAAAGACTGGTAGGATCTTTGAAACATTTTTAAAGTACATGTCATTGATAAAGCTAAATACTCAAAGGTTGTGTAATACAACAGATTCATCATTGAGAAGAGTGAAATTATGCTGTTTTGAAAAATATGGCAGGTCAGATTTTCTGCCTAATTATATATAGAAGAATTATCTAAAAAATACACCTTATTTCAAAGACTTATTGGCTGTGATATAAGTTAAGGGTATTTCAAATGGCTTGTCTGCAAAGGTGAGATGTAGGAAACACAGAAAGTCGAGGGGAAAATATGTCAATATATACATTGCTATATGGTGATCTAAGCCTTAGGCCAGCAATAATATGGAGGACCTGAACCTTAGATACTTAGAAGTAAGCTGGATTCTTCAGAAATTTCAAGTCTTTATAATTAAAAAGATTTTTTTAAAATTAATTACCAATTGTTTTATTTGACATCACATGATCAAAACAATGAACCCTGAGAACATAGAAAAAATAAATAAATATATGAGCAGAACTTAATAAAACAGAAAACGTATAAAAGTGATGTGATTTAGTAAGTCAAAAGAATATTCTTTGAAAATATGCCTTGTTCATCACAATGCTCCATGCCCTTTTCATCACAATGCTCCATGACCCTGGTCATCACAATACTCCACAAGCTTGTCATAAGAATGCTCCATGACACTTGTCATCACAATGCTACATGTCCATTGTCATCACAATGCTCCATGACACCTGTTATCACAATGTTCAATGCCACTTGTCATTACAGTGCTCCATGACGCTCGTCATCACAATTATCCATGGTTTTCTCATCAAAAGGCTACACGGTCTTGCCATCACAATGCTCCTTGCACTAGTCATCACAATGCTCCATGTCCTTTGTCATCACAATTCTCGCCGTCCTAGTCATCACAATGCTCCATGACACTTCTCATCAAAATGTTACATGCTCTTTTCATCACAATTCTCCATGCACTTGTCATCGCAATGCTCCATGACCGCTTTCATAGCAAGCTCCATGCGCTTGTCATCACAATGCTTCATGACCTTGTCATCAAAATTCTCATTGGCCCTTGTCATCACAATGTTCCATGCCCCTGTCATCACAATACTGCATGACCCTTTTCATCACAATGCTCCAAGCCCTTGTCATCACAATGCTCCATTACCTTTGTCATCAGTCCGCCATGACACTTGGCATCACAATGCTCCATGCAATTGTCATCACAATGGACCATGACATATATCATCACAATGTTCACTGACACATGTCTTCACAATAATCCATGACCTTGTCATCACAATGCTCCATGCCCTTGTCATCACAATGTGCCATGCCCACTGTCATTACAATAATCCATGAAACTTGTCAAACAAATGCTCCAAGCCCCTGTCATCACAATGCTCCATACCTGTGTCATCACAATGCTTCATGACCGCTGTCATCACAGTGCTCCATGACGCCAGTCATCACAATGCTTTATACCCTTTGTCACCACAATGCTCCATGAACATTTCATCACAATGCTCTATGACCCTTCTCATCAAAATCCTCCATGAACTTGTCAATACAATCCTCCGTGACCCATGTATCACAGTGTTCCGTGCCCTTGTCATCACAATGCTCATTACCCAATCTCAATACAATAATCAATGAAATTTTTCAGACCAATGCACCAGGCGCTTGTCATCAAAATGCTCCATTACCCCTGTCATAACAATGCTCCCTGACCCCTGCCATCACAATGTTCCACGGCCTTCTCATCACCAGGCTCCATGACCCTTGTCATCACAATGCTCCAAGACCCCTGTAATCACAATGCACCAAGCCCTTGTCATCACAAATCTCCATGACGCATGTCATCAGAATGCTCCATGGCCTTCTCATCACAATGCTCCTTTCCCTTGTCATCACAATGCTCCACGACCCCTGTAATCACAATGCTCCATGTCCATTTTCATCAGAATGCTCCATGAGACTTGTCATCACAAGGCTCCATGACCGTCTCATCACAATGCTCCAGGACTTTTTCATCAGAATTCTCCAATCCCTTGTCATCACAAAGCTCCAAGACGCTTGTCATCACAATACTCGATGCACTTCTCATCAAAATGCTCCATGCCATTGTCATTACAATCCTCCATGACCCATGTATCACAGTGTTCCGTGCCCTTGTCATCACAATGCTCCATGTCCACTCTCATCACAATAATCGGTGAAAGTTTTCAGACTTATGCTCCATGCCCTTTTCATCACAATGTTCCATTACACCTGTCATAACAATGCTCCATGACCCCTGCCATCACAATATTCCACGGCCTTGTCATCACAAGGCTCCATGACCCTTGTCATCACGGTGCTCCAAGATCCCTGTATTCACAATGCTCCATTCCCTTGTCATCACAAAGCTCCATGACGCATGTCATCAGAATGCTCCATGGCCTTCTCATCACAATTCACCATGCCTTTGTCAGCACAATGCTCCAAGAGCCCTGTAATCTCAATGCTCCATGCCCTTTTTCATCTCAATGCCGTTTGAACCCTGTCATCACAATGAACCAGGCCCATCATCATAATGCTTACATGCTATTGTCATCACAATGAAATCAAAATGCTCCATGATCTCTGTCATCACAATGTTCCAAACCCTTGTGATCACAATGTTCCATAAAACTTGTCATCACAATACTCCATGACCATTGTCATCACAATGCTCCATGAACACTGACAACATAATGATTTTGGACTCTTGACATAAAAATGCTCCATATAATTTTCATCAAAATGCTCCATGCCCTTGCCATTACAATCCTCCATGACCCATGTATCACAGTGTTCATTGCCCTTGTCTTCACAATGCCCAATGTCCGCTCTCATCACAATAATCAATGAAACATTTAAGACCTATGCTCCATGCACTTGTCGTGACAATGCTCCATTACACCTGTCATAACAATGCTCCATGACCCCTGCCATCACAGTGTTCCACGGCCTTGTCATCACAAGGCTCCATGACCCTTGTCATCACAGTTCTCCAAGACTCCTGTAATCACAAAGCTCCATGCCCTTTGTCATCAAAAATCTCCATGATGCATGTCATCAGAATGCTCCATGGACTTCTCATCACAATGCTCCATGGCCTTGTCATCAAAAAGCTCCAAGACCCATGTAATCACAGTGCTCCATGCCCCTTTATATCTCAATGATCTATGAACCCTGTCATCACAATGCACCATGACCCTTTTCATCACAATGCTCCATAACCAACGACATCAAAATGTTCCATAACCACTGTCATCAAAATGTTTCATGACATTTTTCATCAAATTGCTCCAGGACCCTGTAATCACAATGCTCCCTGCCATTCTCATCACAGTGCACCACGCCCTTCTCATCAAAATGCTCCATGACATTTGTCATCACAAAGCTCCATGACCCTTGGCATCACAATGCTCCGTGACTCCAGTCATCACAATGCTTCATGACCTTTGTCATCACAACGGTCCATGCACTCATCATCACAAGGCTCTGTGACATTTGTCACCACAATGCTCCTTGAACTTTCAATCACAATGCTCTCTGACCCTTGTCATCACAGTGCTCCATGCCTTTGTCAGCACAATGCTCCATGACGCTTGTCATCACAATGCACCATGCTCTTGTCGTGTCAATGTTCCACAACCTTGTCATCACAGTGTTCCATAAACCTTGTAATCACAATGCTCCATTAACTTCTCATCAAAAACCTCTCTCACCACTGATATAACAATGTTCCTTCTGTAGTCATCACGATAAGCCCTCACCCCTGTCATCACATTGTTCCACGACCCCGTCATCACAATGCTACATGCCTTTATCATCACAGTGCTCTATGACCCCTAACATCACAATGTTCCCTAAACCCTGCCATCAAAATGCTTCATGACCCTTTTCATCACAATGCTCCATGACCCCTGTCCTCACAATGCTCTGTGACTCCAGTCATCACAATGCTTCATGACCATTGTCATCACAATGGTCCATGCCCTCATCATCACAAGGCTCTGTGACCTTTGTCACCACAATGCTCCATGAACTTTTCATCACAATGCTCTGTGACGCTTGTCATCACAATGCTCCATGCTTTTGTCAGCACAATGCTCCATGACCATTGTCATCACAATGCTCCATGCGCTTGTCAGCACAATGCTCCATGACCCATGTCATCACAATGTGCCATGAGTTCGTCATCACATTGCTCCACAACCTTGTCATCACAATGCTCCATAAACCTTGTCATCGCAGTGCTCCATGCACTTCTCATCAGAATGCTCTCTCACCACTGATATCACAATGTTCCTTCACTAGTCATCACCATACACCCTCACCCCTGTCATCACATTGTTCCATGACACCGTCATCACAATGCTACATGCCCTTATCATCACAATGCTCCATGACCACGAACATCACAATGTTCCCTAACCCCTTTCATCAAAATGCTTCATGACCCTTTTCATCACAATGCTCCATGACCCCTTTCATCACAATGCTCTGTGACTCCAGTCATCAATATGCTTCATGAACTTTTCATCACAATGCTCTGTGACGCTTGTCATCAGAGTGCTCCATGCATATGTCAGCACAATGCTCCATGACCCATGTCATCACAATGTGCCATGCACATGTCATCAGAATGCTCCATGACCTTTGGCATCACAATGCTCCATTACCCTTGTCATCACAATGTTCCATGACCCTTGTCATCACAATACTCCATGCGCTTGTTAGCACAATGCTCCAGGACCCATGTCATCACAATGTGCCATGCTTTTGTCATCAGAATGCTCCATGACCTTTGGCATCACAATGCTCCATTACTCTTGTCATAACAATGCGACATGACCGCTGCCATCCCAATTTTCCACGGCCTTGTCATCACAAGGCTCCATGACCCTTGTCATCACAATGCACCAAGACGACTGTAATCACAATGTGAAATGCCCTTGTCATCACAAAGCTCCATGAAGCATGTCATAAGAATGCTCCTTGGCCTTCTCATCACATTACTGCATGCCCTTGTCATCACAATCCTCCATGACCCATGTCATCACAATGCACCATGCTCTTGTCATCTCAATGCTCCACAACCTAGTCATCACAATGCTAAATAAACCTTGTCATCACAATGCTCCATGTACTTCTCATCAAAATGCTCACTCACCACTGATATCACAATGTTCCATCTCTAGTCATCACAATACTCCCTCACCCCTGTCATCACAATGATCCATGACCCCATCATCACAAAGCTACGTGCCCTTATCATCACAATGCTCCATGAACCCTGACATCACAATGTTCCATAACACCTGTCATCAAAATGCTCCATGACCTTTGTCATCACAATGCTCCATGACCCCTGTTATCACAATGCTCCATGACTCCAGTCATCACAATGCTTCATGACCTTTGTCATCAAAATGGTCCATGCCCTCATCATCACAAGTCTCTGTGACATTTGTCACCACAATGTTCCGTAAACTTTTCATCACAATGCTCTCTGACCCTTGTCATCACAATGCTCCATGCTTTTATCAGCACAATGCTCAATGACAACTGCCATTAAAATGCACCATGCTCTTGTCATCTCAATGCTCCACAACCTTGTCATCACAATGCTCCATAAACCTTGTCATCACAATGCTCCATGCACTTCTCATCAAAATGCTCTCTCACCGCTGACATCACAATGTTCCTTCACTAGTCATCACCATACTCCCTCATCCCTGTCATCACATTGTTCCATGACACCGTCATCACAATGCTACATGCCCTTATCATCCCAATGCTCCATGACCCCTACCATCACAATGTTCCCTAAACCCTGTCATCAACATGATCCATGACCATTTTCATCACAATGCTCCATGACCCCTGACATCACAATGTTCCATAACCCCTGTCATCAAAATGTTCCATGACACTTTTCATCAAATTGCTCCAGGACCCTGTCATCACAATGCTCCCTGCCATTCTCATCACAATGCACCACGCCCATGTCACCACAATGCTCCATCCGCTTGTCATCACAATTCTCCATGACCACTGTCATCACAATGCTCCATGACTCCAGTCATCACAATGCTTCATGACCTTTGTCATCACAATGGTCCATACCCTCATCATCACAAGGCTCTGTGACAGTGTCAACACAATGCTCAATGAACTTTTCATCACAAAGCTCTCTGACCCTTGTCACCTCAGTGTTCCATGCCTTTGTCAGCACAATGCTCAATGACCCTTGTCATCACAATGCTCCATGCGCTTGTCAGCACAATGCTCCAGGACACATATCATCACAATGCACCATGCCTTTGTCATCACAATGCTCCACAACCTTGTCATCACAATGCTCCATAAACCTTTTCATCACAATGCTCCATGCACTTCTCATCAAAATGCTCCCTCTCCACTCATATCACAAAGTTCCATCACTAGTCATCACAATACTCAGTCAACCCTGTCATCACAATATTCCATGACCCCAGTAATCATAATGCTACATGCCCTAATCGTCACAATGCTCCATGACCCTTGACATCACAATGTTCCATAACCCCTGTAATCAAAATGCTCCACGACCCTTTTCATCACAATGCTCCATGACCCCTGACATCACAATGTTCAATATCCCCTCTCATCAAAATGTTCCTTGACCCTCTTCATCAAATTGCCCCATAACCCTGTCATCACAATACTCCCTGCCCTTCTCATCACAATGCACCACGCACTTGTCTTCAAAATGCTCCATGACCCTTGTCATCACAATGCTCCATGCGCTTCTCAGCACAATGCTACGTGACCCTTGTCATCACAATGCTCCATGCCTTTGTCAGCACAATGCTCCATGAAACATGTCATCACAATACTCCATGTGATTGTCAGCACAATGCTACATGACAAATGTCATCACAATGTGCCAAGCACTAGTCCATTACCTTTGTCATCACAATGGACAATGACATATGTCATCACAATGTTCCATCACTAGTCATCACAATACTCCCTCAGCCCTGTCATCACTATGTTCCATGACCCAAGTCATCACAACGTTACATGCCCTTTTCAGCAGAATTCTTCATGACCCGAAATATCACAGTGTTCCATAACCCATGTCATCAAAATGTTCCATGACACTTTTCGTCAAATTGGTCCATGACCCGGTCATCAAAATGTACGCTGCCCTTCTCACCACAATGCACCACGCCCTTGTCATCAAAATGCTCCATGACGTTTGTCATCACGAAGATCCATGACACTTGGCATCACAATGATTCATGCCATTGTCATCACCATGATCCATGAAGCTTTTCATCACAATGCTCCATACCACTGTCAAAACAATGCTCCATGAAACCACTCATCACATTGCTCCATGCCCTGGTGATCACAAAGCTCCATGACGCTTGTCATCATAATGCTCCATGCCCTTCTCATCACAATGCTCCATGCACTTGTCATTACAATCCTCCATGACCCATGTATCACAGTGTTTTGTGCCCTTGTCATCACAAAGCTCCATGCCCATTCTCATCACAATAATCCATGCAAATTTTCAGAACAATGGTCCATGCCCTTGTCATCACAATGCTCCATTACACCTGTCATAACAATGCTCCATGACCCCTGCCATCACAGAGTTCCACAGCCTTGTCATCACAAGGCTTCATGACCCATGACATCACAATGCTCCAAGAACCCTGTAATCACAATGCTCCATGCCCTTGTCATCACAAAGCTCCTTGACGCATGTCATCAGAATGCTCCATGGCCTTTTCATCACAATGCTCCATGCCCTTGTCATCAGAATGCTCCAAGAACCTTGTAATCACTATGCTCCATGCCCCTTTGCATCTCAATGCTCCATGAATCCTGTCATCAAAATGCACCATGACCATCATCATAATGTTTCATGCTATTGTCATCACAATGAAATCAAAATGCTCCATGACCTCTGTCATCACAATGCTCCATGTGCTTGTCATCACAATCTTCCATGAAACTTGGGATCTCATTGCTTCATACCCTTGTCATCACAATGCTCCATGCTCCTTGAAATCAAAATGCACGATGACCTCTATCATCACAATGCTCCAAACTCTTGCGATCACAACGTTCCATAACACTTTTCATCACAATGCCCCATCACACCCGTTATCACAATTATCCATGATCTTCTCATCACTATTCTGTATGACCTTTGTCATCACAATGCTCAATAAACATTTCATCACAATGCTCCCTGACACTTGTCGTCAGAATGCTCTTTGAAAACTGTCATGAAAAGGCTCCATGCCTTTTTCATCACGATGATACATGCTCTTTTCATCAAAATGCTCCATTCCATTGTCATCACAATACTCCACAAGCTTGTCATCAGAATGCTCCATGACCCTTGTCATCACAATGCTCCATGACCCCTGTCATCAGAATGCTCCATGAAACCTGTCATCACAATGCTCCATGCCCTGGTCATCACAATGCTCCATGTCCCTTGTCATCACAATTCTCCACGTCCTTGTCATCACAATGTTCCATGACACTTCTCATCACAATGTTACATGCTTTTGTCATCACAATTCTCCATGCACTTGTCATTGCAATGCTCCATGACCCCTGTCACAGCAAGATCCATACACTTGCCATCACAATCCTTCACGACCTTGTCATCAAAATTCTCAATGGCCCTTGTTATCACAATGCTCCATAACCCTTGTCATCACAATGCTCCAAGCCCTTGTCATCACAATGCTCCATTACCATTGTCATCACAATCCTCCATGACCCTTGGCTTCACAATGCTCCATGCCATTGTAATCACAATGCTCCATGAACACTCTCATAACATTGCTCCATGCCTTTGTCATCACAGTTCTCCATGATCATTGTCATCACAATGCTCGATGCCCATCTCATCACAATGCTCCACGCCATTGTCATTACAATCCTCCATGACCCATGTATCACAGTTTCCATGCCCTTGTCATCGCAATGTTCCATGCCTACACTCATCACAATAATCCAAGAAATATTTCAGACGAATGCTCCATGCCCTTGTCATCACAATGCTCCATTATCCCTGTCATTACAGTGCTCCATGAACCCAGCCATCACAATGTTCCAAGGCCTTGTCATCACAAGGCTCCAAGACGCATGTCATCAGAATGATCCATGGCCTTCTCATCACAATGCTCCATGCTCTGGTCATCACAATTCTCCAACACCCCTGAAATCACAATGTTCCATGGCCCTTTTCATCTCAATGCTCCATGAACCCTGTCATCAAAATGCACCATGCCCATAATCATAATGCTTCATGCTATTGTCATCACAATGAAACCAAAATGCTTCATGACCTCTGTCATCACAATGCTCCTAACACTTGTGATCACAATGTTCCATAACTCTTGTCATCACAACGCCCCATGATGCTCGTCATCACAGTTATCCATGGTCTTCTCATCACAATGCTCCATGACCTTTGTCCTCAAAATGCTCAATACACTTGTCATCACAATGCTGCCTAAAACTTGTCGTCTGTATGCTCCTTGAATCCTGTCATGGCAAGGCTCCATGCCTTTTTCCTCAAAATGATCCACTCCCTTTTCATCACAATATTCCAAGCCCCTGTAATCACAATGCTCCATGCCCTTGTCATCAAAAAGCTCCATGACGCATGTCATCAGAATGCTCCATGGCTTTCTCATCACAATGCTCCATGCCCTTGTCATCACAATGCTCCAAGACCCCTGTAATCACAACGCTCCATGCCCTTTTCATCAGAATGCTCCATGAGACTTGTCATCAAAAGGCTCCATGGTCTTCTCATCACAATGCTCCAGGACCTTATCATCACAATGCTCCATGCCCTTGTCATCAAAAAGCTCCATGACGCATGTCATCAGAATGCTCCATGGCTTTCTCATCACAATGCTCCATGCCCTTGTCATCACAATGCTCCAAGACCCCTGTAATCACAACGCTCCATGCCCTTTTCATCAGAATGCTCCATGAGACTTGTCATCAAAAGGCTCCATGGTCTTCTCATCACAATGCTCCAGGACCTTATCATCACAATGCTCTATTCCCTTCTCATCACAATGCTCCATGACGCCTGTCATCACAATAACCCATGAATATTTTCAGCCCAATGCTGCATGACCTTCTCTTCACAATGCTCCATGACCCCTGTCATCACAATGCTCTATGATCACTGTCATCACAACGCTCCATGACCCCTGACAACACAATGATCTGGGACCCTTGTAATCAAAATCTAAATGATATTTCTCATCACAATGATCTATGCCGTTGTTATCCCAATGCTCCATGACCCCTGTAATTACAATGCTTCTTGACACTTGTCATCACAGTGCTCCATGACCCTTGTCATCACAATGCTCCATGCCTTTGTTGGCAAAATGCTACATGACCTTGTCATCACAATGCTCCATGCACTTGTCATCAAAATATTCCATTACCATTGTCATCACAATCCTCCATGAAACTTGGGATAACATTGCTTCATGACCTTGTCATCACAGTGCTCCTGACCCTTGTCTTCACAATGCTCCATGACACTTGGCATCACAATGCTCCATGCCACTGTCATCACAATTGACCATGACATATGTCATCACAATGCTCCCTGACACCAGTCTTCAAAATACTCCATGACCTTGTCATCACAATGCTCCATGCCCTTGTCATCACAATGCTCCAAGACGCCTGTAATCACAATGCTCCATGACCTTTTCATCACAAAGCTCCATGACGTATGTCATCAGAATGCTCCATGGCCTTCTCATCACAATGCTCCATGGTCTTGTCATTACAATGCTCCAAGAACCTTGTAATCCCAATGCTCCATGGCCCTTTACATCAGAATTATCCATGAGACTTGACATCACAAGGCTCCATGGTTTTCTCATCACAATGCTCCATGACCCTTGTCATCAAAATGCTCCATGCGCTTGTCATCAAAATACTCCAATACCATTGTCATAACAATCCTCCACCAACATCGGGATCACATTGATTCATGCCCTTGTCATCACAATGCTCCATGCTCCTAGAAATCTAAATGATCCATGAACTCTGTCATCACAATGCTCCAAACCCTTGTGATCACAATGTTCCATAACACTTGTCATCACAATGCTCCATGATGCCTGTAATCACAATACTCCATACCCGTGTCATCACAATGCTCCATGACCCCCGACATCACAATGTTCCCTAAACCCTGTCATCAAAATGCTCCATGACACTTTTCATCTCAATTATCAATTAACCCGGTCATCACAATGCACCATGCCCATCATCATAATGCTTCATGCTATTGTCATCATAATGAAATCAAAATGCTCCATGACCTCTGTCATCACAATGCTCCAAACCCTTGTGATCACCATATTCCATAACACTTGTCATCACACGTATCCATGGTCTTCTCATCACAATACTCCATGACCTTTGTCATCACAATGCTCAATACACTTGTCATCACAATGCTCCCTGACACTTGTCGTCAGTATGCTCCTTGAACACGGTCATGACAAAGCTACATGCCTTTTTCATCACAATGCTCCAAGGCGCCTGTAATCACAATGCTCCATGCCCTTGTCATCACAAAGATCCATGACGCATGTCATCACAATGCTCCATGGCCTTCTCATCACAATGCTCCATGGCCTTGTCATTACAGTGTTCCTAGAACCCTGGAATCACAATGTTCCATGCCCCTTTTAATCAGAGTGCTCCATTAGACTTGTTATCAAAGGGCTCCATGGTCTTCTCAACACAATACTCCAGGACCATGTCATCACAATGCTCCATTCCCTTGTCATTACAATCCTCCATGACCCGTGTATCATAGTGTTCCGTGCCCTTGTCATCACAATGCTCCATGCCAATTCTCATCACAATAATCCATGAAATTTTTCAGAACAATGCTCCATGCCCTTTTCATCACAATGCTCCATTACAACTGTCATAACAATGCTCCATGACCGCTGCCATCACAATGTCCTATGGCCGTGTCATCAAAAGGTTCCATGACCCTTGTCATAACAGTGCTCCAGGACCACTGTAATCACAATGCTCCATGCCTTTGTCATCACAAGGCTCCATGACGCATGTCATCAGAATGCTTCATGGTATTCTCATCACAATGCTCCATGCCCTTGTCATCACAATGCTCCAAGACCCCTGAGATCACAATGCTCCATGCCCGTTTTCATCTCAGTGATCTATGAACCCTGTCATCACAATGCACCATGAGCCCTGAATGCAAAATGATCAGGGACTCTTGTCATTAAAATGCGCCATGACCGTTGTCATCACAATGATCCATTCCCTTGTCATCCCAGTGCTCCATGAACCATGTAATCACAATGCTCCATGACGATTGTCATCACAGTGCTCCATGACCCTTGTCATCACAATGCTTCATGCCTTTGTCAGCAAAATGCTACATGACCTTGTCATCAACATGCTCCAAGCACTTGTCATCACAATCCTCCATGAACTTTGGGATCACATTGCTTCATGCCCTTGTCATCACAATGCTCCATGCTCCTTGAAATCAAAATGATCCATGAAATCTGTCATTACAATGATCCAAACCCTTGTGATCACAATGTTCCATAACACTTGTCATCACAATGCTCCATGATGCCTGTCATCACAATAATCCATGCCCTTGTCATTACAATGCTCCATGACCTTTGTCATCACAATGCTCCCTGGCACTTGCCATCAGTATGCACTTGAACCATGTCATGACAATGTTGCATGCCTTGTTAATCACAATGATCCATGCCCTTTTCATCACAATGCTCCAAGACTCCTATAATCACAATGCCCCATGCCTTTTTCAGCAAAATGCTACAAGACCTTGTCACCACAAATCTGCATGCGCTTGTCATCACAATCCTCCATGAATCTTTGGATCACATTGCTTCATGATCTTGGCAACACAATGCTCTATGTTCCTTGAAATCACAATGATCCATGACCATTTTCATCACAATGCTCTAAATGCTTGTGATCACAATGTTCCATAACACTTGTCATCACAACGCTCCATGATGCCTGTCATCACAATACTCCATGCCATTGTCATCACAATGCGCCATGGCCATTGTCATCACAATGCTCAATACACTTGTCATCACAATGCTCCATGACATTTGTCGTCAGAATGCTCCTTGAACACTCTCATAAAAAGACTCCATGCATTTTTCATCACAATGCTCCATCCAAATGTCACCAAAATACTCCACAAGCTTGTCATCACAATGCTCCATGACACTTGTCATCACAATGCTCCATGACCCCTGTCATCACAATGCTCCATGACACCTGTAATCACAATGCTTCGTGGCTCTTGTAATTAGAGTGCTCCATGACACTCGTCATGAACATAATCCATGGACTTCTCCTCACTATGCTCCACCGTCTTGCCATCACAATGATCCATTCTCTGATCATCACTATGCTCCAAGTCCCTTGTCATCATATTTCTCCACGTCCTCCTCATAACAATGCTACATGACATTTCTCATCACAATGTTACATGCTCTTGTCATCACAATTCTCCATGCACTTGTCTTCACAATACTCCAAGACCCCTGTAAGCACAATGCTCCATGCCCTTGTCATCACAAAGCTCCATGACGCATGTCATCAGTATGCTCCATGGCTTTCCCATCACAATGCTCCAAGACCCCTATAATCATAATGCTCCTTGCCGCTTTTCATGTCAATGCTCCACGAACCCTGTCATCACAATGCACCATGCCCATCATCGTAATGCTTCATGCTATTGTCATCACAATGAAATCAAAATGCTCCATGACCTCTGTCATTACCATACTCAAAACCCTAGTGCTCACGTTGTTCCATAACACTTGTCATCACAATGCCCAATGACGCTCGTCATCACAATTATCAGTGGACTTCTCATCACAATGCTCCATAAACTTTGTCATCACAATGCTCAATTCACTTGTCATCACAATGTTGCCTGACACTTGTTGTAAGTATGCTCCTTGAAACCTGTCATGACAAGGCTCCATACATTTTTCATCAAAATGATCCATGCCCTTTTCATCACAGTACTCCAAGACCCCTGTAATCACAATGTCCCATGCCCTTGTCATCACAAAGCTCCATGATACATGTTATCAGAATGCTCCATGGCCTTCTCATCACAATGCTATTAGCACTTGTTATCACAATGCTCCAAGACCCCAGTAATCTCAATGCCCCATGCCTCTTTCAGTGAGAATGCTCCAGGATACTTGTCATCACAAGGTTCCATGATCCGCTCATCACAATGCTCCAGGACGTTGTCATCAAAATGCTCCATTCCCTTGTCATCTCAATACTCCATGAATATTTTCAGCTCAATGCTCCATGACCTTCACATCACAATGCTCCATGACCCCTGTCATCACAATGCTCCATGACCTTTGTCATCACAATGCACAATACACTTGTCATCACAATGCTCCCTGACACTTGCCATCAGTATGCACTTGAACTATGTCATGACAATGTTCCATGCCTTTTTCATCACAATGATCCATGCGCTTTTCATCACAATGTTCCAATTCTACTGTAATCAAAATGCTCCATGACTTTTTCAGCAAAATGCTACAAGACCTTGTCACCACAATGCTCCATGCGCTTGTCATCATAATCCTCCATGAACCTTAGGATAACATTGCTTCATGATCTTGGCATCACAATGCTCCATGCTCCTTGAAATCAACATGATCCATGACCACTTTCATCACAATGCTCTAAATGCTTGTGAACACAATGTTCCATAACACTTGTCATCACAACGCTCCATGATGCCTGTCATCACAATACTCCATGCCCTTGTAGTCACAATGCACCCTGAAAATTGTCATCAGAATGCTCAATACACTTGTCATCACAATGCTCCCTGACATTTGTCGTCAGAATGCTCCTTGAACACTCTCTTAAAAAGTCTCCATGCATTTTTCATCACAATGCTCCATCCAAATGTCATCACAGTACTCCACAAGCTTGTCATCACAATGCTCCATGACACTTGTCATCACAATGCTCGATTCATTTCTCATCACAATTCTCCACGCCCTTGTCATTACAATCCTCCCTGACTCATGTATCACAGTGATCCGTGCCCTTGTCATCACAATGCTCCATGCCCACTCTCATCAAAATAATCCATGAAACATTTCAGACCAATGATCCATGCCCTTGTCATCACAATGCTCCATTACCCCTGTTATAACAATGCTCCATGATCCCTGCCAGCACAATGTTCCACGGTCTTGTCATCACAAGGCTTCATGACACTTGTCATCACAATGCTCCAAGACCCCTGTAATCACAATGCTCCATGCCCTTTCATCACAATGCTCCATGATGCATGTTATCAGAAGTCTCCATGGCCTTCTCATCACATTGCTCGAAGCCCTTGTCATCACAATGCTCCATAACCATTGTCATCACAATCCTCTATGACACTTGGCATCACAATGCTCCATTCCATTGTCATCACAATGGAGCACGACATATGTCATCACAATGTTCCCTGACACCTGTCTTCACAATACTCCATGACCTTGTCATCACAATACTCCATGCCCTTGTCATCACCATGCTCCATGACCGCTGTCATCACAATGTTCCGTGACTCCAGTCATCCCAATGCTTCAGGAGTTTTGTCATCACAGTGGTCCATGCCCTCGTCATCACAATGCTCTGTGACATTTGTCACCACAATGCTCCATGAAATTTTCATCACTAAGCTCCTTGACCCATGTCATCACAATGCTCCATTCCTTTGTCAGTACAATGCTCCATGACCCTTGTAAGCAAAATGCTCCATGACCCATGTCATCACAATAAGCCATTCGCTTGTCAACACAATGCTCTACAACATTCTCATCACAATGCTCCATAAAACTTGTCATCACAATGCTCCATTCACTTCTCATCAAAATGCTCTCTGACAACTGATATCACAAGGTTCCATCACTAGTCATCACAATAATCCCTCACCCGTGTCATATCAATGTTACATGACCCCTGTCATCACAATGCTACATGCCCTTATCCTCACAATGCTCCATGACCCCTGACATCACAGTGTTCCATAACCTCTGTCATCAAAATATTCCTTGACACTTTTCATCAAATTGCTCCTTGATCCTGTCATCACAATGCTTCCCACCTTTCTCATCACAATGCACAACGCCCTTGTCATCAAAATGCTCCATAACCTTTGTCATCACAAAGCTCCATGACCCTTGGCATCACAAAGCTCCATGCCACTTTTCATCTCAATGCTCCATGAACCCTGTCATCACAATGCACCATAAACTTCATCATAATGCTTCATGATATTGTTATCACAATGAAATCAAAATGCACCAAGACCTCTGTCATCATAATGCTCCAAACCCTTGGAATAACATTGTTCCATAACAGTTGTCATCACAACGCCCCTTGATGCTCCTCATCACAATTATCCATGGTCTTCTCAACACAATGCCCCATGCCTTTGTCATCACAATGTTCAATACACTTGTCATCACAATGCTCCCTGACACTTGTCGTCAGTATGCTCCTTGAACCCTGTCATGACAAGGCTCCATGTTATTTCATCACAATAATCCATGCCCTTTTCATCACAATGCTCCAAGACCCCTGTAATGACAATGCTCCATGCCCTTGTGATCACAAAGCTCCATGACCCCTGTCATCACAATGCTACCTGCCCTTATCATCACAATGCTCCATCACTCCTGACATCACAATGTTCCATAACACTTGTCATCAAAATATTCCATGACCGTTTTCATCAAATTGTTACATGAACCTGTCATCACAATGCTCCCTGCCCTTCTCATCACTGTGCACCACACATTGTCATCAAAATGCTCCATGACATTGGTCATCACAAACCGCCATGACACTTGGTATCACAATGCCCCATGCCATTGTCATCAGAATGCTCAATGAACCCTCTTATCACTTTGCTCCATGCCCTTTTCATCACAAAGCTCCATGACGCTTGTCATCACAATGCTTGATGCACTTCTCATCACAATGCTTCATGCCCTTCTCATTACAATGCTCTATGACCTATGTATCACAGTTTTCTGTGCCCTTGTCATCACAGTGCTCCATGCCGACTCTCATCACACTAATCCATGAAACTTTTCAGACCAATGTCCCATGCCCTTGTCATCACAATTCTGCATTACCCCTGTCATAACAATGCTCCATGACCCCTGGCATCACAATATTCCATGGCCTTGTCATAACACTTCCCCATGACCCTTGTCAGCACAGTGCTCCAAGACCCCTGTATTCACAATGCTCCATGCCCTTGTCATGACAAAGCTCCATGACACATGTCATCAGAATGCTCCATGGCTTTCTCATCACAATGCTCCATGCCCTTGTCATCTCAATGCTCCATGAACCCTGTCATCACAATGCACCATGCCCATCTTCATAATGCTTCATGCTATTGTCATCACAATGAAATCAACATGCTCCATGACCTCTGTCATCACAATGCTCCAAAACCTTGCGATCAAAATGTTCCATATCACTTGTCATCACAACGCCCCATGACGCTCATCATCACAATTATCCATGGTCTGCTCATCACAATGCTCCATGACATTTGGCATCACAATGTTCCATAACCCCTCTAATCACAATGCTCTCTGACAATTGTCATCACCGTGCACCATGACCCTTGTCATCAAAATGCTCCATGCCTATGTCAGCAAAATGCTACATGACTTGTCATCACAATGCTCCCTGACACTTGTCGTCAAAATGCTCCTTGAAGCCTATCATGAAAAGTCTCCATGCCTTTTTCATCACAATGCTCCATGCCCTTTTCATCACAATGCTCCATGTCATTGTCATCACATTACTCCACAAGCTTGTCATCAGAATGCTCCATAAGCCTTGTCATTACAATGCTCCATGACCCCTGTCATCACAATGCTTCATGCCCCTTGTCATTACAGTGCTCCAAGAAGCTCGACATTACAATTATTCATGGTTTTTTCATCACAATGCTCCACGATTTTGCCATCACAATGCACCATGCCCTGGTCATCACAGTGCTACATGTCCTTTGTCATCAAAATTCACCACGTCCATTTCATCACAATGTTCCATGACACTACTCAACACAATGTTTCATGCTCTTGACATCACAATTCTCCATGCACTTGTCATCGCAATTATCCATGACCCCTCACATAGCAAGCTCCATGCGTTTTTAATCTCAATGCTTCACGACCTTGTCATCAAAATTCTCAATGGCCCTTGTCATCACAATGCGCCAAGCCCTTGTCATCACAATGCTCCATTACCTTTGTCATCACAATCCTCCATGACACATGGCATCACAATGATTCACGCCATTGTCATCAAAATGGACCATGACCTATGTCATCACAATGCTCCTTGACCCCTGACTTCACAATAATCTGTGACCTTGTCATCAGAATGTTTCATGCCCTTGTCATCACAATGCGCCATGCCCACTGTCATCACAATAATCCATGAAACTTGTCAGACCAATGCTCCATGCCCCTTTTCATCTCAAAACACCATGAACCCTGTCATCACAATGCACCATGCCCATCATCATAATGCTTCATGCTATTGTCATCACAATGAAATTAAAATGTTCCATGACATCTGTCTTCACAATGCTCCAAACCCTTGTGATCACAATGTTCCATAACACTTGTTATCACATCGCCCCATGACGCTCGTCATTAAATTATCCATGGTCTTCTCATCACAATGCTCAATACACTTGTCATCACAATGCTCCCTGACACTTGTCGTCAGTATGCTCCTTGAACCCTGTCATGACAAGTCTCCATGCCTTTTTCATCACAATGATTCATGCCCTTTTCATCACAATGCTCCAAGACACCTGTAATCAAATGGCTCCATGACGTTGTCATCACATAGCTCCGTGATGCATGTCATCAGTATGATCCATGGCGTTCTCATCACAATGATCCATGCCATTCTCATCACAATGCACCACGACCTTGTCATCAAAATGCTCCATGACATTGGCCATCACAAAGCTCCATGACCCTTGGTATCACAATGCTCCATGCCATTGTCATCACAATGCTCCATGAACACTCTCATCACATTTCTCCATGCCCTTGTCATCAGAACGCTCCATGACGCTTGTCATCACAACGCACGATGCCCTTCTCATCACAATGCTCCACGCCGTTGTCATTACAATCCTCCATGACCCATGTAACACAGCGTTCCGTGCCCTTGTCATCACAATGCTCCATGCCCAATCTCATCACAATAATCCGTGAAACTTTTCAGACCAATGCTCCATAAACTTATCATGACAATGCTCCATTATCACTGTCATAACAATGCTCCATGAACCCTGCCATCACAGTGTTCCACGGCCTTGTCATCACATGGCTCCATGACCCTTGTCATCACAATTATCCAAGACCCCTGTAATCACAATGCTCCATGCCCTTGTCATCACAAAGCTCCATGACGCATGTCATCAGTATGCTCCATGGTCATCTCATCACAATGCTCCATGGCCTTCTCATCACAATGCTCCAAGACCCCTATAATCACAATGCTCCTTGCTGCTTTTCATCTCAGTTCTCCATGAACCCTGTCATCACAATGCACCATGCCCATCATCATAATGCTTCATGTTATTGTCATCACAATGAAATCAAAATGCTCCATGACCTCTGTCATTACCATGCTCCAAACCCTAGTGATCCCATTGTTCCATAACACTTGTCATCACAATGCCCAATGACGCTCGTCATCACAATTATCAATGGTCTTCTCATCACAATGCTCCATAAACTTTGTCATCACAATGCTCAATACACTTGTCATCACAATGTTGCCTGACACTTGTCGTCAGTATGCTCCTTGAACCCTGTCATGACGAGGCTCCTTGCCTTTTTCCTCACAATGATCCATGCCCTGTTCATCACAGTACTCCAAGACACCTGTAATCACAATGTCCCATGCCCTTGTCATCACAAAGCTCCATGATGCATGTTATCAGAATGCTCCATGGCCTTCTCATCACAATGTTCTTAGCACTTGTCATCACAATGCTCCAAGACCCCTGTAATCACAATGCCCCATGCCTCTTTTAGTGAGAATGCTCCATGATAATTATCATCACAAGGCTCCATGGTCCGCTCATCACAATGCTCCAGGACGTTGTCATCAAAATGCTCCATTCCCTCGTCATCTCAATACTCCATGAATATTTTCAGCACAATGCTCCATGACCTTCTCATCACAATGCTCCATGACCCCTGTCATCAAAATGTTCCGTGACCACAGTAATCACAATGCTCCATGACCCCTTGACAACACAATGATCCTTGACTCTTGTCATCAAAATACTCCATGACACTTGTCATCACAAGATCCATGCTCAATTCATCCCAATGTTCCATGTCCCCTGTAATCACAATGATCCGTGACGCTTGTCATTACAGTGCTCCATCACCTTTGTCATCACAATGCTCCATGCCTTTGTCAGAAAAATGCTACATGACCTTGTCATCACAATGCTCCATGCGCTTGTCATCACAATCCTCCATGAACCTTGGGATCACATTGCTTCATGCCCTTGTCATCACAATGCTCCATGCTCCTTGGAATCAAAATGATCCATGAAATCTGTCATCATAATGATACAAACCCTTGTGATCACACTGTTCCATAAGACTTGTCATCACAATGCTCCATGATGCCTGTCATCGCAATACTCCATGCCCTTGTCATCACAATGCTCCATGACCTTTGTCATCACAATGCACTATACACTTGTCATCACAGTGCTCCCTGGCACTTGCCATCAGTACACACTTGAACCGTGTCATGACAATGCTCCGTGCCTTTTTCATCACAATGATCCATGCCCTTTTCATCACAATGCTCCAAGACTCCTGTAATCACAATGCTCCATGCCTTTTTCAGCAAAATGCTACAAGACCTTGTCACCACAGTGTTCCATGCGCTTGTCATCACAAACCTCCATGAACCTTGGGATCACATTGCTTCATGATCTTGGCATCACAATGCTCCATGCTCTTTGAAATCAAAATGATCCATGAACACTTTCATCACAATGCTCTAAATGCTTGTGATCACAATGTTCCATAACACTTGTCATCACAACGCTCCATGATGCCTGTCATCACAAGACTCCATGCCCTTGTCATCACAATGTGCCATGGCCATTGTCATCACAATGCTCAATACACTTTTCATCACAATGCTCCATGACATTTGTCGTCAGAATGCTCCTTGAACACTCTCATAAAAAGACTCCATGCCTTTTTCATCACAATGCTCCATCCAAATGTCATCACAATACTCCACAAGCTTGTCATCACAATGCTCCATGACACTTGTCATCACAATGCTCCATGACTCCTGTCATCACAGTGCTCCATGACACCTGTAATCACAATGCTCCATGGCTCTTGTAATTAGAGTGCTCCATGACACTCGTCATCAACATAATCCATGGACTTCTCATCACTATGCTCCACGGTCTTGCCATCACAGTGATCCATTCCCTTATCATCACAATGCTCCAAGTCCCTTGTCATCACATGTCTCCACGTCCTCCTCATAACAATGCTACATGACATTTCTCATCCCAATGTTACATGCTCTTGTCATCACAATTCTCCATGCACTTGTCATCGCAATGCTCCATGACCCCTGTCATAGCAAGCTCCATGCCCTTCTCATCACAATGCACCACGCCCTTGTCATCAAAATGCTCCATGACATTTGTCATCACAAAGCTCCTTGATCCTTGGCATCACAATGCTCCATGCTATTGTCATCACAAAGCTCCATGAACCCTCTCATCACATTGCTCAATGCCATTGTCATCACAATGCTCCATGACGATTGTCATCAAAATGCTCGATTCACTTCTCATCACAATTCTCCACGCTCTTCTCACTACAATCCTCCCTGACTCATGTATCACAGTGATCCGTGCC
This sequence comes from Mesoplodon bidens, assembly GCF_964165515.1. Classification (NCBI taxonomy): domain Eukaryota; kingdom Metazoa; phylum Chordata; class Mammalia; order Artiodactyla; family Ziphiidae; genus Mesoplodon; species Mesoplodon bidens. The sequence continues at coordinate 1,553,315 of NW_027671362.1, forward strand.
CTTGTCATCACAATGCTCCATGCCCACTCTCATCAAAATAATCCATGAAACATTTCAGACCAATGATCCATGCCCTTGTCATCACAATGCTCCATTACCACTGTCATAACAATGCTCCATGATCCCTGCCATTACAATGTTCCACAGTCTTGTCATCACAAGGCTCCATGACACTTGTCATCACAATGCTCCAAGACCCCTGTAATCACAATGCTCCATGTCCTTTTCATCACTAAGCTCCATGACGCATGTCATCAGTATGCTCCATGGCTTTCTCATCACAATGCTCCATGCCCTTGTCATCACAATGCTTCAAGAACGCTGTAATCACAAAGCTCCATGCCACTTTTCATCTCAATGCTCCATGACCCCTGTCATCACAATGCTACATGCCCTTAACCTCACAATGCTCCATGACCCCTGACATCACAGTGTTCCATAACCTCTGTCATCAAAATATTCCTTGACACTTTTCATCAAATTGCTCCTTGATCCTGTCATCACAATGCTTCGTGCCCTTCTCATCACAATGCACAACGCCCTTGCCATCAAAATGCTCCATAACCTTTGTCATCACAAAGCTCCATGACCCTTGGCATCACAATGCTCCATGACGCTTGTCATCACAATGCTCGATGCCCTTCTCATCAAAATACTCCATGGCTTTGTCATTACAATCCTCCATGACCCATGTATCACAGTGTTCCGTGGCCTTTTCATCACAATGCTCCATGTCCACGCTCATCATAATAATCCATGAAACATTTCAGACTTATGCTCCATGACCCCTGACATCACAATGTTCCACGGCCTTGTCATCACAATGCTCCATGAACCCTCTCATCACATTGCTCAATGCCGTTGTCATCACAACGCTCCATGACGCTTGTCATCAAAATGCTCGATTCACTTCTCATCACAATTCTCCACGCCCTTGTCATTACAATCCTCCCTGACTCATGTATCACAGTGATCCGTGCCCTTGTCATCACAATGCTCCATGCCCACTCTCATCAAAATAATCCAAGAAACATTTCAGACCAATGATCCATGCCCTTGTCATCACAATGCTCCATTACCCCTGTTATAACAATGCTCCATGATCCCTGCCATCACAATGTTCCATGGTCTTGTCATCACAATGCTCCAGGACACCTGTAATCACAATTGTCCATGCCCTTTTCATCACAAAGCTCCATGACGGATGTCATCAGAAGGCTCTGTAGCATACGCATCACATTGCTCGAAGCCCTTGTCATCACAATGCTCCATAACATTTGTCATCACAATCCTCCATGACACTTGGCATCATAATGCTCCATTCCATTGTCATCACAATGGAGCATGACGTATGTCATCACAATGCTCCCTGACAACTGTCTTCACAATATTCCATGACCTTGTCATCACAATACTCCATGCCCTTGTCTTCACAATGCTCCATGACCGCTGTCATCACAATGTTCCGTGACTCCAGTCATCACAATGCTTCATGACTTTTGTCATCACAATGGTCCATGCCCTCGTCATCACAAGGCTCTGTGACATTTGTCACCACAATGCTCCATGAAATTTTCATCACAAAGCTCCTTGACCCATGTCATCACAATGCTCCATTCCTGTGTCAGCACAATGCTCTGTGACACTTGTCATCACAATGCTCCATGCCCATGTCAGCAAAATGCTCCATGACACATGTCATCACAATAAGCCATGCGCTTGTCAACACAATGCTCTACAACATTGTCATCACAATGCTCCATAAAATTTGTCATCACAATGCTCCATTCACTTCTCATCAAAATGCTCTCTGACAACTGATATCACAAGGTTCCATCACTAGTCATCACAATAATCCCTCACCCCTGTCATCACAATGTTCCATGACCCCTGACATCACAATGTTCCATAACCTCTGTCATCAAAATATGCCTTGACACTTTTCATCAAATTGCTCCTTGATCCTGTCATCACAATGCTTCGTGCCCTTCTCATCACAATGCACAACGCCCTTGTCATCAAAATGCTCCATAACCTTTGTCATCACAAAGCTCCATGACCCTTGGCATCACAATGCTCCATGACGCTTGTCATCACAATGCTCGATGATCTTCTCATCAAAATACTCCATGGCTTTGTCATTACAATCCTCCATGACCCATGTATCACAGTGTTCCGTGGCCTTTTCATCACAATGTTCCATGTCCACGCTCATCATAATAATCCATAAAACATTTCAGACTTATGCTCCATGACCCCTGACATCACAATGTTCCACAAACTTGTCATCACAAGGTTCCATGACCCTTGTCATCACAATGCTCCAAGACCCCTGTTATCACAATGCTCCATGCCCTTATCATCACAAAGCTCCATGACGCATGTCATCAGTATGCTCCATGGATTTCTCATCACAATGCTCCATGTCCTTGTCATCACAATGCTTCAAGACCCCTGTAATCACAAAGCTCCATGCCGCTTTTGATCTCAATGCTCCATGAACCCTGTAATCACAATGCACCATGCCCTTCATCATAATGCTTCATGCTATTGCCATCACAATGAAATCAAAATGCACCAAGACCTCTGTCATCATAATGCTCCAAACCCTTGTGATCACAATGTTCCATAACACTTGTCATCACAACGCCCCATGATTCTCCTCATCACAGTTATCCATGGTCTTCTCATCACAATGCTCCATGTCTTTGTCATCACAATGCTCAATACACTTGTCATCACAATGCTCCCTGACACTTGTCATCAGTATGCTCCTTGAACCCTGTCATGACAAGGCTCTGTGTTATTTCATCACATTGATCCATGCCCTTTTCATCACAATGCTCCAAGACCCCTGTAATGACAATGCTCCATGCCCTTGTGATCACAAAGCTCCATGACCCCTGTCATCACAATGCTACATGCCCTTATCATCACAATGCTCCATCACACCTGACCACTTAATGTTCCATAACACTTGTCATCAAAATATTCCATGACATTTTTCACCAAATTGCTCCATGACCCTGTCATCACAATGCTCCCTGCCCTTCTCATAACAGTGCACCACACACTTGTCATCAAATGCTCCATGACCTTTGTCATCAGAATCCTCCATGACCCTTGGCATCACAATGCTCCATGCCATTGTCATCACAATGCTCCATGAACCCTCTTATCACATTGCTCCATGCCCTTTTCATCACAAAGCTCCATGACGCGTGTCATCACAATGCTTGATGCACTTCTCATCACAATGCTTCATGGCTTTCTCATTACAATGCTCCATGACCCATGTTTCACAGTGTTCCGTGCCCTTGTCATCACAGTGCTCCATGCCCACTCTCATCACACTAATCCATGAAACTTTTCAGACCAATGTTCCATGCTCTTGTCATCACAATGCTCCATTGCACCTGTCATAAAAATGCTCCATGACCCCTGGCATCACAATATTCCATGGCCTTGTCATAACACTTCCCCATGACGCTTGTCATCACAATGCTCCATGCCTTTGTCAGAAAAATGCTCCATGATCTTGTCATCACAATGCTCCATGCACTTGTCATCACAATCCTCCATGAACCTTGGGATCACATTGATTCATGCCCTTGTCATCACAATGCTCCATGCTCCTTGAAATCAAAATGATCCATGAAATCTGTCATCACAATTATCCAAACACTTGTGATCACAATGTTCCATAACACTTGTCATCACAATGCTCCATGATGCCTGTCATCACAATACTCCATGCCCTTGTCATCACAATGCTCCATGACCTTTGTCATCACAATGCACTATACACTTGTCATCACAATGCTCCCTGACACTTGCCATCAGTATGCACTTGAACCATGTCATGACAATGCTCCATGCCTTTTTCATCACAATGATCCATGCCCTTTTCATCACAATGCTCCAAGACTCCTGTAATCACAATGCTCCATGCCTTTTTCAGCAAAATGCTACAAGACCTTGTCACCACAAAGCTCCATACGCTTGTCATCACAATCTTCCATGAACCCTGGGATCACATTGCTTCATGATCTTGGCATCACAATGTTCCATGCTCTTTGAAATCAAAATGATCCATGACCACTTTCATCACAACGCTCTAAATGCTTGTGATCACAATGTTCCATAACACTTTTCATCACAACGCTTCATGATGCCTCTCATCACAATACTCCATGCCCTTGTCATCACAATGCGCCATGACCAGTGTCATCACAATGCTTAATACACTTGTCATCACAATGCTCCCTGACATTTGTCGAAAGAATGCTTCTTGAACTCTCTCATAAAAAGACTCCATGCCTTTTTCATCACAATGCTCCATCCAAATGTCATCACAATACTCCACAAGCTTGTCATCACAATGCTCCATGACACTTGTCATCACAATGCTCCATGACCCCTGTCATCACAATGCTCCATGACACCTGTAATCACAATGCTTCATGGCTCTTGGAATTAGAGTGCTCCATGACACTCGTCATCAACATAATCCATGGACTTCTCATCACTATGCTCCACGGTCTTGCCATCACAATGATCCATTCCCTGATCATCACAATGCTCCAAGTCCCTTGTCATCACATTTCTCCACGTCCTCCTCATAACAATGCTACATGACATTTCTCATCACAATGTTACATGCTCTTGTCATCACAATTCTCCATGCACTTGTCATCGCAATGCTCCATGAACCCTGTCATAGCAAGCTCCATGCACTTCTCATCACAATGCTTCACGACCTTGTCATCAAAATTCTCAATGAACCTTGTCATCACAATGCTCCATGCCTTTATCAGAACTATTCTCCATAACCCTTGTCATCACAATGCTCCATTACCTTTGTCATGACAATCCTCCATGACACTTGGCATCACAATGCTCCATGCCATTGTCATCACAATGGACCATGACATATGTCATCAAAATGCTCCCTGACACCTGTCTTCACAATATTCCATGACCTTGTCATCACAATGCTCCATGCCCTTGTCATCACAATGCTCAATGCCCTTGTCATCACAATGTGCAGTGCCCACTGTCATCGCAATAGTCCATGAAACTTGTCAGACCTATGCTCCATGCCCCTATCATCACAATGCTCCATGCCCTTGTCATCAAAATGCTCCATGACCCCTGTAATCACAATGCTCCGTGACTGCAGTCATTACAATGCCTCATGACTTTGGCATCAAAATTGTCCATGCCCTCGTCATAACAAGGCTCTGTGACTGTTGTCACCACAATGCTCCATGAACTTTTCATCACAATGCTCTATGACCCTTCTCATCACAATGCCCCATGCCTTTATCAGCACAATGCTCCATGACATGTCATCACAATGCTCCATGCGTTGTCAGCACAATGCTCCATGACCCATGTCATCACAATGCGCCATCTGCTTGTCATCACAATGCTCCATTACTTTAGTCATCACAATGGACCATGACATATGTCATCACAATGTTCCAACATTAGTCACTACAATATTCCATCACACCTGTCATCACAATGTTCCATGACCCCAGTCATCACAGTGCTATATGCTCTTATCATCACAATGCTCCTTGACCCCTGCCATCACCGTGTTCCACAGCCATGACATCACAAGGCTCGTTGACCCTTATCATCTCCATGCTCCAAGACCCCTGTAATCACAATGCACCATGCCCATCATCATAATGTTTCATGCTATTGTCATCAAAATGAAATAAGTATGCTCCATGACCTCTGTCATTACCATGCTCCAAACCATAGTGATCACAGTGTTCCATAACACTTGTCATCACAATGCCCAATGACGCTCATCATCACAATTATCAATGGTCTTCTCATCACAATGCTCCATAAACTTGTCATCACAATGCTCCATTAACCCTGTTGTAACAATGCTCCATGACCGCTACCATCACAATGTTCCACGGCCTTGTCATCACAATGCTCCAAGACCCCTGTAATCAAAATGTTCCATGCCCTTGTCATCACAAAGCTACATAACGGATGTCATCAGAATGCTCCATGGCCTTCTGATCACAATGATCCATGCCCTTGTCATCAGAATAAACCAAGACCCTTGTAATCACAATGCTCCATGCCCCTTTTCATCTCAATGCTTCATGAAACCTGTCATCACAATGCACCATGCCCATCATCATAATGATTCTTGCTATTGTCATCAAAATAAAATCAAAATGCTCCAGGACCTCTGTCATCCCAATGCTCCAAACACTAGTGATCACAATGTTCCAAAGCACTTGTCATCACAACGCCCCATGACGCTCGTCATCACAATTATCCATGGTCTTCTCATCACAATGCTCCATGACCTTTGTCATCACAATGCTCAATACATTTGTCATCACAATGCTCCCTGCCACTTTTCGTCAGTATGCCCCTTGAACGCTGTCATGACAAGGCTCCATCCCATTTTCATCACAATTATCCATGCCCTTTTGATCACAATGCTCCAAGACCCCTGTAATCACAATGCTCCATGCCCCTTTTCATTAGAATGCTCTATGAGACTTGTAATCACAAGGTTCCATGGTCTTATCATCACAATGCTCCTGGACATTGTTATCAGAATGCTCCATTCCGTTGTCATCACAATTCTCCATTTCTTTGTCAGCAAAATGCAACATGACCTTGTCATCTCTATGCTCCATGCACTTGTCATCACAATCCTCCATGAACCTTGGGATCACATTGCTTCATGGCCTTGTCATCACAATGCTCCATGCTCCTTGAAATCAAAATGATCAATAACATCTGTCATCACAATGCCTCAAACACTTGTGATCACAATTTTCCATAATACTTGTCATCACAACACTCCATGAATCCTGTCATCACAATACTCCTTGCCCTTGTCATCACAATACTCCATGACCTTTGTCATCACAATGCTCAATACACTTGTCATCACAATGCTCCCTGACACTTGGCATCAGAATGCTCCTTGAAACCTGTCATGAAAAGTCTCCATACCTTTTTCATCACAGTGCTTCATGCCATATTCATCACAATGCTCCATGCCATTGTCATCACAATACTCCACAAGCTGTTCATCAGAATGTTCCATGACCCTTTGTATCACTATTCTCCATGGCCCCTGGCATCACAATGCTCCATGACACCCATCATTACAATGCTCCATGCCTCGTGTCATTACAGTGCTCCTTGACGCTCTTCATCACAATAATCCATGGTCTTCTAATCACAAAACTCCACGGTCTTGCCATCACAATGCTCCATGCACTGGTAATCACAATGCTCCATGTCCTTTGTCATCACAGTTCTCCACATCCTTGTCATCACAATGCTCCATGACACTTCTCATCACAATGATCCATGCCCTTGTCATCACAATGTTCCCTGACCACTGTCAACACAGTGTTCCATGACCCCTGACCACACAATGATCCGGGATTCTTTTCATCAAAATGCTCCATGACCCTTGTCATCACAGTGATCCATGCCCTTGTCATCCCAGTGCTCCATGACCCCTGTAATCACAATGCTCCCTGACACTTATCATCACAGGGCTTCGTGACATTTGTCATCACAATGCTCCATGCCTTTCTCAGCAAAATGCTACATGACCTTGTCATCACAATGCTCCATGCGCTTGTCATAACAATCCTCCATGAACCTTAGGATCACATTGTTTCCTGCCCTTGTCATCACAATGCTCCATCTTGCTTGAAATCAAAATGATCCATGACCTTTGTCATCACAATTCTCCAAACTCTTGTGATCACAATGTTCCATAACACTTTTCATCACAACGCTCCATGATGTCTGTCATCATAATACTCCTTGACCTTGTCATCACAATGTTCCATGACCTTTGTCATCACAGTGCTCAATACACTTGTCATCACAATGCTACCTGACAATTTTCGTCAGAATGCTCCTTGAACCCTGTCATGAAAAGGCTCCATGACTTTTTCATCACCATGCTCCATGCCCTTTTCATCACAATTCTCCGTTCCCACTGTCATCACTGTAATCCATGAAACTTTTCAGACCAATGCTCCATGCCCGTGTCATCACATTGCTCCATACCCTTGTCATCACAATGCTCTGTGACTCCAGTCATCACAATGCTTCATGACCTTTGTCATCACAATGCTCCAAGACACTTGTCATCACAATGCTCCAAACCCTTGTCATCACAATGCTCCATTACCCCTGTCGTAACAATGCTCCATGACCCCTGCCATCACAACGTTCCAAGGCCTTGTCATCACAAGCCTCCATGACCCTTGTCATCACAATGCTCCAAGACCCCTGTAAGCACAATGAGCCATGCACTTGTCATCACAATGCTCCACAACTTTGTCATCGCAATGCTCCATAAATCTCGTCATCACAATGCTCAATGCACTTCTCATCAAAATGCTCTCTCACCACTGATATCAAAGTGTTCCATCACTAGTCATCACAATACTCCCTCACCCCTTTCATCACAATGTTCCATGACCCCTGTCAACAAAATGCTCCATGACCTTGTCATCACAATGCTCCATGCCCACTCTCATCACAATAATCCATGCAACTTCTCAGACAAATGGTTCATGGCCTTGTCCTCACAATGCTCCATTACAACTGTCATAACAATGCTCCATGAACCCTGCCATCAGAATGTTCCACGGCCTTGTCATCACAAGGCTCCATGACCCTTGTCATCACATTTCTCCAAGACTACTATAATTACAATGTTCCATGCCCTTGTCTTCACAAAGCTCCATGACCCCTGTCATCACAATACTCCATGAACACTTTCAGCCAAATTATCCATGACATTCTCATCACAATGCTCCATAACACCTGTCATCACAACACTCCATGACCCCTGACAACACAATGATCCGGGACTCTCGTCATCAAAATGCTCCATAACACTTGTCATCACAATGATCCATGCCCTTCTCATCCCAATGCTCGATGAACCCTGTAATCACAATGCTCCATGTCGCTTACCATCACAGTTCTCCATGACCGTTGCCATCACAATGCTCTATGCCTTTGTCAGCAAAATGCTAAATGACCTTGTCATCACAAGGTTCCATGCTCTTCTCATCACAATCCTCCATGAACCTTGGGATCACATTGCTTCAGGCTCTTGTCATCACAATGCTCCATTCTTTTGTCAGTACAATGCTCCATGACCCTTGTCATCACAATGTTCCATGCGCTTGTCAGCACAATGTTCCTTGACCCATGTCATCACAATGTGCCATGCGCTAGTCATCACAATGCTCCACAACCTTGTCACCACAATGCTCCATAAATCTTTTCATCACAATGCTCCATGCACTTCTCATCAAAATGCTCTCTCACAACTGATACCACAATGTTCCATCACTAGTCATCACAATACTCCCTCACCTCTGTCATCACAATGTTCCATGACCCCTCTCATCAGAATGATACATGCCCTTATCATCACAATGCTCCATGACCCCTGACATCAAAATGTTCCATAACCCCTGTCATCAAAGGCTCCATGACCCTTTTCATCACAATGTTACATAACCACTGTCATCAACATGTTCCATGACACTTTTCATCAAATTGCTCCATGACCCTGTCATCACAATGCTCCCTGCCATTCTCATCACATTGCACCACGACCTTCTCATCAAAATGCTCCATGATCTTTGTCATCACAAACTCCATGACCCTTGGCATCACAATGCTCCATGCCATTGTCATCACAATGCTCCATGAACCCTCTCATCATATTGCTCCATGCCCTTGTCATCACAAAGCTCCATGACGCTTGTCATCACAGTGTTCAATGACCTGCTCATCACAATGCCCCACGCCCTTGTCATTACAATCCTCCGTGACACATGTATCACAATGTTCCGTGTCCTAGTCATCACAATGCACCATGCCGACTCTCAGCACAATAATCCATGAAAATTTTCAGAACTATGCTCCATGCCCTTGTCATCACGATGCTCCATTACCCCTGTCATAACAATGCTCCATGACCACTGCCATCACAATTTTCCACGGCCTTGTCATCACAAGGCTCCATGACACTTTTCATCACAATGCTCCAAACCCCTGTAATCACAATGCTCCATGCCCTTGTCATCACAAAGTTCCATGACTAATGTCATCAGAATGCTCCATGGCCTTCTCATCACAATGCTCCATGCCCTTTTCATCACCATGCTCCATGACCCCTGTAATCAAAATTCTCCATGCCCATTTTCTTCAGAATGCTCTATGAGCCTTGTCATCACAAGGCTCCATGGTCTTCTCATCACAATGCTCCAGGACCTTGTCATCACAATGCTCCATTCCCTTGTCATCACTATGCTCCATTACCCCTGTCATCACAATGCTCCATGACCACTGTCATCACAACACTCCATGACCCCTGACAACAGAGTGATCCGGGACTCTTGTCAGCAAAATGCTCCATGACCCTTGTCATCACAATGATCCATCCCCTTGTCATCCCAAAGCTCCATGACGCCTGTAAACAAAATGCTCTGTGACGCTGGTCATCACATTGCTCCATGGCCCTTGTCAGCACAATGCTCCATGCCTTTGTCAGCAAAATGCTACATGACCTTGTCATCACTATGCTTCATGCGCTTGTCATCACAATCCTCCCTGAACCTGGGGACCACATTGCTTCATGCCCTTGTCATCACAATGTTCCATGCTCCCTGAAATCAAAATGATCCATGACTTCTGTCACCACAATGCTCCAAACGCTTGTGATCGCAATGTTCCATAACACTTGTCATCACAATGCTCCATGATGACTTTCATCACAATGCTCCATGACGTTTGTCATCACAATGCTCAATACACTTTTCATCACAATGCTCCCTGACACTTGTCGCAGAATGCTCCATGACACCTGCCATGAAAAGGCTCCATGCCTTTTTCATCACAATGCTCCATGCCCCTTTCATCACAATGCTCCATGCCATTGTCATCACAATACTCCACAAGATTGGCATCACAATGCTACATGACCCTTGTCATCACAATGCTCCATGTCCCCTGTCATAACAATGCTCCATGACCCCTGTCATCACAATGCTCCATGCCCATTGTCATTACAGTTCTCCATGATGCTCATCATCACAATTATCCATGGCCTTCTCATCACAATGCTCCACGGTCTTGCCATCACAATGCTCCATGCCCTGATCAGCACAATGTTCCATGTCCATTGTCATCACAATTCTCCACGTCCTTGTCATCACAATGCTCCATGACATTTCTCATCACAATGTTACATGCTCTTGTCATCACAATTCTCCATGCAATTGTCATCGCAATGCTCCATGATGGCTGTCATAGCAAGCTCCATGCGCTTGTCATCACAATGCTTCACAAAAGTGTGATCAAAATTCTCAATGGCCCTTGTCATCACAATGCTCCATGCCCTTGTCATCACAATGTTCCATGACCCTTGTCATCACAATGCTCCAAGCCCTTGAAATCACAATGCTTCATTAAGATTGTCATCACAATCCTACATGACACTTGGCATCACATTGCTACATGCCATTGTCCTCACAATGGACCATGACATATGTCATCACAATGCTCCCTGACACCTGTCTTCACAATACTTCATGATCTTGTTATCACAATGCTCCATGCCCTTTACATCACAATGCACCATGCCCACTGTCATCACAATACTCCATGAAACTTGTCAGACCTATGCTCCATGCCCTTATCATCACAATGCTCCATGACCCCTGTCATCACAATGTTCCATGGCCTTGTCATCACAAGGCTCCATGACCCTTGTATTCACCATGCTCCAAGAACCCTGTAGTCACAATGCTCCATGCCCTTCTCATCACTCAACTCCAAGACGGATGTCATCAGAATGCTCCATGGCCTTCTCATCACAATGCTCCATGCCCTTGTCATCACAATGCACCAAGACCCCTCTAATCACAATGCTCCATGCCCCTTTTCATCTCAATGATCCATGAACCCTGTCATCACAGTGCACCATATCCATCATCATAATGCTTCATGCTATTGTCATCACAATGAAATCAAAATGCTCCATGACCTCTGTCATCACAATGCTCCAAACCCTTGTGGTCACAATGTTCCATAACACTTTTCATCACAACGCCCCATGACGCTCGTCATCACAATTATCCATGGTCTTCTCATCACAATGGCCCATGTCCTTTGTCATCACAATGCTCAGTACTCTTGTCATCACAATGCTCCCTGACACTTGTCGTCAGTAAGCTTCTTGAACACTGTCATGACAAGGCTTCATGTGTTTTTCATCAGAATGATCCATGCCCTTTTCACCTCAATGCTACAAGAGACCTGTAATCACAATGCTATATGCATTTGTCATCACGAATCTCCATGACACATGTCATCAGAATGCTCCGTGGCCTTCTCATCACAATGCTCCATGCCCTTGTCATCACAATGCTCCTAGACCCCGGTAATCAAAATGTTCCATGCCCATTTTCATCAGAATGCTCCATGAGACTTTTCTTCACAAGGCTCCATGGTTTTCTCATCACTATGCTCCAGGACCTTGTCATCACAATGCTCCTTTCCCTTGTCATCACAATGCTCCATGACCACTGTCATAACAATACTCCATGAATATTTTCAACCCAATGCTCCATGATATTCTCATCACAATGCTCCATGAACCCGTCATCACAACACTCCATGACCCCTGACAACACAATGATCCGGGTCTCTTTTCATCAAAATGCTACATGAAACTTGTCATCACAATGATCCATGCCCTTTTCATCCCAATGCTCCAGGAACATGAGGTTTAAGGCTAGGGCTAGGGCTCAGTGCTTGGTTCAGGATTAGAGGTCAGAGCAATATGGTTGGGGGGCTTCCTCTTTCCCTTACTCCCACCTCTTCTCTGTGGTCCTAAGTCTACTCGAGTGGGAAAGATAGGACAAAGCTGGTCCCCCAGATTCCCTGAGGACAATGGCAAGTAGCATGGTAAGACTGGGGAAGATCTCACCAAGGTCTCCATAGGCCTATCACAGTGACTGCATAACCCTCATCTGAGACCTACTCCTCTCTTTGACAAGCAGGGCTAAAGGGAAAGTTCTTTGGAAGCAGGTCCATCTCCATATCACCCATTTCAGGACTCTAGGGCTTCACTCTGCTGGCCCAGCCAGTACTGTCCCACTCCCCCATTATTTTCCTGTGCCACAAACTGAGTCAGAGAATTATCGATAGCATGAGGGGAACCTGGCTTAGAACAACCCCTTCTGCCATGCCTTCCCTATCCTGGGAATTGAGAGGGGATTTCTGAGGAGAGGGTCTCGTGAGCTCCCAGGGACACAAGGAAACTAGAGATGAGGGAGGGGAGCAAGTGTTTCCCACACCTGATTAGAGGGATCCAAGAGACAGAGATCAGAGGAGGAGACCTCTCAGGAGACACCAATCGTAGAGTGATGCCCCTTTAACTTAATTCTGTGGCGCCCTCCCTGGTGCTGGGGCCAGTCCCTAACTGAAAGCAGACCCACTAGGAGTCCCTGACCCTTCATCACTTCAGTAGCTAGTCGATTTCAGCCCAACTCGGTGACAAGACAGAAAGGAATGGTAGGGAGCAGTGGCCCTTGGGTTCTCCTAGGGAGGTTACACTTCGGGGGGTTGATGCCAAGTATCTAAGTAACATTTTAATTTTATTTTGGCTGTGCCATGTGGCATGCGGTAACTTAATTCCCCAGCCAGGGATAGAACACATACCCCCTGCAGTGGGAGCATGGAGTCTTATCCACTGGACCATCAGGGAAGTCCCTGATGCCAAGTATCTTTCAACTCGGGATCCAACTGAAAGAGCCAGAACCTGGGGTGTTAACTGTAGGAAAGACCTCCAACAGTTCTCAGTCATTCCCCTATGGCAGGCCAAGGGTGGCAGCTTCTAGGAGTCTTTCCCTCCTCTCACAGCCTACTTCCTACAACTATGGGCTTGAAATATTTTTGATCCACTCCCAGGAGGAGGAGATGCTTCAGGCACCAGGCAAAGTCCTGTCTAGGAGGAAGGTGGCAGCAGAGTGCTGGGATTGTGAGGATTTATGGACGTGGGGACAAGGCTGGGAGGAAGATAAAGCCAGGATTATTTAGCTCCCTCCATACAGGCCACTCACAGAGACGAGTGTGTGTGTGGTGGGGCGGGGGGCTTAGGTGGTGGAAGGCAATCACTGGTAGTAAGGGGAGGCCTGACTCTGATGAGGGGCCCTTAGGAATAATGGGAGCCTGGACACGGATGGACACCTTATCAGGGAGAGAGGCCCTGTCGATATGGAAACAGCCGGCATGGAGAATGGCTCCCAGCCCGAATGGCAGCGGCAGCGGCAGAATCAGGAGGGCAGGACGGTGGCTTCGGTTTAAATCTTTAACTCACCAGCTGGCTAGGCAGCGGCAGCAGGGGTGCGGTGGGGGATGTTGCGACCGGAGCCCTGGAGAGCAGTGCCCAGTCCGCTTGACAAACAGCTCATCAGGCCCCGCAGAAGCTCCAGCTTCTGCTCCCGAGGGTGCGCTGAGCTGTGTGGGGACCCGACACAGGCATGAGGCGGGGCGGGGGCTCCCGGCTTCCCCGCGACCGGTTCTCCTGGACTGAGCCTCGTCCATGCCCTGGGCGGGTGCGCGGTATCCCAAGCCCTTCGCCTCCGCTCCCTCCACCACATGTGCAGCCAGGGGAAAAAGTAGAGACAACCCCTGCACATCCTGGAAAGAGAAGGCAGAGCAGGGCGGGGCGGGGCGGGGCTGACCCCACTGACTCCGCCCCTTGGACGCTTCTACCCTCTCGTGGAAGGCTCCGCCCTTTAAGAGGCGGTTAGAGGCGGTTTACAGGCGGTTTACAGGCGGTCTTTAGAGGCTCAGCCCTTTTAAAGGCGGTTAGAGGCGGTTAGAGGCGGTTTACAGGCGCTTTACAGGCGGTTTTTAGAGGCGGTTCCTCCAATCCACGCCCCCTAAGAGTCCCCTCCCCTCCCGCTTCTCCCGCCCCAGAGAACTCGCGCCCTCCCCGCCCCTTCCCCACCAACCGGAAGCGGCTATGTTCCTCTTCCGCAGAACCCCGCCTCCACTCACGCCTCCTCCTCCTCCTCCTCCTCAGCTTCCTGCATCACCTTGTATCTCCTCAATCCCGACATGTCCTGGGTTCCCAACGTCTCCTGGTGAGCGGCATGATTGGATCAAGGATTCCCCAAATCCTTGGGAGGATCCCCTTCTCTGTCATTCTCTGGACCAGTCTGAATTGTTCTCAGATAATATGAGACAGGTGCCCCCGGGAAGACTCAGTTGCCACATTGGGACAGGGTTGGATTGAAGATTTGGGAGGCACTAGTCGTTAAGGGATTGGGTGGTAGGGCCCCTCGGGGGCATGGGGCATTTAGGAGGTTAGAGCCAAAGGCCTTCGAGGTCATGGGGCTGGGATATTTGGGGTCCCGCGTGAGGATTTTCGGGGATTGTGGTCACCCGGATGGGGGTTGAGGGTTAGGCACAGCCTAAATGCCCACCCTCTCTGGCTCCATCCTGGAAACACGCCGGTGCATTAGGTCACAAAGACAGCATCATGCACTAGGGGTGGGGCTTACCTATTACCAGGAAGGGGCGGAGCCAGGGCATTTCTTCAGAGGAGGGGTAGTCCAGAAGGTGGAGCCAGAGCCTATCAATAAAGAGGTGGAGTTAGGGTTTGTTACAAAGAGGCAGGGCACCGACCCTCTTTTATAAGGGTGGAGTCAGATTTCAGAGCTGCACCCTGGGAAGACGGAGACCTCAGCACCAGGCAGCAAGAAAAGAGCTTTGGGACGCTGTCCAGTACTGTTTTGCCAATCCCCTCTCCTCTCTGTCTTCCTGGCTTCTGCTCCGACAATTACCTTTCTTGTCTGCCCCATTCTGTTTGTACGATTCTGGGCAGAGGAGGAATAGGGCTCCAGAGAGGGCCCAGTCTAGACAGGCCAGGCTATGGGAACACTTGTTGGCTGAGTGGCCTTGGCCCAGTCACTTCATGGTTAGAGGGTCACAGCCCTTCCTCTCTGAGCTGAGACCTCCTTTCATGTGATTTCTGTTCCTGCAGTCACTAATCAACAAATATTTATCGAGTGACTACTAGGTGCCGGGTGATGTGCTTGGGCATGAGGATACAGCAGAGAAGACAGGCACAGACTCTTCCCTCAGAGAGCTTGTCATCTGGGTTGGACAGGGCAGGGGAATCAAAAGAGACAATAAGATCACTACAATAGATGAAGCTGACTGGCTGGGGGCCGTGGAGCGTGCTTTGGCAAAGCCAAGAAAGAGCAATTAACCCAGTGTGGGAGGTTGGAAATAGCTGCCCTATTTGGTCTGGGGAGGGGGGAAGGGAGCCTTGTGGCTGGACGGTATGGGAGAGAATGACCAGAAATGAGTGAAATAAAAGTCCCCTCAGGCTGAAGTGTGGAGAATGGATTCACCTATCCTCTTCCCACCATTCCACACTCTTTTCCCCTCTCATACCTATCTTCCCCTGCCTGGGCTACATACAGACAGGTGACAGACAGATCCACGGATGCCAGTGGGAAGCATTGCAGTCTGGGCATGGAGAAGCTGTGCTTCCACCGCACTCACCCTCACTTACACTCACACTCACAGTGACACTCCTGCCCTGCTGCAGCTGGGTCAAGTCTGGTGCACGGGAAGAGGAGGCCTGGTCCCCAGGGCTTCAGTAATTCACATCCCTTCACTCAGATGCAGGGCTCTGTCTGTTGTATACTACACAATTTGGCTTTTGTCCCTGGTTCCTGAGAGGGAGGCTCTAAATCTTTGGAATACCTCAAGTAATACGAGTGTCTTTGTTATTTACGAGTCCCTCGGCTCACACCTGAGTTGATGCTAAGAGATGAGGTGACTTGGGCTGAGGCCTGGTCAGCAGAAAGACCAACCATATCATTGTAGAATTGGGGTTTTGAGCCAATCCGTCAGAGGAGATCGAGTCATGTTGCCAACAATTCATTTCTGCCTATGTATGAAATCTCAGTAAAAGCTCTGTACACCAAAGCTCATGGAACTTCCTGGTTGGTGAACATATTGATGTACTGGGAGGGTGACATGCCCTTTGTGTCTCCATGGGGAGAGAGCATGGGAGCTCTGCACTGAGACCCTCCTTGTGTGTCTTTTCATTTGGATGTTCCTGATATATGTACTTTATAAAAAACTAGTTGTCAGGAGAGCACTTCCGAGTTGTGTGAGTCATTCTAGTGAACCGTTGGACCTGAGGGGGGTTTGAAGACCTCTGGACTTGTAGCTAGTTAGGCAGAAATGCAGGTGTCCTGGGGACCCCACTTGTGACTGGCAGTTCTAGTGGAGGCAGTCTTGTTGGGACTGTGCCCTTAAACCTGTGGAGTCTAACACTAGTTCTGGGTAGTCAGTGTCTGAATTGAATTGCAGTACAGGGGTTGGTAGCAGAATACCTTTCCACTGAGTGCACTCCCCACTGTCTCCATCTATCTGGAACCTTTTCTCCCTTTCATAACTCCTTAGTAGCCTCCCTGTCCCCATTTCCCACTCTTTGTCTTTAGCTCTGAGAACCTCAGCACTCAACATTTTGGACAAGGGAAGTGGGTTGCATTGTCCCTGTTAGGGGAAGGTTTGCAGTGTCGTCCCCTTGAAGGCATTTGAACATGAGTTTTAAGGCTAGGGGTCAGAGCTTGGTTCAGGATTAGAGGTCAGAGACATATGGTTGCGGGGGCTCCCTCTTTCCCAGGTTTCTCCTTACTCCCACCTCTTCTCTGTGGTCCTAAGACTACTGGAGTGGGAAAGATGGGACCCAGCTGGTCCCCCAGATTACCTGAGGACAATGGCAAGTAGCAGGGTAAGACTGGGGAAGATCTCCTCCCAGGTCTCCATAGGCCTATCACAGTGACTACACATCCCTCATCTGAGGCCTACTCCTCTCTTTGACAAGCAGGGCTAAAGGGAAAGTTCTTTGGAAGCAGGTCCAGTTCCCATATCTCACATCTCAGGACTCTAGGGCTTCCCCCTCCTGGCCCAGCCAGTACTGTCCCTCTCCCCCATTATTTTCCTGTGCCCCAAGCTGAGTCAGAGAATTATCGACAGCATGAGGGGAACCCAGCTTAGAACAGCCCCTTCTGCCATGCCTTCCCTATCCTGGGAATTGAAAGGGGATTTCTGAGGACAGGGGCTGTTGAGCTCCCAGGGACACAAGGAAACTAGAGATGAGGGAGGGGAGCAAGTGTTTCCCCCACCTGATGAGAGGGACCCAAGAGACAGAGACCAGAGGAGGAGACCTCTCAGGAGCCACCAATTGTAGAGTGCTGTCCCTTTCCCGTTCCCAGCCCTAGAGCATATGATGTGACAAAGTTAACTGTGACCCCTTTTTTTCTGCCTTATCTTTCCATCATCCATCCATCCATTTATCAATTGATCGATCCGTCCATCTATGTGTCCATATGTCTCCCCATCTTGGTCTCTTCACTGGTCCATTCTCCCATCTTTACTTTCATCTGTGTTTTCACATCTTTCTCTTCATTTATTCATCTGTATGTTTAACCATTAGCTGTGTATTTAATGCATCCATTCATCTATTTATCAGTTACGGTAATAATGGACATTTGTCGATACTTAAGTGCCATGCACCATGCTAAGAGCTCTAAAATCATTTTCTCATGACAAATATATGAAGTAGAATGCTGTGAGTGAAGTTTTTGTTCATGCAGACACTTTTTTTATACTCCTTTTCCTGCTTCCTTTAGGGAAGTTCTCTCTCACTTCACGTGGTCTTTGTGGTTATGTTCACTATAGTGATCTGATCAGAGTACTCCATTCCCTGGGCACTGTAATATATTGAAGAACTGAGTATGTGTCACAAGTACAGTTCAAAGCTTTTCATGAGCTTTTATGTTAGGAGAAAGAGGCCCTGAGTTTTGGATCACTCACTATACAAATGTGGATTTGAGGCTTCCAGTGGTCATATTTTCTTCTGCTAGAAGATCACCTGTCTATAACCGGAATGAAGTCTCCACATAAAAACAATAGAGATAATTCGGGGCTTCCCTGGTGGTGCAGTGGTTGAGAGTCCACCTGACGATGCAGGGGACGCGGGTTCGTGCCCCGGTCCGGGAAGATCCCACATGCCGCAGAGCAGCTGTGACCATGAGCCCTGGCCACTGAGCCTGGGCGTCCAGAGCCTGTGCGCCACAACGGGAGAGGCCACAGCTGTGAGAGGCCTGCTTGCCACAAAAAAAAAAAAAAAAATTAGAGAGAAGTCAAGTTAAAAGATGGAGATAACATAATTTGATTCCCTGAGTCCAACCAGTGCTGAAGTAGACCAAATCTTAATCTAGTTATGTGATATGACAAATTTAACTTTTTGCTTAAGCTACTTTAACTTGGGTTTTTTTCACTCACAATAGAAAGAGCCCTAGATAATGATCATTGTATTATTATCCCCATTTTACAGATGAGGAAACTAATATCCAGAAAGATTAATTTACCCCATGTTTCACCGCTTATAAATGGCAGAACATTGGTACATATTTGGGGCAAAACTCTGACATATTACCCATATATGTCTGTCCATCTGTTGGTTCAGTCCATCCATCTATCCATCCATCCCAGTTATTTATTTATCTGACTATCCTTCAATGCCAAGGCACCAAAGGCAATAAGACTTGCCAACTCCAATTTGAGGCTGGGTTTGGATCAGAGATTAGCAAACTTTTTTGTTAAAGGTTCAGCTAGGAAATAAGGTTTTGCAGGCCATACTGTCTCTGTAGTCACTTGTAAGCTTTGCTGTTGTAGCCCCAAAGCAGCCATAGACAATATGTAAATGAACAGGCATGGCTACATTCGAATAAAGTTTTATTTACAAAAACAGGCAACAGGCTGGCTGGGCCATAGTTTGCCAATCACTGATCTGGATCAGTGGGGAAAACACATACGTTCTGTCATTGTTGGGAACATGAGTAGGGAATGGAAACGTATATTCCTTGCATTTGCCATTACTAATGTAGTGGAAACAACAGGGTTTTTATACTCAAACTCTTGTATTTGAATCCGGTTTTAGAACCCTGGACAGTCGAGGGAACAGGATCTGTAAAATGGGAATAATATGTATCTTGTGAGGTGGTTCATGTGCCTGACACACAGTGGGTGCATTCAGTGGTGGTTAGGTCCATCCCCTTTTCTCATTCATCACCTCCCATATATTACCAGTATCAGGAGGCCTCTCTCTTTTTAGGGTGTCCTGGGATACAGTGAGGAGAGTTCAATCTGGCTTTCTGAGTTCAGGAGCCCAACTTCTAAGAATGTGCTTTCATACAAGTTATATAGATTAAGCTCTTGCAAACTCCAAAATTCTCTTCTTAGTAGCTCTACCCCAACTCTTGTCCATACTGTTCCACAACTGTAACCACTCCAGTGCCCAGCAAAACAAAAGGCTCTCTAGTCAACAGGCCCCATTAGACTGAGAGGCAGTTTAGGTACCTTCTTTTATCAAGTCCACCATTGATGATATTACCCTGTTCCCCAGGTGGCTTTTTAACCTATTTATTCCAAACAAATACTCTTCTCTGGGAGGAAGGATTGTGTCCATATGTGTCTTTGTGTCTGTGTGCCCATGACGGTTTGTGTGTAATTGTGTATGTGTGTCTATATGTCCCCTTGTGTCCGTACTGTGATTATATGCTTAACTATCTGTGGTGTGTCCTTGGTAGATGCGCGTGATTGGCTGTGTGATTGATTATATGCCTGTGTATGTGTGTGTGGGTATGGACGTATGTAAGTGGGTAAGGGTGTCCCCACTTTTATGCTTGTGTGTATATGTGTGTTCTGTTTAATCCATCCCATTGTGGCTCTCAACCTCACAAGGCCTGCAGGGGGCATCCAGTGCACAGGGAAAGGGGATGCGAGTCCCCTGTCCTGTGCTCCAACCTCATGGGGCCTGCAGAGGGCATATAGTGTCTAGAGAAAAATAGATTGTGTTGCCTGTGGAAGTAGGGCTCTGGTCTGAGAAGCCTGGGCTCTCTTATTCCAGAAAGGAGCCTGGAAATGAGCAAGAAGCCTGATGACTCAGCTTCTGAAAGTCCCTGATCCTAGGAGGGGGTCGGCTTCACCCCGCAAATCCTTCTCCAAACCCTCTGTCCACATCCAGAGGTTCCTGACACAGCCTGCAGGGCAGAGCTTGTCCCTTTAGTCCAAGTGTGGGTAGGATATTGCACAGCACTTCTGGAGGTGACTGGACATCAGGATGGGGGGGAAGTCTTGAGCAATAGTGCACCCTCCTTCTCTGCCTCCTGCCCTCAGCATCTTGAAGGACTGCCTCAGTCACTGCCAGGATTTCCTGAACACCCCCTCTCTTTCATTTTCTGCAGTTTGGGCCACTCTGGGCCCCAGGATTTCTGGGCCTGGACTGAGCCTTCTCAGGAGACGTGCAGGAAACAAGGGCCTCTGAAACCAAGCAGAAGGTGACCTGTGTCGCTGGTGATGAGCCTGGTGGGTAGGGTGGCCAGAGGGAAGGCAAGGGAGTCTCCATGTAACAGGGAGCTCTGCAGAGCCTTGAGGATGGGTGAGGCAGGAGGTAGGACATTCCAGGTGGAATGAACAGCAAGCACAGAGGCTCAGGAGGGACAGGGCTTTGTGATTAATCCTGATGTGGGTGAGGCAGCGGAAAGCAAGTGGTGTGAGAAGCTATGTATGTGGGGGTAATCCCTGGGTACTTGGGGCACCTCCTAGTGATGCCATGCCCAGTGGTCAAAGTTCATGGAAGACCCCTGTAACCTTAATCAGGCAGGACCATCAGGGACCAGTATTCCCTAGGCATGAAGGTTTGGGTCCCTTAGCAGGCATAGAATGTCAACCAGCTGAAGTGCCAGTTGGAGGTAAAGGGAATGAATCATAGAGGAAGTGTGGCAAACAGAATTTAAGATTCCTCCCTCCTGGTGTGCATATCCTGTATAATCTCGCTTTGAGGGGATCCCCTTGGCCTCCTGGCTTGTGAATATGATGGGATATCAGTGATGTGGTTAGGTTATGCTATATGGCCAAAATGAAGGAGCTTTGCAGATGTAATTAAGGACGCAAAATCAGTTGACTTTGAGTTAGTTGAAAGGGAGATTACCCTGGGTGGGCCTGACCTAATCAGGCGAGCCCTTTAAAAAAGTTTCTAGGGCTAAGAAACAAAAAGCAGCAACAGGGAGGAAGATGGTGGAAGAGTAAGACATGGAGATCACCTTCCTCCCCACAGATACATCAGAAATTCATCTACACGTGGAACAACTCCTACAGAACACCTACTGAACGATGACAGAAGACCTCAGACCCCCCAAAAGGCAAGAAACTCCCCACATACCTGGGTAGGGCAAAAGAAAAAAGAATAAACAGAAACAAAAGGATAGGGAAGGGACCTGCACCAGTGGGAGGGAGCTGTGAAGGAGGAAAGGTTCCACACACTAGAAGGCCCTTCACGGGCGGAGACTGCGGGTGGCGGAGGGGGAAAGCTTCAGAGTAGCGGAGGAGATCACAGCAACAGGGGTGTGGAGGGCAAAGCGGAGAGATTCTGGCACAGAGGATCGGTGCCCTCAGGCACACACCAGCCCGAGAGGCTTGTCTGCTCGGCCGCCGGGGAGGGTGGGGCTGGGAGCTGAGGCTCGGGTATCGGGTTTCAGTCGGAGCACAGGGAGAGGACTGGGGCTGGTGGCAGGAAGAGAGCCTGAAGGGGTTAGTGCACCATGGCTAACGCGGAGGGAGTCTGCGGATAAAGTCTCGAGCTGCGTTTCCTGGTGCGCAAGGAGAGGGCATTAAGAGCGCTGCTTAAAGAAGCTCCAGAGACAGACGCGAGCCACGGCTAAAGGCACAGACACCGGAGATGGGCGTGGGATGCTGGAGTTCCTGCTGCTGCTGCCACAAGGCCTGTGTGCGAGCGCAGGTCACTGTCCACCCCGCCTTCTGGGGAGGCTGTGCAGCCCGCCACTGCTGGGGTCCCGGGACCCTGGGATGGCTTCCCCAGGAAAGTGCACGGAGCCACCTTGGGCTGCTGCAACATCACGCCAGCCTCTGCTGCCGCAGGCCCGACCCGCACTGCGTGCCCCTACCTCCCTTCTGCCTGAGTGAGCCAGAGCCCCCGAATCAGCGGCTCCTTTAAACCCATCCTGTCTGAGCGAAGCACGGACGCCCTTTGGTGACCTACGTGCAGAGGCGGGGCCAGGTCCAAGGCTGAGACTGGGGAGCTGTGAGAGCAGAGAAGAGACAGGGAAATCTCTCTGTGCAGCCTCGGAGGCAGCGGATTAAAGCTCCACGGTCCACTTGATGTGCCCTGTGTCTGTGGAGTGCATGAATGGACAGAGAATCATCCCAAATTGAAGAGGTGGACTTTGAGGGCAAGATTTAAGACTTTTTCCCCTTTCCCTCTTTTTACAACAAACTATCCCAAATTAAGGATGTGGACTTTGAGAGCTAGATTTCAGACTTTTTCCCCTTTTCCTCTTTTTACAACGAATTATCCCAAATTGAGGAGGTGGACTTTGAGAGCAAGATTTTCGATTTTTTTCCCTGTTCTCTTTTTGTGAATTTGTATGTGTATGCTTCTGTGTGAGATTTTCTCTGTATAGCTTGGCTTCCACCATATGTCCCAGGGTTCTATCTGTCCGTTTTTTTTCAATAATTACATTTTAATTTTAATAATGCTACTATATTTTATACATTATTCTATTTTACTTTACCTGATTTTTTTTCATACCTTCCCTTCCTCCCTCCCTCCTTCCCTCCTGTCTTTCTTTCCTTCTCTCTTTCTTTCTTTCTTTCTTTCCTCCCTCCCTCCCTCCCTCCCTTCTTCCTTGCACTCTTTCTATTCCTTTCCTTCCTTCCTCCATTGTTCCTTTCACTCTTTCTTTTTCTTTCCTTCTTTCCTCCATTGTTCCTTTCACTATTTCTTTCTTTCCTTCCTCCCTCCCTCCCTCCCTCTTTTCTTTCTTTCTTTCCATCTTTCCTCCCTCCCTCTCTCCTTTCTTTTTTTCTTTCTTTCTTTCTTTCTTTCTTCCTTCCTTCCTTTCTATCCTTCTTCCTTTCTTTCTCTCTCTCTTTCTTTCTTCTACTAATTCTTTCTTTCTACTTTTTCTCCCTTTAATTCTGAGCCGGGTAGATGAAAGGCTCTTGGTGCTGCAGCCAGGAGTCAGTGCTGTGCCTCTGAAGTGGGAGAGCCAACTTCAGGACACAGGTCCACAAGAGACCTCCCAGCTCCACATAATATCAAGTGGCAAAAATCTCCCAGAGATCTCCATCTGAACACCAGCACCCAGAATCAGTCAACGACCAGCAAGCTACAGTGCTGGTCACCCTATGCCAAGCAACTAGCAAGACAGGAACACAACACCACCCATTAGCAGAGAGGATGCCTAAAAACATAATAAGCCAAAGTCACCATAAAACACACCATCAGAAGTGGACCTGTCCACCAGAAAGACAAGATTGAGACTCAACCACCAGAACACAGGCACTAGTCCACCCACACCAGGAAGCCTACACAACCTACTGAAACAACCTTAGCCACTGGGGACAGACACCAAAAACAATGGGAACTACGAACCTGCAGCCTGCAAACAGGAGACCCCACACACAGTAACATAAGCAAAATGAGAAGACAGAAAAACACACAGCAGGTGAAGGAGCAAGATAAAAACCAACCAGACCTAACAAATGAAGACGTAATAGTCAGTCTACCTGAAAAAGAATTCAGAATAATGATAGTAAAGCTGATCCAAGATTCTAATTCCAAGATCCAAAATCTTGGAAATAGAATAGACAAAATGCAAGAAACAGTTAACAAGGACCTAGAAGAACTAAAGATGAATCAAGCATCGATTAAAAACACAATAAATGAAATGAAAAGTACTCTAGATGGGATCAATAGCAGAATAACTGAGGGAGAAGAACGGATAAGTGAGGTGGAAGATAAAATAGTGGAAATAACTGCTGCAGAGCAAAATAAAGAAAAAAGAATGAAAAGAATAGAGGACAGTCTCAGAGACCTCTGGGACAACACTAAACGCACCAACATTCGAATTATAGGGGTTCCAGAAGAAGAAGAGAAAAAGAAAGGGACAGAGAAAATATTTGAAGAGATTATAGTTGAATACTTCCCTAATATGGGAAAGGAAATAGTTAATCAAGTCCAGGAGGCACAGAGAGTGCGATACAGAATAAATCAAAGGAAAAATATGCCAAAACACATATTAATCAAACTGTCAAAAATTAAACACAAAGAAATCATAATAAAAGCCACAAGGGAAAAACAACAAATAACACACAAGGGAATCGCCATCAGGTTAACAGCTGATCTCTCAGCAGAAACTCTACAAGCAAGAAGGGAGTGGCAGGACATAATTAAAGTGATGAAGGAGAGAAACCTGCAACCAAGATTACTCTACCCAGCAAGGATCTCATTCAGATTTGATGGAGAAATTAAAACCTTTACAGACAAGCAAAAGCTGAGAGAGTTCAGCGCCACCAAACCAGCTTTACAACAAATGCTAAAGGAACTTCTCTAAGCAAGAAACACAACAAAAGGAAAATACCTACAATAACGAACCCAAAGCAATTAAGGAAATGGGAATAGGAACATACATACCAATAATTACCTTAAATGTAAATGGACTAAATGCTCCCACCAAAAGAGACAGGTTGGCTGAATGGATACAAAAACAAGACACATTTATATGCTGTCTACAAGAGACCCATTTCAGACTTAGAGACACATACACATTGAAAGAAAGGGGATGGAAAAGATATTCCATGCAAATGGAAATCAAAAGAAAGCTGGAGTAGCAATTCTCATATCAGACAAAATAGACTTTAAAAGAAAGACTACTAGAAGAGACAAAGAAGGACACTACATAATAATCAAGGGATCGATCCAGGAAGAAGATATAACAATTGTAAATAATTATGCACCCAACATAGGAGCACCTCAATACATAAGGCAAATACTAACAGCCATAAAAGGGGAAATCGACAGTAACACACTCATAGTAGGGGACTTTAACACCCCACTTTCACCAATGGACAGATCATCCAAAATGAAAATAAACAAGGAAACACAAGCTTTAAATGCTACATTAAACAAGATGGACTTAATGGATATTTATAGGACATTCCATCCAAAAACAACAGAATACACACTTTTCCCAAGTACTCATGGAACATTCTCCAGGATAGATCATATCTTGGGTCACAAATCAAGCCTTGGTAAATTTAAGAAAATTGAAATTGTATCAAGTATCTTTTCCGACCACAATGCTGTGAGAGTAGACATCAATTATAAGAAAAGATCTGTAAAAAATACAAACACATGGAGGCTAAACAATACACTACTCAATAACGAAGTGATCACTGAGGAAATCAAAGAGGAAATAAAAAATAATACCTAGAAACAAATGACAATGGAGACACTACGACCCAAAACCTATGGGACGCAGCAAAAGCAGTTCTAAGGGGGAAGTATATAGCAATACAATCCCACCTTAAGAAACAGGAAACATCTCGAGTAAACAAACTGACCCTGTACCTACAGCAATTAGAGAAAGAAGAACAAAAATCCCCCAAAGTTAGCAGAAGAAAAGAAATCATAAAGATCAGATCAGAAATAAATGAAAAAGAATTGAAGGAAACAATAGCAAAGATCAATAAAACTAAAAGCTGGTTCTTTGAGAAGATAAACAAAATTGACAAACCATTAGCCAGACTCATCGAGAAAAAAGGGAGAAGACTCAAATCAATAGAATTAGAAATGAAAAAGGAGAAGTAACAACTGACACTACAGAAATACAAAAGATCATGAGAGATTACTACAAGCAACTCTATGCCAATAAAATGGACAACCTGGAAGAAATGGACAAACTCTTAGAAATGCACAACCTGCCAAGACTGACTCAGGAAGAAATAGAAAATATGAATACACCAATCCCAAGCACTGAAATTGAAACTGTGATTAAAATTCTTCCAACAAACAAAAGCCCATGACCAGATGGCTTCACAGGCGAATTCTATCAAGCATTTAGAGAAGAGCTAACACCTATCCTTCTCAAACTCTTCCAAAATATAGCAGAGGGAGGAGCACTCCCAAACTCATTCTACGTGACCACCATCACCTTGATACCAAAACCAGGCAAGGATGTCTCAAAGAAAGAAATCTACAGGCCAATATCACTGATGAACATAGATGCAAAAATCCTCAACAAAATACTAGCAAACAGAGTCCAGCAGCACATTAAAAGGATCATACACCATGATCAAGTGGGGTTTATTTCAGGAATGCAAGGATTCTTCAATATACACAAATCAATTAATGTGATACACCATATTAACAAATTGAAGAAGAAAATCCATATGATCATCTCAATAGATGCAGAGAAAGCTTTCGACAAAATTCAACAACCATTTATGATAAAAACCCTGCAGAGGGCTTCCCTGGTGGCGCAGTGGTTGAGAGTCCGCCTGCCGATGCAGGGGACACGGGTTCGTGCCCCTATCCCGGAAGATCCCACATGCCGCGGAGCGGCTGGGCCCGTGAGCCATGGCCGCGGAGCCTGTGTGTCCGGAGCCTGTGCTCCGCAACGGGAGAGGCCACAGCAGTGAGAGGCCCGCGTACAGCAAAAAAAAAAAAAAAAAAAAAAACCCTGCAGAAAGTAGGCATAGAGGGAACTTTCCTCAACATAATAAAGGCCATATATGACAAACCCACAGCCAACATTGTCCTCAATGGTGAAAAACTGAAACAATTTCCACTAAGGTCAGGAACAAGTCAAGGCTGCCCACTCTCACCACTCTTATTCAACTTAGTTTTGGAAGTTTTAACCACAGCAATCAGAGAAGAAAAGGAAATAAAAGGAATACAAATTGGAAAAGAAGAAGTAAAGCTGTCACTGTTTGCAGATGACATGATACTATATATAGAGAATCCTAAAGATGCTACCAGAAAACTACTGGAACTAATCAATGAATTTGGTAGAGTAGCAGGATACAAAATTAATGCACAGAAATCTCTGGCATGCCTGTACACTAATGATGAACAATCTGGAAGTGAAATCAAGAAAACACTCCCATTTACCATTGCAACAAAAAGAATAAAATATCTAGGAATAAACCTACCTAAGGAGACAAAAGACCTGTATGCAGAAAATTATAAGACGCTCATGAAAGAAATTAAAGATGATACAAAGAGATGGAGAGATATACCATGCTCCTGGATTGGAAGAGTCAATATTGTGAAAATGACTCTACTACCAAAAGCAATCTACAGATTCAATGCAATCCCTATCAAACTACCACTGGCATTTTTCACAGAACTAGAACAAAAAAATTCACAATTTGTTTGGAAAAACAAAAGACCCCGAATAGTGAAAGCAATCTTGAGAATGAAAAATGGAGCTGGAGGTATCAAGCTCCCTGACTTCAGACTATACTACAAAGCCACAGTAATCAAGACAGTGTGGTACTGGCACAAAAACAGAAATATAGATCAATGGAACAGGATAGAAAGCCCAGATATGAACCCACACACATATGGTCAACTTATCTTTGATAAAGGAGGCAGGAATGTACAGTGGAGAAAGGACTGTCTCTTCAATAAATGGTGCTGGGAAAATTGGACAGGGACATGTAAAAGTATGAGATTAGATCATTTCCTAACACCATACACAAAAATAAGCTCAAAATGGATTAAAGACCTAAATGTAAGGCCAGAAACTATCGAACTCTTAGAGGAAAACATAGGCAGAACACTCTATGACGTAAATCACAGCAAGATCCTTTTTGACCCACCTCCTAGAGAAATGGAAATAAAAACAAACATAAACAAATGGGCTCTAATGAAACTTCAAAGGTTTTGCACAGCAAAGGAAACCATAAACAAGACCAAAAGACAACTCTCAGAATAGGAGAAAATATTTGCAAATGAAGCAACTGAAAAAGGATTAATTTCCAAAATTTGTAAACAGTTCATGCAGCTCAATAGAAAAAAACAAACAACCCAATCCAAAAATGGGCAGAAGACTTCAATAGGCATTTCTCCAAAGAAGATACACAGACTGCCAACAAACACATGAAAGAATGCTCAACCTCATTAATCATTACAGAAATGAAAGTCAAAACTACAATGAGATATCTTCTTACACCAGTCAGAATGGCCATCATCAAGAAATCTAGAAACAATAAAACCTTGAGAGGGTGTGGAGAAAAGGGAACACTCTTGCACTGCTGGTGGGAGTGTGAATTGGTACAGCCACTATGGAGAACGGTATGGAGGTTCCTTAAAAAACTAAAAATAGAACTACCATATGACCCAGCAATCCCACTACTGGGCATATACCCTGAGAAAACCATAATTCAAAAAGAGACATGTACCAAAATGTTCATAGCAGCCCTATTTACAATAGCCCGGAGATGGAAACAACCTAAGTGTCCATCATCGGATGAATGGGTAAAGAAGATGTGGCACATATATACAATGGAATATTACTCAGCCATAAAAAGAAATGAAATTGAGCTATTTGTAATGAGGTGGATAGACCTAGAGTCTGTCATACAGAGTGAAGTAAGTCAGAAAGAGAAAGAGAAATAC
The DNA here is from genome assembly GCF_964165515.1 of Mesoplodon bidens. Classification (NCBI taxonomy): domain Eukaryota; kingdom Metazoa; phylum Chordata; class Mammalia; order Artiodactyla; family Ziphiidae; genus Mesoplodon; species Mesoplodon bidens. The sequence continues at coordinate 1,582,947 of NW_027671362.1, forward strand.
TGTATGCTGACACATATATATGGAATTTAAGAAAAAAAATGTCATGAAGAACATAGGGGTAAGACAGGAATAAAGACACAAACCTACTAGAGAATGGACTTGAGGATATGGGGAGGGGGAAGGGTGAGCTGTAACAAAGTGAAAGACAGGCATGGGCATATATACACTACCAAACGTAAGGTAGATAGCTAGTGGGAAGAAGCCGCATAGCACAGGGAGATGAGCTTGCTGCTTTTTGACCACCTGGAGGGGTGGGATAGGGAGGGTGGGAGGGAGACACAAAAGGGAGGAGATATGGGAACATATGTATAGGTATAACTGATTAAATATGTTATAAAGCAAAAAAAAACAGACTTGAACTTTAAAGATTCCAGCTTAATTGTAAGTTTCTAAGGGTCAGGACCTCTACATTGTTCCTGGCGTAAGGCTTAGTTCAACGAATAGCAATGTATATATTGACATATTTTCCCCTCGACTTTCTGTGATTCCCTACATCTCACCTTTCCTTGCAGACAAGCCATTTGAAATATCCTTAATTATTTCACAGCCAATAAGTCGTTGAAATAATGTGTATTTTTTAGAGAAATCTTCTTATATAATTAGGCAGAAAATCTGACCTGCCATAGATTTCAAAACAGCATAATTATACCCTTCTCAATGATTAATTGGTTGTATTACACAACCTTTGAGTATATAGCTTTATCAATGACATGTACTTTAAAAATGTTTTAGAGATCCTATCAGTCTTTGAAAACATCCTTGTTCTTGTTTCAGTTAGAGTTTTATGTATATTTACTGCCATGCACCTGATTATTCCAATTTCTGACGGATGTCCTAGGGAATCTAATTCTGGTATTGATTGTTTTTGCTGATTGTCTCCCTTTGTAGCTGATTTCTTCATTATTGTGTAAATTTAGATCATGAGCTCATGTTTAGCTAAACAGCTGACTATGTAAGAGGCTTAGGTGTGAATGCTCGTAAGTTTCAGCAGAAAGTCGGCAAAGATGTATTTGTGTCCCTCCAATGAGTTGCCCACAAGGACCCCGTTTTCTAGAAGTATTGGTCCAATACTCCCTCTACAGGCAGGGGACACAGACAGGGCAGCTTTGCGGCCCCTGATCTGGAGCAGGGGCACTGGGCGGCCTGTGGCCCGGGAAGGAGACTCTCCGCGTGTGTCCCAGGTACCCATCTGCCTGCAAATTTCAGTCACCTGGCAGAAAGCAACAATGCCCAGACCTATGGTTAGCTGTGCAGCGAGGTGTACTGCGCAGACAGGTTCCACACACACTTCAAGTAAGAGGGCGGTCGGAGTGGAAAGGTGAGAGTTTGGGCAGCTGTGCAGAAAAAGAAGACGCCCTTTGGCCTGGTCCTAAATGCTTCTGACTCGCCACTGGGCCTTCCGGGCTCTGAGGGCACTGCCCTGGGCCCGTTGCTCCCCTGACTTTTGTTCAGTCACAGCAGAGATGGCCACACCCACTCCCTCAGTGAGCGCAGTATTCCAAACTCCCTCAGGCCCGCCCACTCTCCGCAGGTTACCATGGACTACAGATGCTGCATTGTGAGGCCAGGGCGTTCTGAGAATGCCAAGGGCAGACATGATGACCTTAAATGATTTCATCTTGTGTCAGTTTTGTTAAACTTTGGGAGCTAGGAAATGGTCCCAATTACAGAAATATTCAAATTTACTGCATTTCATATATTCTGTGCTATAACATTGTCCTGATACTTTCTGTATATTCTTTACTTATGTTTTTGTTTTCCTTAATAAAAGTGTGTCTTTTAAATCTTTTCAAAGAATATTCTTTGTACTTACTAAATCAACTCAATTATATATGTTTTCTGTTGTATTAAGTTCTGCTCATATCTTTATTTATCTTTTTTCCATGTTCTCAGGGTTTATTGGTTTGATTTTCTGATGTCAATTAAAACACTTGGTTATTCATTTTAATAAATGTTTTTACTTATAAAGATTTGAACTTTTGAAGATTCCAGCTTACTTGTAAGTTGCTAAGGGTCAAGTCCTCTACATTGTTGCTGGCCTAAGGCTTAGTCCACCCTATAGCAATGTATATATGGACATATTTTCCCCTCGACGTTCTGTGATTCCCTACATCTAACCTTTCTTTGCAGACAAGCCCTTTGAATTACCCTTAACTTATTTCACAGCCAATAAGTCTTTGAAATAATGTGTATTTTTAGAGAAATCTTCTTTTATAATTACGCAGAAAATCTCACATGCCATAGTTTTCAAAACAGCATAATTTCACTCTTCTCAATGATTAATCTGTTGTATTACACAAGCTTTGAGTATTTAGCTTTATCAGTGACATGTACTTTAAAAATGTTATAGAGATAATACCAGTCTGTGAAAACATCCTTGTTCCTTGTTTCAGTTCCAGTTTTATGTATATTTTCTGCCTTGTACCTGATTATTCCAACATCTGATGAATGGCCTTGGTAATCTAATTCTGGTATTGATTGTTTTGGCTGATTGTCTCCCCGCACAGCTGATTTCTTCATTATTGTGTGAATTTAGATCATAAGCTCATATGTAGCTAAACAGCTGACCTTGTAAGAGGCTTAGGTGTGAACGCTCCTAAGTTTCACCAGAAAGTCGGCAAAGATTTATTTGTGTCCCTCCAATGAGTTGCCCACTAGGACCAAGTTTTCTAGAAGTGTTGGTCCAATACGCCCTCTAGAGGCAGGGGACACAGACAGGGCTGCTTTGTGGCCCCTGATCTGGGGCAGGGGCAGTGGGCGTCTTGTGGCCCCGGCAGGAGCCTTTTCGCGTGTGTCCCATGGACCCACCTGCCTGCGAACTTCGGTCACCTGGTAGCAAGCTACGATGCCCAGACCTATGGTTGGCTGGGCAGCGAGGTGTACTATGCAGACTGGTTCCAAACACACTTCCAGTAAGAGTGAAGCATGAGTGGAAAGGTGAGAGTATGGGCAGCTGTGCAGACAAAGAAGGCGCCCTTTGTCCTGGGCCTAAATGCTTGTGACACCCCACTGGTCCTGCCGGGCTCTGAGGGCCTTGCCCCGGGCCCCCTGCTCCCCTGCCCTTTGTTCAGTCACAGCAGAGATAGCCACACCCACTCCCTCAGTGAGGGCAGTGTTCCAAACTCCCTCAGCAACGGCCCGTCTCCGCAGGTTACCATGGACTACAGACGCTGCATTCTGAAGCCAGGGCGTTCTGAGAATGCCAAGGGCAGACATGATGACTTTAAATGGTTTCCTCTTGTGTCAGTTTTGGTAAAGTGTAGGAGCTAGGAAATGGTCCACTTTACAGAAATGTTCAAATTAACTGGCACTTCATATATTCTCTGCTATAACATTGTCCTGATTATTTCTATATATTCTTTAATTATGTTTTTGTTTTCCTTAATCAAAGTTTGTTTTTTAAATCTTTTCAAAGAATATTCTTTGGATTTACTACATCACCTGAATTTTATACGTTTTCTGTTGTATTAAGTTCTGCTCATATCTTTATTTATCTTTTTTCTATGTTCTCAGGATGTATTATTTTGACCTTCTGATGTCAATTAAAACACTTGGTTATTGGGCTTCCCTGGTGGCGCAGTGGTTGAGAGTCCGCCTGCCGATGCAGGGGACACGGGTTCGTGCCCCGGTCTGGGAAGATCCCACATGCCGCAGAGCGGCTAGGCCCGTGAGCCATGGCCGCTGAGCCTGTGCGTCCGGAGCCTGCGCTCCGCAAGGGGAGAGACCACAACAGTGAGAGGCCCGCATAACGCAAAAAAAAAAAAAAAAAAAAAAAAAAAAAAAAAAAAAAAAAACAACACTTGGTTATTCATTTTAATAAATATTTTTACTTATAAAGATTTGAACTTTTGAAGATTCCAGCTAACTTTAACTTTCTAAGGGTCATGTCCTCTACATTGTTTCAGGCCTAAGGCGTAGTTCAATATACAGCTATGTATATATTGACATATTTTACCCTCCACTTTCTGTGATTCCCTACATCTCACCTTTCTTTGCAGACAAGACATTTGAAATACCCTTAACTTATTTCATAGCCAATAAGTCTTTGAAATAATGTGTATTTGTAGAGAAATCTTCTTATATAATGAGGCAGAAAATATGACCTGCCATAGTTTTCAAAACAGCATAATTTCACTCTTCTCAATGATGAATCTGTTGTATTACACAACCTTTGAGTATTTAGCTTTTTCAATGACATGTACTTTAAAAATATTTTAGAGATAATTCCTGTCTTTGAAAACATTCTTGATCCTTGTTTTAGTTCCAGTTTTATGTATATATTTGTGCCTTTCACCTGATAATTCCAACATATGATGGATGGCCTTGGGAATCTAATTCTTGTACTGATTGCTTTTGCTGATTGTCTCCCCTTGTAGCTGATTTCTTCATTATTGTGTAAATTTACATCATGAGCTCATGTTTAGCTAAACAGCTGACCTTATAAGAGGCTTAGGTGTGAACGCTCATAAATTTCAGCAGAAAGACGGCAAAGATTTATTTGTGTCCCTCCAATGAGTTGCCCACGAGGACCCCATTTTCTACAACTGTTGGTCCAATACTCCCTCTACAGGCAGTGGACACAGACAGCGCTCCTTGGCGGCCTCCGATCTGTTGCAGGGGTAGTAGGGTGGCCTGTGGCCCGAACAGGAGCCTCTCTGCGTGTGACCCAGGGACCCATGTGCCTGCGAATTTAGGTCTCCTGGCAGAAAGACACGAGGCCCAGACCTATGGTCAGCTGTGCAGCGAGGGGTACTGCGTGGACAGGTTCCACACACACTTCAAGTAAGCGGGCGGCCTGAGTGGAAAGGTGAGAGTTTAGTCAGCTCTGCAGACTAAAAAGGCACCCTTTGGCCTGGGCCTACATGCTTGTGACACACCACTGGGCCTGTCAGTCTCTGAGGTCCCTGCCCTTGGCCCCCTGCTCCACTGCCATTTGTTCAGTCACAGCAGAGGTGGCCACACCCACTCCCTCAGTGAGGGCCGTGTTACAATCTTCCTCACCCCACCCCTTCTCCGCAGGTTACCATGGATTACAGATGCTGCCTTCTGAGGCCAGGGCGTTCAGAGAATGCCAAGGGAAGACATGATGACCTTAAATGATTTCCTCTTGTGTCAGTTTTTGTAAACTTTAGGAGTTAGGAAATGGTCCCCTTTACAGAAATGTTCAAATTTACTGGCATTTCATATATTCTCTGCTATAACATTGTCCTGACTCTTTCTGTATATTCTTTACATACGTTTTTGTTTTCCTTTATCAAAGTGTGTCTTTTAAATCATTTCAAAGTATATTCTTTGGAGTTACTACATCACCTCAATTTTATACGTTTTCTGTTGTATTAAGTTCTCCTCATAACTTTATTTATCTTTTTTCTATGTTCTCAGGGTTTATTGTTTTATCTTCTGATGTCAATTTAATCTCTTGTTAATTCATTATAATAAATATTTTCTACTTATAAAGATAAGAACTTTTAAAGATTCCAGGTTACTTGTAATTTTCTAAGGATCAGGTCAACTACATTGTTGCTGGCATAAGCCTTAGTTGACCATATAGCAATGTATATATTGACATATTATCCCCTCGACTTTCTGTGATTCCGTACATCTCACCTTTCTTTGCGGACAAGCCATTTGAAATACCCTTAACTTATTTCACAGCAAATAAGTCTTTGAAATAATGTGTATTTTTTAGATAAATCTTCTTATATAATTAGGAAGAAAATGTGATCTGCCATAGTTTTCAAAACAGCATAATTTCACTCTTCTCAATGATGAATCTGTTGTATTACACAACATTTGAGTATTTAGCTTTATCAATGACGTGTACTTTAAAAATGTTTTAGAGATCCTACCAGTCTTTGAAAACATCCTTGTTCCTTGTTTCAGTTCGAGTTTTATGTATATTTTCTGCCTTGCACCTGATTATTCCAACATGTGATGGATGGCCTTGGGAATCTTATTCTGGTATTGATTGTTTTTGCTGATTGTCTCCCTTGTAGCGGATTTCTTCATTATTGTGTAAATTTAGATCATGAGCTCATATTTAGCTAAACAGCTGACCTTGTAACAGGCTTAGTTCTGAATGCTCGTAAGTTTCAGCAGAAATTCGGCGAAGATTTATTTGTGTCCCTCCAATGAGTTGCCCATAAGGACCCCGTTTTCTAGAAGTGTTGTTCAAATACCTCCTCTAGAGGCAGGGGATTCAGACTGGGTTGCTATGTGGCCTCCGATCTGGGTCAGGGGCTGTGTCCAGCGTGTGGCCCAAGTTGGAGCCTCTCCGAGGGTTTCCCAGGTACACATCTGCCTGTGAACTTTGGTCACGTGGCCGGAAGCTATGATGCCCAGACCTATGGTTAGCTGTGCAGCGAGGTGTACTGTGCGGACAGGTTCCACACACACTTTAAGTAAGAGGGCGGCCTGAGTGGAAAGGTGAGTGTTTGGGCAGCTGTGCACACAAGAAGGCGCCCTTTGGCCTGGGTCAAAATGCTTTAGACAACCCACTGGGCCTGCCGGGCTCTGAGGGCCCTGACCTTGGCACCCTGTTCCCCTGCCCTATGTTCAGGCACAGCACAGACGGCCACACCCACTCCCTCAGCGAGGGCAGTGTTCTAAACTCCCTCAGCACCGCCCCCTCTCCGCAGGTTACCATGGACTACAGATGCTGCATTCTGAGGCCAGGGCGTTCTGAGAATGCCAATGGGAGACATGATGACCTTAAATTATTTCCTTTTGTGTCAGTTTTGGTAAACTTAAGAGCTAGTTAATGGTCCCCTTTACCGAAATGTTGAAATTTACTGCTATTTCATATTTTCTCTGCTATAACTTTGTCCTGATTCTTTCTGTATATTCTTTAATTATGTTTGTGTTTTCCTTAATCAAAGTGTGTCTTTTAAATCTTTTCAAAGAATATTCTTTGGACTTACTACCTCACCTGAATTGTATACGTTTTCTGTGGTATTAAGTTCTGCTCATATCTTTATTTATCTTTTTTCTATGTTCTCAGGGTTTATTGTTTTGATTTTCTGATGTCAATTAAAACACTCGGTTATTCATTTTAATAAATATTTTTACTTATAAAGATTTGAGCTTCTGAAGATTCCAACTTACTTGTAACTTTCTAATGGTCAGGTTCTGTACATTGTTGCTGGCCTGAGTCTTATTTCAACATATAGCAATGTATATATTGACCTATTTTCCTTTCGAATTTCTGTGATTCCCTACATCTCACCTTTCTTTGCAGACAAGCCATTTGAAATACCGTTAACTTATTTCAGAGCCAATAAGTCTTTGAAATAATGTGTATTTTTTAGACAAATCTTCTTATATAATTAGGCAGAAAATCTCACCTGCCATACTTTTCAAAACAGCATAATTTCATAATGAATCTGTTGTATTACACATCCTTTGACTATTTATCTTTATCAATGACATGTACTTTAAAAAAATTTTAGAGTGCCTACCAGTCTTTGAAAACATCCTTGTTCATTGTTTCAGTTCCAGTTTTATGTTTATTTCCTGCCTTGCACCTGATTATTCCAACATCTGATGGATGGCCTTGGGAATCTAATTCTGGTATTGATTGTTTTTGCTGATTGTCTCCCCTTGTAGCTGATTATTCATTATTGTGTAAATTTAGATCATGTGCTCATGTTTAGCTAAACAGCTGATCTTGTAAGAGTCTTAGGTGTGAACACTCGTAAGTTTCAGCCGAAAGTTGGCAAAGATTTATGTGTGTCCCTCCAATGAGTTGCCCGCGAGACCCCGTTTTATACAAGTGTTGGTCCAATATTCCCTCTTGAGGCTAGAGATTTAGACAGGGATCCTTGGCGGCACCAATCTGGGGCAGGGGCAGTGGGAGGCCCGAGGCCCAGGCAGGAGCCTCACAGCCTGTGTCCCAGGGACCCATCTGCCTGCGAACTTCGGTCACCTGGCAGGAAGCTACGATGCCCAGACCTATGGTTAACTTTGCAGCGAGGTGTACTGTGCAGACAGGTTCCACACACACTTCAAGTAAGAGGGCGGGCTGAGTGGAAAGGTGAGAGATTGGGCAGCTGAGCAGACAAAGATGGCGCCCTTTGGCCTTGGCCTAAATGCTTGTGAAACCACACTGGGCCTGCCGGGCTCTGAGGGCCCTGCCCTAGACCTCCTGCTCCCCTGCCCTTTTTTCAGTCACATCAGAGATTGCCACACCCACTTCCTCAGTGACGGCAGTGTTCCAACCTGCCTCAGCTCCTCCCCCACTCCGCATGTTACCATGGACAACAGATGCTGCATTCTGAGGCCAGGGAGTGCTGAGAATGCCAATGGCAGACAGGATGACCTTAAATGATTTCCTTTTGTGTCAGATTTGGTAAACTTTAGGAGCTAGGGAATGGTCCCCTTTACAGAAATGTTCAAATTTACTGCTATTTCATATATTCTCTGCTATAACATTGTCCTGATTCTTTCTGTATATTCTTGACTTATGTTTTTGTTTTCCTTAATCAAAGTGTGTCTTTTAAATCTTTCCAAGGAATATTCTTTGGACTTACTACATCACCTGAATTTTATACGTTTTCTGTTGTATTAAGTTCTGCTCATATCTTTATTTATCTTTTTTCTATGTTCTCAGGGTTTATTGTTTTGATCTTCTGATGTCAATTAAAACACTCGGTTATTCATTTTAATAAATCGTTTTACCTATAAAGATTTAAACTTTTGAAGATTCCAGCTTACTTGTAAGTTTCTAAGGGTCAGGTCCTCTACATTGTGGCTGGCCTAAGGCTTAGTTCACCCTATAGCAATGTATATATTGACATATTTTCCCCTCGACTTTTTTGATTCCCTACATCTCACCTTTCTTTGCCGACAAACCATTTGAAATACCCTTAACTTACTTCACAGCCAATAAGTCTTTGAAATAATGTGTATTTTTTCGAGAAACCTTCTTATATAATTAGGCAGAAAATCGGACCTGCCATAGTTTTCAAAACAGCATAATTTCACTCTTCTCAATGATTAATCTGTTGTATTACACAACCTTTGAGTATATAGCTTTATCAATGACATGTACTTTAAAAATGTTTTAGAGATCCTACCAGTCTTTGAAAACATCTTTGTTTTTGTTTCAGTTAGAGTTTTATGTATATTTTCTGCCTTGCACCTCATTATTCCAACTTCTGACGGATGTCCTAAGGAATCTAATTGTTGTATTGATTGTTTTTGCTGATTGTCTCCCCTTGTAGCTCATATCTTCATTATTGTGTAAATTTAGATCATGAGCTCATGTTTAGCTAAACAGCTGAACTTGTAAGTGGCTTAGGTGTGAACCCTCGTAAGCTTCATCAGAAAGTCGGCAAATATTTATTTCTGTCCCTACAATGAGTTTCCCGCGAGAAGCCATTTTTCTAAAATGTTGGTCCAATACTCCCTCTGGAGGCAGGGGACTCAGACAGGGCTGCTTGCCGGCCCCCGATCTGGGGCAGGGGCTGTGGGCGGCCCGTGGCCTGGGCTGGAGCCTCTCTGCGTGTGTCACAGGAACCCATCTGTCTGCGAAATTCAGTCTCCTGGCAGGAAAATATGATGCCCAGATATATGGTTATCTGTGAAGCGAGGTGTACTTCGAGGACAGGTTCCACACACACTTCAAGTTAGAGGGCGGCCTGACTGGAAAGGTGAGAGTTTGGGCAGACGTGCAGACAAAGAAGGCGCCCTTTGGCCTGGGCCTAAATGCTGGTGACACCCCACTGGGTCTGCCGGGCTCTGAGGGCCCTGCCCTGGGCCCCTGCTACCCTGCCCTTTGTTAAGTCACAGCAGAGATGGCCACACCCACTCCCTCAGTGAGGGCAGTGTTCCAGCCTCCCTCAGCCCCGCCCCCTCTCCGCAGGTTACCATGGACTACAGATGATGCTTTCTGAGGCCAGGGCGTTTCGTGAATGCCAAGGGCAGACATGATGACCTTAAATGATTTCCTCTTGTGTCAGTTTTGGTAAACTTTAGGAGCTAGGAAATGGTCTACTTTACACAAATGTTCAAATTTACTGGCATTTCATGTATTCTCTGCTATAACTTTGTCCTGATTCTTTCTTTATATTCTTTACTTATGTTTTTGTTTTCCTTAATCAAAGTGTGTCTTTTAAATCTTTTCAAAGAATATTCTTTGGACTTCCTAAATTACCTCAATTTTATAAGTTTTCTGTTGTTTAAGTTCTGCTCATATCTTTATTTATATTTTTCCTATATTCTCTCGGTTTATTGGTTTGATCTTCTGATGTCAATGAAAACATTTCGTTATTCATTTTAATAAATATTTTTACTTATAAATATATGAGCTTTTGAAGATTCCAACTTACTTGTAACTTTCTAATGGTCATGTTCTGTACATTGTTGCTGGCCTGAGTCTTAGTTCAACATATAGCAATGTATATATTGACATATTTTCCCTTCAAATTTCTGTGATTCCCTACATCTCACCTTCCTTTGCATACAAGCCATTTGAAATACCCTTAACTTATTTCACAGCCAATAAGTCTTTGAAATAATGTGTATTTTTTAGAAAAATCTTCTTATAAAATTAGGCAGAAAATCTGACCTGCCATAGTTTTCAAAACAGCATAATTTCACTCTTCTCAATGATTAATCTGTTGTATTTCACATCCTTTGACTATTTAGCTTTATCAATGACCTGTACTTTAAAAATATTTTAGAGAGCCTACCAGTCTTTGAAAACATCCTTGTTCCTTGTTTCAGTTCCAGTTTTATGTATATTTCCTGCCTTGCACCTGAGTATTGTAACATCTGATGGATGGCCTTGGGAATCTAATTCTGGTATTGATTGTTTTTGCTGATTGTCTCACCTTGTAGCTGATTTCTTCATTATTGTGTAAATTTAGATCATGAGCTCATGTTTAGCTAAACAGCTGACCTTGTAAGAGGCTTAGGTGTGAACGCTCGTAAGTTTCAGCAGAAAGTCGGGAATGATTTTTTTGTGTCCTTCCAATGAGCTGGCCGCGAGGACCCCGTTTTATAGAAGTGTTGGTCCAATATTCCCTGTAGAGGATAGGGACACATACAGGGCTGCTTGGCGTACCCTGGTCAGTGGCAGGGGAATTCGGTGGCCTCTGGTCCGGGCAGGAGCCTCTCTACGTGTGTCCCAGGGACGCATCTGCCTGCGAACTTTGGTCACCTGGCTGGAAGCTACGATGCCCAGACTATGGTTAGCTCTGCAGCGAGGTGTACTGTGCAGACAGGTTCCACACAGACTTCAAGTAAGAGGGCGGTCTGAGTGGAAAGGTGAGAGTTTGGGCTGCTGTGCAGACAAAGAAGGCGCCCTTTGGCCTGGGCCTAAATGCTTGTGACACCCCACTTGGCCTTATATGATTTCCTCTTGTGTCAGTTTTGGTTAAGGTTAGTAGCTAGGAAATGGTCCCCTTTAACAAAATGTTCAAATTTACTGTCATTTCATATATTCTCTACTATAACATTGTACTGATTCTTTCTGTATATTCTTTACTTATGTTTTTGTTTTCCTTAATCAAAGTGTGTCTTTTAAATCTTTTCAAAGAATATTCTTTGTACTTACTATATCACCTCAATTTTATACGTTTTCTGTTGTATTAAGTTCTGCTCATATCTTTATGTATCTTTTTTCTATGTTCTGAGGTTTTATTGGTTTGATCTTCTGATGTCAATTAAAACACTTGGTTATTCATTTTAATAAATCTTTTTCCTTATAAAGATTTGATCTTTTGAAGATTCCAGCTTACTTGTAAGTCTCTAAGGTCTGGTCCTCTACATTCTTCCTGGCCGAAGGCTTAATTCAACATATAGCAATGTATATATTGACCTATTTTCCCCTCGACTTTCGGTGATTCCCTATATCTCACCTTTCTTTGCAGACAAGCCATTTGAAATACCCTTAACTTATTTCACAGCCAATAAGTCTTGAAATAATGTTTACTTTTTAGAGAAATCTTCTTATATAAATAGGCAGAAAATCTGACCTGCCATTGTTTTCAAAACAGCATAATTTCACTCTTCTCAATGATGAATCTGTTTTGAGTATTTAGCTTATCAATGACATGTACTTTAAAAATGTTTTCGAGATCCTATCATTCTTTGAAAACATCCTTGTTCCTTGTTTCAGTTCCAGTTTTATGTATATTTTCTGCCTTGCACCTGATTATTCCAACATCTGATGGATGGCCTAGGGAATCTAATTCTGGTATTGATTGTTTTCGCTGGTTGTCTCCCCTTGTATCTGATTAATTCATTACTGTGTAAGTTTAGATCATGAGCTCATGTTTAGCTAAACAGCTGACCCTGTAAGAGGCTTAGGTCTGAACGCTCGTAAGCTTCAACAGAAAGTCGGCAAAGATTTATATGTGTCCCTCCAATGAGTTGCCCAGGAGGACCCCGTTTTCTACAAGTGTTGGTCCAATACTACCTCTAGACGAAGGGGACTCAGACAGGGCTGTTTGCAGCCCCCGAACTGGGGCAGGTGCAGAGGGCGGCCTGTGGCCCAGGCAGGAGCGTCTCCACTTGTGTCCCAGGGACACATCTGCCTGCGAACTAAGGTCACCTGGCAGGAAGCTACGATGCTCACACGTATGTTTACCTGTGCAGCGAGGTGTACTGCCCAGACAGGTTCCACACACACTTCAAGTAAGAGGGCGGCCTGAGTGGAAAGGTCAGATTTTGGGCAGCTGTGAAGAAAAGAAGGCGCCCTTTGGTCTGGGCCTAAATGCTTGTGACACCCCAATGAGCCTGCCGGGCTTGAGCGGTCTGCCCTGAGACCCCTCCTCTCCTGCAATTTGTTCAGTCACAGCAGAGATGGCCACACCCATTCCCTCAGTGAGGGCTGTGTTCCAACCTCCCTCAGAAGCACCCACTTTCCGCAGGTTACCATGGACTACAGATGCTGCGTTCTGAGTCCAGGGCATTCAGAGAATGCCAAGGGCAGACATGATGACCTTAAATGATTTCCTCTTGTGTCAGTTTTGGTAAACTTTAGGAGCTAGAATAAGGTACACTTTACAGAAATGTTCAAATTTACTGGCATTTTATATATTCTCTGCTATAACATTGTCCTGATTCTTTCTGTATATTCTTTAATTATTTTTTTGTTTTCCTTAATCAAAGTGTGTCTTTTAAATCTTTTTAAAGAATATTCTTTGGACTTACTAAATCCCCTGAATTTTATACGTTTTCTATTGTATTAAGTTCTGCTCATATCTTTATTTATCTTTTTTCTATGTTCTCAGGGTTTATTGATTTGATTTTCTGATGTCAATTAAAACACTTGGTTATTCATTTTAATAAATATTTTTACTTATAAAGATTTGAACTTTTAAAGATTCCAGCTTACTTGTAAGTTTCTAAGGGTCCATTCCTCTACACTGTTGCCGTCCTAAGGCTTAGTTCACCATATAGCAATGTATATATCGACATATTTTCCCCTCGAATTTCTGTGATTCCCTACATCTCACCTTTCTTTGCAGACAAGCCATTTGAAATACCCTTAAGTTATTTCACAGCCTATAAGTCTTTGAAATAATGTGTATTTTTTAGAGAAATCATCTTATATAATTAGGAAGAAAATCTCACCTGCCATAGTTTTCAAAACAGCATAATTTCACTCTTCTCACTGCTTAATTTGTTGTATTAAACAACCTTTGAGTATTTAGCTTTATCAATGACATGTACTTTAAAAATGTTTTAGGGATCCTACCAGTCTTTGAAAACATCCTTATTCCTTGTTTCATTTCCAGGTTTATATATATTTTCTGCCTAGCACATGATTATTCCAATATCTGATGGATGTCCTAGGGAATCTAATTCTGGTATTGATTGTTTTTGCTGATTGTCTCCCTTTTTAGATGATTTCTTCATTATTGTGTAAATTTGGATCATGAGCTCATGTTTAGCTAAACAGCTGACCTTGTAAGAGGCTTAGGTGTGAACGCTCGTAAGTTTCAGCAGAAAGTTGGCAAAGATTTATGTGTGTCCCTCCAATGAGTTGCCCGCGAGACCCCGTTTTATAGAAGTGTTGGTCCAATATTCCCTCTAGAGGCTAGGGATTCAGACATGGCTGCTTGGCGTCCCCCGATCTGGGGAAGGGTCTGTGGGCGGCCTGTGGCCCAGTCATGAGCCTCACAGCGTCTGTCCCAGGGACCCATCTTCCTGCGAACTTCGGTCCACAGGCAGGAAGCTACGATGCTCAGACGTATGGTTAGCTGTGCAGCGAGGTGTACTGGGCGGACAGGTTCCACACACACTTTAAGTAATTGTGCGGCCTGAGTGGAAATGTGAGAGTTTGGGCAGCTGTGCAGACAAAGAAGGCGCCCTTTGTCCTGGGCCTAAATGCTTGTGACACCCCACAGGGCCTGCCTGGCTCTGAGGGCCCTGCCCTAGACCCCCTGCTCCCCTGTCCTTTATTCAGTCACATCAGAGATTGCCACACCCACTTCCTCAGTGAGGGCAGTGTTCCAACCTGCCTCAGCTCAGCCCCCTCTCCGCAGGTTACCATGGACTACACATGCTGCATTCTGAGGGCAGGGCGTTCTGAGAATGCAAATGGCAGACATGATGACCTTAAATGATTTCCTTTTGTGTCAGATTTGGTAAACTTTAGGAGGTAGGAAATGGTCTATTTTACACAAATGTTGAAATTTACTGGCATTTCATGTATTCTCTGCTATAACCTTGTCCTGATTCTTTCTGTATATTCTTGACATATGTTTTTGTTTTCCTTAATCAAAGTGTGTCTTTTAAATCTTTTCAAGGAATAGTCTTTGGACATACTAATTCACCTCAATTTTATAAGTTTTCTGTTGTATTAATTTCTGCGCATATCTTTATTTATGTTTTTTCTATATTCTCAGGGTTTATTGGTTGGATCTCCTGATGTCAATTAAAACACTTCGTTATTCATTTTAATAAATATTTTTGCTTATAAAGATTTGAACTTTTGAAGATTCCAACTTACTTGTAACTTACTAAGGGTCAGGTTCTGTACATTGATGCTGGCCTGAGTCTTAGTTCAACATATAGCAATGTATATATTTGCATATTCTCCCTTCGAATTTCTGTGATTCCCTACATCTCAACTTTCTTTGCAGACAAGCCATTTGAAATACCCTTAACTTATTTCACAGCCAATAAGTCTTTGAAATAATGTGTTTTTTTAGAGAAATCTTCTTATATAATTAGGGAGAAAATCTGACCTGCCATAGTTTTCAAAACAGCATAATTTCACTTTTCTCAATGATTAATCTATTGTATTACACAACCTTTAAGTATTTAGCTTTATCAATGACATGTACTTTAAAAATGTTTTTGAGATCCTACCAGTCTTTGAGAACATCCTTGTTCCTTGTTTCAGTTCCAGTTTTATGTATATTTCCTGCCTAGCACCTGATTATTCCAACATCTGATGGATGGCCTTGGGAATCTAATTCTGGTATTGATTGTTTTTGCTGATTGTCTTCCCTTGTAGCTGATGTCTTCATTATTCTGTAAATTTAGATCATGAGCTCATGTTTAGCTAAACAGCTGACCTTGTAAGAGGCTTATGTGTGAACGCTCATAAGTTTCAGCAGAAAGTCGGGAAATATTTATTTGTGTCCCTCCATAGAGTTGCCCGCGAGGATCCCAACTTCCAGAAGTGTTGGTCCAATATTCCCTGTAGAGTCAGGGGACTCTGAAAGGGCTTCTAGGTGTTCCCCGATCTGGGGCAGGGGCAGTGGGCGGCCTGTGGCCCGGGCAGGAGACTCTCCGGATGTGTCCCATGGACCCATCTGCTTGCGAACTTCGGTCACCATGCATGAAGTTATGATGCTCGGACCTATGTTTAGTGGTGCAGTGAGGTGTACTGTGCGGACAGGTTCCAAACGCAATTCAAGTAATAGTGCGGCCTGAGTGGAAAGGTGAGAGTTTGGGCAGCTGTGCAGACAAAGAACGCGCTCTTTGGCCTGGACCTAAATGCTTGTGACACCCCACTGGGGCTGCCGGGCTCTGAAGGCCCTGCCCTGGGCCCCTGCTCCCGTGCCCTTTGTTCAGTCACAGCAGAGATTGCCAAACCCACTCCCTCAGTGAGGGCAGTGTTCTACCTCCCTCAGCCCCGCCCCCTTTCCGCATGTTACCATGGACAACAGATGCTGCATTCTGAGGCCAGGGCATTGCGAGAATGCCAAGGGCAGACATGATGACCTTAAATGATATCCTCTTGTGTCAGTTTTGGTAAACTTTGGGAGCTAGGAAATGGTCCCCTTTACAGAAATATTCAAACTTACTGGCATTTCATATATTCTCTGCTATAACATTATACTGACTCTTTCTCTATATTCTTTACTTATGTTTTTGTTTTCCTTAATCAAAGCATGTCTTTTAAATCTTTTCAAAGAATATTCTTTGGACTTCTAAATCACCTGAATTTTATACGTTTTCTGTTGTATTAAGTTCTGCCCTTATCTTTATTTATCTTTTTTCTATGTTCTCAGGGTTTATTGTTTTGAACTTCTGATGTCAATTAATACATTTGGTTATTATTTTTAATAAATCTTTTTACTTAAAAAGATATGAACTTTTGAAGACTCCAACATTCTAAGGGGCAGGTCTTTTACATTGTTGCTAGCCTAATACTTTGAGCAACATATAGCAATGTATATATTCACATATTTTCCCATCGACTTTCTGTGATTCCCTATATCTCACCTTTCTTTGCAGACAAGCCATTTTAAATACCCTTAACTTATTTCACAGCCAATAAGTCTTTGAAATAATATGTATTATTTAGAGAAATCTTATTATATATATATATTTACGCAGAAAATCTAACCTGCCATGGTTTTCTAAACAGCATAATTTCATTCTTCTCAGTGATGAATCTGTTGTATTACACAACCTTTTAGTATTTAGCTTTATCAATGACATGTACTTTAAAAATGTTTTAGAGAACCTACCTTTCTTTGAAAACATCCTGGTTCCTTGTTTCAGTTCCAGTTTTATGTATATTTCCTGCCTTGCACCTGATTATTCCAACATCTGATTCATCGTCTTGGGAATCTAATTCTGGTATTGATTGTTTTTGCTGATTGTCTCCCCTTATAGCTGATGTCTTCATTATTGTGTAAATTTGGATCATGAGCTCTTGGTTAGCTAAACAGCTGACCTTGTAAGAGGCTTAGGTTTGAACACTCATAAGTTTCCTCAGAATGTTGGGAAATACTTTTTTGTGTCCCTCCTATGTGTTGCCCGCGAGGACCCCGTCTTCCAGAAGTGTTGGTCCAATATTACCTGTAGAGTCAGGGGAATCTGAGAGGGCTGCTAGGCTGTCCCCGATCAGGGGCAGGGGCAGTGGGTGGCCTGTGGCCCCGGCAGGAGCCTCTCCGCATGAGTCCCAGGGACCCATCTGCCTACGAACTTCAGTCACCTGGCAGGAAGTTACGAGGCCCAGACATATGGTTAGCTGTGCAGCGAGATGTACTGCGTGGACAGGTTCTACACACACGTCAACTAAGAGGGCGGCCTGATTGGAAAAGTGAGAGTTTGGGCAGCTGTGCAGACAACGAAGGTGCCCTTTGTCCTGGGACTAAATGCTTGTGACACACCACTGTGCCTTCCGGGCTCTGAGGGCCCTGCCCTGGGCCCCCTGCTCCCCTGCCCTTTGTTCAGTCACAGCAGAGATGGCCACACACACCCCCTTTTGAGTGCAGTGTTCCAAACTCACACAGCCCCGACCCATCTCTGCAGTTTACCATGGACCATAGATGCTGCATTCTGAGGCCAGGGCGTTCAGAGAATGCCAAGGGCAGACATGATGACCTTAAATGATTTCCTCTTGTGTCAGTTTTGGTAAAGTTTAGGAGCTAGGAAGTGGTCCCCTTTACAGAAATGTTCAAATTTACTGTCATTTCTTATATTGTCTGCTATAACATTGTCCTGATTCTTTCTGTATATTCTTTACTTATATTTTTGCTTTCCTTAATCAAAGTGTGTCTTTGAAATCTCTTCAAAGAATATTCTTTGGACTTACTAAATCACCTCAAGTTTATACGTTTTCTGTTGTATTAAGTTCTGCTCATATCTTTATTTATCTTTTTTCTATGTTCTCAGGGTTTATTGGTTTGATATTCTGATGTCAATTTTAAAACTTGGATATTCATTTAATAAATCTTTTTACTTATAAAGATTTGAACTTTTGAAGATTCCAACTTACTTGTAAGTTTCTAAGGGTCATGTCCTCTACATTGTTGCTGGCCTAAGGCTTAGTTCACCATATAGCAATGTATATATTGACATAATTTCCCCTCGATTTTCTTTGATTCCTTAGATCTCACCTTTTTTTGCAGACAAGCCATTTGAAAAACACATAACTTATTTCACAGCCAATAAATCTTTGAAATAATGTTCATTTTTAGATAAATCTTCTTATGTAGTTAGGCAGAAAATCGGACCTGCCATAGTTTTCAAAACAGCATAATTTCACTCTTCTCAGTGATTAATCTGTTGTATTACACAACATTTCAGTATTTAGCTTTATCAATATCATGTACTTTAAAAATGTTTTAGAGATCCTACCAGTCTTTGAAAACATCCTTGTTCCTTGTTTCAGTTCCAGTTTTATGTATATTTTCTGCCTTGCACGTGATTATTCCAACATCAGATGGATGGCCTTGGGAATCTAATTCTTGTATTGATTGTTTTTGATGATAGTCTCCACTTGTACATGATTTCTTCATTATTGTGTAAATTTAGATCATGAGCTCATGTTTAGCTAAGCAGCTGACCTTGTAAGAGGCTTAGGTGTGAACGCTCGTAAGCTTCAGCAGAAAGTCGGCAATGATTTATTTGTGTTCCTCTAATTAGTTGCCCGCAAGGACCCCGTTTTCTACAAGTGTTGGTCCAATACTCCTGCTAGATGCAGGGCACTCAAACAGGGCTACTTTGCGTCCCTCGATCTGGGGCAGGGGCAGTGTGGGCCTCTGGCCCGGGCAGGAGCCTCTCCGTGTGTGTACTAGGGACCCATTAGCCTGCGAACTTCGGTCACATGGCAGGAATCTATGATGCCCAGACCTAAGGTTAGATGTGCAGGGAGGTGTACTGTGCGGACAGGTTCCACACACACTTCAAGTAAGAGGGCGGCCTGAGTGGAAAGGTAAGAGTTAGGGAAGCTGTTCAGACAAAGAAGGCGCACTTTGGCCTGGGCCTAAATTCTTTTGACACACCACTGTGCCTACCTGGATCTGAGGGCCCTGCCCTTGACGCCCTGCTCCCCTGCCCTTTGTTCAGTCACAGCAAAGATGGCCACAACCACTCCTTGAGTGAGGGCAGTGTTCCAAATTTCCTCAGCCCCGCCCCCTCTCTGCAGGTTACCATGGACTACAGATGCTGCATTCTGATGCCAGGGCGTTCCGAGAATGCCAAGGGCAGACAGGATGATCTTATATGGTTTCCTCTTGTGTCAGTTTTGGTAAACTTTAGGAGCTAGGAAATGGTCCACTTTACAGAAATGTTCAAACTTACTGGCATTTCAGATGTTCTCTGCTATAACATTGTCCTGATTCTTTCTGTATATTCTTTACTTATGTTTTGGTTTTCCTTAATCAAAGTGTGTCATTTAACTCTTTTCAAAGAATATTCTTTGGACTTACTACATCACCTGAATTTTATACGTTTTCTGTAGTATTAAGTTCTGCTCATATCTTTATTTATCTTTTTTCTATGTTCTCAGGGTATATTGTTTTGATCTTCTGATGTCAATTAAAACACTTGATTATTCATTTTCATAAATTTTTTACTTATAAAGATTTGAACTTTTGAAGATTCCAACTTACTTGTAAGTTTCTAAGGGTTAGTTCCTCTTCATTGTTGCTGGCCTAAGGCTTAGTTCACCATATAGCTATATATGTATTGACCTATTTTCCCCTGAGCTTTCTGTGATTCCCTACATCTCCCCTTCATTTGCAGACAAGCCATTTGAAATACCCTTAACTTATTTCACAGCCAATAAGTCTTTGATATAATGTGTACTTCTTAGAGAAATCTTCGTATATAATTAGGCAGAAAATCTAACCTGCCATAGTTTTCAAAACAGCATAATTTCACTCTTCTCAATGATGAATCTGTTGTATTACACAACCTTTGAGAATTTAGCTTCATCAATGACATGTACTTTAAAAATGTTTTAGACTTCTTACCAGTCTTTGAAAACATCCTTGTTCCTTGTTTCAGTTCCAGTTTTATGTATATTTTCAGCCTTGCACCTGATTATTCCAACATTTGATGGATGGCCTAGGGAATCTAATTCTGGTATTGATTATTTTTGCTGATTGTGTCCCCCTTGTAGATGATTTCTTCATTATTGTGTAAATTTAGATCGTGAGCTCATGTTTAGCCAAAGAGCTGACCTTGTAATAGGCTTGGGGGAAAGCTCGTAAGCTTCATCAGAAAGTCGGCAAAGATTTATTTGTGTCCCTCCAATGAGTAGCCCGCGAGGACCACGTTTTCTACAAGTGTTGGTCCAATAGTCCCTCTAGAGGCAGGGACTCAGACAGGGCTGCTTTGCGGCCGCCGATCTGGGGCAGGGTTTTTGGGCCACCCGTTGCTCGGTCAGGAAACTCTCCGCGTGTGTCCCATTGGCCTATCTGCCTGCGAACTTCGGTCAGCTGGCAGGAAGCTTACGATGCCCAGACCTATGGTTAGCTCTGCATCGAGGTGTACTGCACGGACAGGTTCCACACACACTTCAAGTAAGAGGGTGGTCTGAGTGGAAAGGTTAGAGTTTGGGCTGCTGTGCAGACAAAGAAGGCACACTATGGCCTGGGCCTAAATGCTTGTGAAATCACACTGGCCCTGCCTGGCTCTGAGGGCCGTGCACTGGACGCCCTGCTCCCCTTCCATTTGTTCAGTCACAGCAGAGATGGCCACAATCACTCGCTCAGTGAGGGCAGTGTTCCAACCTCCCTCAGCTCCGCCCCCTCTCCTCATGTTACCATGGACTACAGATGCTGCATTCTGAGGCCAGGGCGTTCCGAGAATGCCAAGGGCAGACATGATGATCTTAAATGCTTTCCTCTTGTGTCAGTTTTGGTACACTTTAGGAGCTAGGAAATGGTCCACTTTACAGAAATGTTCAAACTTACTGGCATTTCAGATGTTCTCTGCTATAACATTGACCTGAATCTTTCTGTATATTCTTTACTTATGTTTTTTTTTTTTTCCTTAATCAAAATGTGTCTTTTAACTCTTTTCAAAGAATATTCTTTGGAATTACTACATCTCCTAAATTTTATACGTTTTCTGTTGTATTAAGTTCTGCTCATATCTTTATTAATCATTTTACTATGTTCTCAGGGTTTATTGTTTTGATATTCTGATGTAAATTAAAACACATTGTAATTCATTTTAATATATCTTTTTACTTATAAGGATTTGAACTTTTGAAGATTCCAGCTTACTTGTAAGTTTCTAAGGGTCAGGTTCTCTACATTGTTGCTGCCCTAAGGCTTAGTTCACCATATAGCAATTTATATATTGACCTATTTTCCCCTCGAATTTCTGTGATTCCCTTAGTCTCACCTTTCTTTGCAGACAAGCCATTTGAAATACCCTTAACTTGTTTCACAGCCAATAAGTCTTTGAAATAATGTGTATTTTTAGAGAAATCTTCTTATATAATTACGCAAAAAAATCTGAGCTGCCATAGTTTTCAAAACAGCATAATTTCACTCTTCTCAATGATGAATCTGTTGTATTACACAAACTTTGAGTATTTAGCTTTATCAATGACATGTACTTTAAAAATGTTTTAGAGATCCTACCAGTCTTTGAAAACATCCTTGTTCCTTGTTTCAGATCGAGTTTTATGTATATTTTCTGCCTTGCAACTGATTATTCCAACATATGATGGATCGCCCAGGGAATCTAATTTTGATATTGCTTGTTTTGGCTGATTGTCTCCCCGTTGTAGCTGATTTCTTCATTATTGTGTAAATTTAGATCATGAGCTCATGTTTAGCTAAATAGCTGACCTTGTAAGAGGCTTAGGTGTGAACGCTCGTAAGCTTCATCAGAAAGTCCGCAAAGATTTTTTTGTGTCCCTCCAATGAGTGGCCCGCGACCACCCTGTTTTCTACATGTGTTGGTCCCATACTCCCCCTAGAGGCTGGGACTCAGACAGGGCTGCTTTGCGGCCCCCGATCTGGGGAAGTGGCAATGGGCGGCCTGTGACCCGGGCAGGAGTCTCTCCGCGGGTGTCCCAGGGACCAAACTTCCTTTGAACATCGGTCACCTGGCATGAAGCTACGATTTCCAGACCTATAGTTAGCTGTGCAGCGAGGTGTACTGCACGGACAGTTTCCACACACACTTCAAGTAAGAGGGCGGCCTGAGAGGAAAAGTGAGAGATTGGGCAGATGTGCAGACAAAGAAGGCGCCCTTTGTCCTGGGCCTAAATGATTGTTACACCCCACTGGGCCTTCCGGGCTCTGAGGGCAATGACATGGTTTCCCTCCACTCCTGCCCTATGTTCAGTCAAAGCAGAGATGGCCACACCAACTCTCTCAGTGAGGGCAGTGTTCCCACCTCCCTCAGCCACGCCCCCTCTCCGCAGGTTACCATGGACTACAGATGCTGCATTCTGAGGCCAGGGCGTTCCGAGAATGCCAAGGGCAGACATGATGGCCTTAAATGATTTCCTCTTGTGTCAGTTTTGGTAAACTTTAGGAGCTAGGCAATCTTCCACTTTACAGAAATGTTCAAATTTACTGGCATTTCAGATCGTCTCTGCTATAACATTGTACTGATTCATTTTGTATATTCTTTACTTATGTTTTGGTTTTCCTTAATCAAAGTGTGTCTTTTAACTCTTTTCAAAGAATATTCTTTGGACTTACTACATCACCTAAATTTTATACGTTTTCTGTTGTACTAAGTTCGGCTCATAACTTTATTTATCTTTTTTCTATGTTCTCAGGGTTTATTGTTTTGATCTTCTGATGCCAATTAAAACACTTGGTTATTCATTTTATTAAATCTTTTTCTTATAAAGATTTGAACTTTTGAAGATTCCTACTTACTTGTAAGTTTCTAAGAGTCAGGTCCTCTACATTGTTGCTGGCCTAAGGCTTAGTTAACCGTATTGCAATATGTATATTGCCCTATTTTCCCCTCGGCTTTCTGTGATTCCCTACATCTCACCATTCTTTGCAGACAAGCCATTTGAAATACCCTTAATTTGTTTCACAGCCAATAAGTCTTTGAAATAATGTGTATTTTTAGAGGAATCTTCTTATATAATTAGGCAAAAAATCTGAGCTGCCGTAGTTTTCAAAATAGCATAATTTCACTCTTCTCAATGATGAATCTGTTGTATTACACAACATTTGAGTATTTAGCTTTATCAATGACGTGTACTTTAAAAATGTTTGAGAGATCCTACCAGTCTTTGAAAACATCCTTGTTCCTTGTTTCAGTTCGAGTTTTATGTATATTTTCTGCCTTGCACCTGATTATTCCAACATGTGATGGATGGCCTTGGGAATCTTATTCTGGTATTGATTGTTTTTGCTGATTGTCTCCCTTGTAGCGGATTTCTTCATTATTGTGTAAATTTAGATCATGAGCTCATATTTAGCTAAACAGCTGACCTTGTAACAGGCTTAGTTCTGAATGCTCGTAAGTTTCAGCAGAAATTCGGCGAAGATTTATTTGTGTCCCTCCAATGAGTTGCCCATAAGGACCCCGTTTTCTAGAAGTGTTGTTCCAATACCTCCTCTAGAGGCAGGGGACTCAAACTGGGTTGCTATGAGGCCTCCGATCTGGGTCAGGGGCTGTGTCCAGCCAGTGGCCCAAGAGGGAGCCTCTCCGAGGGTGTCCCAGGTACACATCTGCCTGTGAACTTTGGTCATGTGGCAGGAAGCTATGATGCCCAGACCTATGGTTAGCTGTGCAGCGAGGTGTACTGTGCGGACAGGTTCCACACACACTTCAAGTAAGAGGGCGGCCTGAGTGGAAAGGTGAGTGTTTGGGCAGCTGTGCACACAAGAAGGCGCCCTTTGGCCTGGGTCAAAATGCTTTAGACAACCCACTGGGCCTGCCGGGCTCTGAGGGCCCTGACCTGGGCACCCTGTTCCCCTGCCCTATGTTCAGGCACAGCACAGACGGCCACACCCACTCCCTCAGCGAGGGCAGTGTTCTAAACTCCCTCAGCACCGCCCCCTCTCCGCAGGTTACCATGGACTACAGATGCTGCATTCTGAGGCCAGGTCGTTCTGAGAATGCCAATGGGAGACATGATGACCTTAAATGATTTCCTTTTGTGTCAGTTTTGGTAAACTTTAAGAGCTAGTTAATGGTACCCTTTACCGAAATGTTGAAATTTACTGCTATTTCATATTTTCTCTGCTATAACATTGTCCTGATTCTTTCTGTATATTCTTTACTTATGTTTTTGTTTTCCTTATTCAAAGTGTGTCTGTTAAATCTTTTCAAAGAATATTCTTTGGACTTACAAAATCACCTAAATTTTATGTGTTTTCTGTTGTATAAATTTCTGCTCATATCTTTATTTATGTTTATTCTATGTTCTCAGGGTTTATTCGTTTGATATTCTGATGTCAATAAAAACACTTGGTTATTCATTTTAATAAATATTTTTACTTATAAAGATTTGAGCTTCTGAAGATTCCAACTTACTTGTAACTTTCTAATGGTCAGGTTCTGTACATTGTTGCTGGCCTGAGTCTTATTTCAACATATAGCAATGTATATATTGACCTATTTTCCTTTCGAATTTCTGTGATTCCCTACATCTCACCTTTCTTTGCAGACAAGCCATTTGAAATACCGTTAACTTATTTCAGAGCCAATAAGTCTTTGAAATAATGTGTATTTTTTAGACAAATCTTCTTATATAATTAGGCAGAAAATCTCACCTGCCATACTTTTCAAAACAGCATAATTTCATAATGAATCTGTTGTATTACACATCCTTTGACTATTTATCTTTATCAATGACATGTACTTTAAAAAAATTTTAGAGTGCCTACCAGTCTTTGAAAACATCCTTGTTCATTGTTTCAGTTCCAGTTTTATGTTTATTTCCTGCCTTGCACCTGATTATTCCAACATCTGATGGATGGCCTTGGGAATCTAATTCTGGTATTGATTGTTTTTGCTGATTGTCTCCCCTTGTAGCTGATTATTCATTATTGTGTAAATTTAGATCATGTGCTCATGTTTAGCTAAACAGCTGATCTTGTAAGAGTCTTAGGTGTGAACACTCGTAAGTTTCAGCCGAAAGTTGGCAAAGATTTATGTGTGTCCCTCCAATGAGTTGCCCGCGAGACCCCGTTTTATAGAAGTGTTGGTCCAATATTCCCTCTTGAGGCTAGAGATTTAGACAGGGATGCTTGGCGGCACCAATCTGGGGCAGGGGCAGTGGGAGGCCCGAGGCCCAGGCAGGAGCCTCACAGCCTGTGTCCCAGGGACCCATCTGCCTGCGAACTTCGGTCACCTGGCAGGAAGCTACGATGCCCAGACCTATGGTTAACTTTGCAGCGAGGTGTACTGTGAAGACAGGTTCCACACACACTTCAAGTAAGAGGGCGGGCTGAGTGGAAAGGTGAGAGATTGGGCAGCTGAGCAGACAAAGATGGCGCCCTTTGGCCTTGGCCTAAATGCTTGTGAAACCACACTGGGCCTGCCGGACTCTGAGGGCCCTGCCCTAGACCTCCTGCTCCCCTGCCCTTTGTTCAGTCACATCAGAGATTGCCACACCCACTTCCTCAGTGACGGCAGTGTTCCAACCTGCCTCAGCTCCTCCCCCACTCCGCATGTTACCATGGACAACAGATGCTGCATTCTGAGGCCAGGGAGTGCTGAGAATGCCAATGGCAGACAGGATGACCTTAAATGATTTCCTTTTGTGTCAGATTTGGTAAACTTTAGGAGCTAGGGAATGGTCCCCTTTACAGAAATGTTCAAATTTACTGCTATTTCATATATTCTCTGCTATAACATTGTCCTGATTCTTTCTGTATATTCTTGACTTATGTTTTTGTTTTCCTTAATCAAAGTGTGTCTTTTAAATCTTTCCAAGGAATATTCTTTGGACTTACTACATCACCTGAATTTTATACGTTTTCTGTTGTATTAAGTTCTGCTCATATCTTTATTTATCTTTTTTCTATGTTCTCAGGGTTTATTGTTTTGATCTTCTGATGTCAATTAAAACACTCGGTTATTCATTTTAATAAATCGTTTTACCTATAAAGATTTAAACTTTTGAAGATTCCAGCTTACTTGTAAGTTTCTAAGGGTCAGGTCCTCTACATTGTGGCTGGCCTAAGGCTTAGTTCACCCTATAGCAATGTATATATTGACATATTTTCCCCTCGACTTTTTTGATTCCCTACATCTCACCTTTCTTTGCCGACAAACCATTTGAAATACCCTTAACTTACTTCACAGCCAATAAGTCTTTGAAATAATGTGTATTTTTTCGAGAAACCTTCTTATATAATTAGGCAGAAAATCGGACCTGCCATAGTTTTCAAAACAGCATAATTTCACTCTTCTCAATGATTAATCTGTTGTATTACATAACCTTTGAGTATATAGCTTTATCAATGACATGTACTTTAAAAATGTTTTAGAGATCCTACCAGTCTTTGAAAACATCTTTGTTTTTGTTTCAGTTAGAGTTTTATGTATATTTTCTGCCTTGCACCTCATTATTCCAACTTCTGACGGATGTCCTAAGGAATCTAATTGTTGTATTGATTGTTTTTGCTGATTGTCTCCCCTTGTAGCTCATATCTTCATTATTGTGTAAATTTAGATCATGAGCTCATGTTTAGCTAAACAGCTGAACTTGTAAGTGGCTTAGGTGTGAACCCTCGTAAGCTTCATCAGAAAGTCGGCAAATATTTATTTCTGTCCCTACAATGAGTTTCCCGCGAGAAGCCATTTTTCTAAAATGTTGGTCCAATACTCCCTCTGGAGGCAGGGGACTCAGACAGGGCTGCTTGCCGGCCCCCGATCTGGGGCAGGGGCTGTGGGCGGCCCGTGGCCTGGGCTGGAGCCTCTCTGCGTGTGTCACAGGAACCCATCTGTCTGCGAAATTCAGTCTCCTGGCAGGAAAATATGATGCCCAGATATATGGTTATCTGTGAAGCGAGGTGTACTTCGAGGACAGGTTCCACACACACTTCAAGTTAGAGGGCGGCCTGACTGGAAAGGTGAGAGTTTGGGCAGACGTGCAGACAAAGAAGGCGCCCTTTGGCCTGGGCCTAAATGCTGGTGACACCCCACTGGGTCTGCCGGGCTCTGAGGGCCCTGCCCTGGGCCCCTGCTACCCTGCCCTTTGTTAAGTCACAGCAGAGATGGCCACACCCACTCCCTCAGTGAGGGCAGTGTTCCAGCCTCCCTCAGCCCCGCCCCCTCTCCGCAGGTTACCATGGACTACAGATGATGCTTTCTGAGGCCAGGGCGTTTCGTGAATGCCAAGGGCAGACATGATGACCTTAAATGATTTCCTCTTGTGTCAGTTTTGGTAAACTTTAGGAGCTAGGAAATGGTCTACTTTACACAAATGTTCAAATTTACTGGCATTTCATGTATTCTCTGCTATAACTTTGTCCTGATTCTTTCTTTATATTCTTTACTTATGTTTTTGTTTTCCTTAATCAAAGTGTGTCTTTTAAATCTTTTCAAAGAATATTCTTTGGACTTCCTAAATTACCTCAATTTTATAAGTTTTCTGTTGTTTAAGTTCTGCTCATATCTTTATTTATATTTTTCCTATATTCTCTCGGTTTATTGGTTTGATCTTCTGATGTCAATGAAAACATTTCGTTATTCATTTTAATAAATATTTTTACTTATAAATATATGAGCTTTTGAAGATTCCAACTTACTTGTAACTTTCTAATGGTCATGTTCTGTACATTGTTGCTGGCCTGAGTCTTAGTTCAACATATAGCAATGTATATATTGACATATTTTCCCTTCAAATTTCTGTGATTCCCTACATCTCACCTTCCTTTGCATACAAGCCATTTGAAATACCCTTAACTTATTTCACAGCCAATAAGTCTTTGAAATAATGTGTATTTTTTAGAAAAATCTTCTTATAAAATTAGGCAGAAAATCTGACCTGCCATAGTTTTCAAAACAGCATAATTTCACTCTTCTCAATGATTAATCTGTTGTATTACACATCCTTTGACTATTTAGCTTTATCAATGACCTGTACTTTAAAAATATTTTAGAGAGACTACCAGTCTTTGAAAACATCCTTGTTCCTTGTTTCAGTTCCAGTTTTATGTATATTTCCTGCCTTGCACCTGAGTATTGTAACATCTGATGGATGGCCTTGGGAATCTAATTCTGGTATTGATTGTTTTTGCTGATTGTCTCACCTTGTAGCTGATTTCTTCATTATTGTGTAAATTTAGATCATGAGCTCATGTTTAGCTAAACAGCTGACCTTGTAAGAGGCTTAGGTGTGAACGCTCGTAAGTTTCAGCAGAAAGTCGGGAATGATTTTTTTGTGTCCTTCCAATGAGCTGGCCGCGAGGACCCCGTTTTATAGAAGTGTTGGTCCAATATTCCCTGTAGAGGATAGGGACACATACAGGGCTGCTTGGCGTACCCTGGTCAGTGGCAGGGGAATTCGGTGGCCTGTGGTCCGGGCAGGAGCCTCTCTACGTGTGTCCCAGGGACGCATCTGCCTGCGAACTTTGGTCACCTGGCTGGAAGCTACGATGCCCAGACTATGGTTAGCTCTGCAGCGAGGTGTACTGTGCAGACAGGTTCCACACAGACTTCAAGTAAGAGGGCGGTCTGAGTGGAAAGGTGAGAGTTTGGGCTGCTGTGCAGACAAAGAAGGCGCCCTTTGGCCTGGGCCTAAATGCTTGTGACACCCCACTTGGCCTTATATGATTTCCTCTTGTGTCAGTTTTGGTTAAGGTTAGTAGCTAGGAAATGGTCCCCTTTAACAAAATGTTCAAATTTACTGTCATTTCATATATTCTCTGCTATAACATTGTACTGATTCTTTCTGTATATTCTTTACTTATGTTTTTGTTTTCCTTAATCAAAGTGTGTCTTTTAAATCTTTTCAAAGAATATTCTTTGTACTTACTATATCACCTCAATTTTATACGTTTTCTGTTGTATTAAGTTCTGCTCATATCTTTATGTATCTTTTTTCTATGTTCTGAGGTTTTATTGGTTTGATCTTCTGATGTCAATTAAAACACTTGGTTATTCATTTTAATAAATCTTTTTCCTTATAAAGATTTGATCTTTTGAAGATTCCAGCTTACTTGTAAGTCTCTAAGGTCTGGTCCTCTACATTCTTCCTGGCCGAAGGCTTAATTCAACATATAGCAATGTATATATTGACCTATTTTCCCCTCGACTTTCGGTGATTCCCTATATCTCACCTTTCTTTGCAGACAAGCCATTTGAAATACCCTTAACTTATTTCACAGCCAATAAGTCTTGAAATAATGTTTACTTTTTAGAGAAATCTTCTTATATAAATAGGCAGAAAATCTGACCTGCCATTGTTTTCAAAACAGCATAATTTCACTCTTCTCAATGATGAATCTGTTTTGAGTATTTAGCTTATCAATGACATGTACTTTAAAAATGTTTTCGAGATCCTATCATTCTTTGAAAACATCCTTGTTCCTTGTTTCAGTTCCAGTTTTATGTATATTTTCTGCCTTGCACCTGATTATTCCAACATCTGATGGATGGCCTAGGGAATCTAATTCTGGTATTGATTGTTTTCGCTGGTTGTCTCCCCTTGTATCTGATTAATTCATTACTGTGTAAGTTTAGATCATGAGCTCATGTTTAGCTAAACAGCTGACCCTGTAAGAGGCTTAGGTCTGAACGCTCGTAAGCTTCAACAGAAAGTCGGCAAAGATTTATATGTGTCCCTCCAATGAGTTGCCCAGGAGGACCCCGTTTTCTACAAGTGTTGGTCCAATACTACCTCTAGACGAAGGGGACTCAGACAGGGCTGTTTGCAGCCCCCGAACTGGGGCAGGTGCAGAGGGCGGCCTGTGGCCCAGGCAGGAGCGTCTCCACTTGTGTCCCAGGGACACATCTGCCTGCGAACTAAGGTCACCTGGCAGGAAGCTACGATGCTCACACGTATGTTTACCTGTGCAGCGAGGTGTACTGCCCAGACAGGTTCCACACACACTTCAAGTAAGAGGGCGGCCTGAGTGGAAAGGTCAGATTTTGGGCAGCTGTGAAGAAAAGAAGGCGCCCTTTGGTCTGGGCCTAAATGCTTGTGACACCCCAATGAGCCTGCCGGGCTTGAGCGGTCTGCCCTGAGACCCCTCCTCTCCTGCAATTTGTTCAGTCACAGCAGAGATGGCCACACCCATTCCCTCAGTGAGGGCTGTGTTCCAACCTCCCTCAGAAGCACCCACTTTCCGCAGGTTACCATGGACTACAGATGCTGCGTTCTGAGTCCAGGGCATTCAGAGAATGCCAAGGGCAGACATGATGACCTTAAATGATTTCCTCTTGTGTCAGTTTTGGTAAACTTTAGGAGCTAGAATAAGGTACACTTTACAGAAATGTTCAAATTTACTGGCATTTTATATATTCTCTGCTATAACATTGTCCTGATTCTTTCTGTATATTCTTTAATTATTTTTTTGTTTTCCTTAATCAAAGTGTGTCTTTTAAATCTTTTTAAAGAATATTCTTTGGACTTACTAAATCCCCTGAATTTTATACGTTTTCTATTGTATTAAGTTCTGCTCATATCTTTATTTATCTTTTTTCTATGTTCTCAGGGTTTATTGATTTGATTTTCTGATGTCAATTAAAACACTTGGTTATTCATTTTAATAAATATTTTTACTTATAAAGATTTGAACTTTTAAAGATTCCAGCTTACTTGTAAGTTTCTAAGGGTCCATTCCTCTACACTGTTGCCGTCCTAAGGCTTAGTTCACCATATAGCAATGTATATATCGACATATTTTCCCCTCGAATTTCTGTGATTCCCTACATCTCACCTTTCTTTGCAGACAAGCCATTTGAAATACCCTTAAGTTATTTCACAGCCTATAAGTCTTTGAAATAATGTGTATTTTTTAGAGAAATCATCTTATATAATTAGGAAGAAAATCTCACCTGCCATAGTTTTCAAAACAGCATAATTTCACTCTTCTCACTGCTTAATTTGTTGTATTAAACAACCTTTGAGTATTTAGCTTTATCAATGACATGTACTTTAAAAATGTTTTAGGGATCCTACCAGTCTTTGAAAACATCCTTATTCCTTGTTTCATTTCCAGGTTTATATATATTTTCTGCCTAGCACATGATTATTCCAATATCTGATGGATGTCCTAGGGAATCTAATTCTGGTATTGATTGTTTTTGCTGATTGTCTCCCTTTTTAGATGATTTCTTCATTATTGTGTAAATTTGGATCATGAGCTCATGTTTAGCTAAACAGCTGACCTTGTAAGAGGCTTAGGTGTGAACGCTCGTAAGTTTCAGCAGAAAGTTGGCAAAGATTTATGTGTGTCC
The DNA here is from genome assembly GCF_964165515.1 of Mesoplodon bidens. Taxonomy (NCBI): domain Eukaryota; kingdom Metazoa; phylum Chordata; class Mammalia; order Artiodactyla; family Ziphiidae; genus Mesoplodon; species Mesoplodon bidens. The sequence goes on from NW_027671362.1 coordinate 1,614,498, forward strand.
CTCCAATGAGTTGCCCGCGAGACCCCGTTTTATAGAAGTGTTGGTCCAATATTCCCTCTAGAGGCTAGGGATTCAGACATGGCTGCTTGGCGTCCCCCGATCTGGGGAAGGGTCTGTGGGCGGCCTGTGGCCCAGTCATGAGCCTCACAGCGTCTGTCCCAGGGACCCATCTTCCTGCGAACTTCGGTCCACAGGCAGGAAGCTACGATGCTCAGACGTATGGTTAGCTGTGCAGCGAGGTGTACTGGGCGGACAGGTTCCACACACACTTTAAGTAATTGTGCGGCCTGAGTGGAAATGTGAGAGTTTGGGCAGCTGTGCAGACAAAGAAGGCGCCCTTTGTCCTGGGCCTAAATGCTTGTGACACCCCACAGGGCCTGCCTGGCTCTGAGGGCCCTGCCCTAGACCCCCTGCTCCCCTGTCCTTTATTCAGTCACATCAGAGATTGCCACACCCACTTCCTCAGTGAGGGCAGTGTTCCAACCTGCCTCAGCTCAGCCCCCTCTCCGCAGGTTACCATGGACTACACATGCTGCATTCTGAGGGCAGGGCGTTCTGAGAATGCAAATGGCAGACATGATGACCTTAAATGATTTCCTTTTGTGTCAGATTTGGTAAACTTTAGGAGGTAGGAAATGGTCTATTTTACACAAATGTTGAAATTTACTGGCATTTCATGTATTCTCTGCTATAACCTTGTCCTGATTCTTTCTGTATATTCTTGACATATGTTTTTGTTTTCCTTAATCAAAGTGTGTCTTTTAAATCTTTTCAAGGAATAGTCTTTGGACATACTAATTCACCTCAATTTTATAAGTTTTCTGTTGTATTAATTTCTGCGCATATCTTTATTTATGTTTTTTCTATATTCTCAGGGTTTATTGGTTGGATCTCCTGATGTCAATTAAAACACTTCGTTATTCATTTTAATAAATATTTTTGCTTATAAAGATTTGAACTTTTGAAGATTCCAACTTACTTGTAACTTACTAAGGGTCAGGTTCTGTACATTGATGCTGGCCTGAGTCTTAGTTCAACATATAGCAATGTATATATTTGCATATTCTCCCTTCGAATTTCTGTGATTCCCTACATCTCAACTTTCTTTGCAGACAAGCCATTTGAAATACCCTTAACTTATTTCACAGCCAATAAGTCTTTGAAATAATGTGTTTTTTTAGAGAAATCTTCTTATATAATTAGGGAGAAAATCTGACCTGCCATAGTTTTCAAAACAGCATAATTTCACTTTTCTCAATGATTAATCTATTGTATTACACAACCTTTAAGTATTTAGCTTTATCAATGACATGTACTTTAAAAATGTTTTTGAGATCCTACCAGTCTTTGAGAACATCCTTGTTCCTTGTTTCAGTTCCAGTTTTATGTATATTTCCTGCCTAGCACCTGATTATTCCAACATCTGATGGATGGCCTTGGGAATCTAATTCTGGTATTGATTGTTTTTGCTGATTGTCTTCCCTTGTAGCTGATGTCTTCATTATTCTGTAAATTTAGATCATGAGCTCATGTTTAGCTAAACAGCTGACCTTGTAAGAGGCTTATGTGTGAACGCTCATAAGTTTCAGCAGAAAGTCGGGAAATATTTATTTGTGTCCCTCCATAGAGTTGCCCGCGAGGATCCCAACTTCCAGAAGTGTTGGTCCAATATTCCCTGTAGAGTCAGGGGACTCTGAAAGGGCTTCTAGGTGTTCCCCGATCTGGGGCAGGGGCAGTGGGCGGCCTGTGGCCCGGGCAGGAGACTCTCCGGATGTGTCCCATGGACCCATCTGCTTGCGAACTTCGGTCACCATGCATGAAGTTATGATGCTCGGACCTATGTTTAGTGGTGCAGTGAGGTGTACTGTGCGGACAGGTTCCAAACGCAATTCAAGTAATAGTGCGGCCTGAGTGGAAAGGTGAGAGTTTGGGCAGCTGTGCAGACAAAGAACGCGCTCTTTGGCCTGGACCTAAATGCTTGTGACACCCCACTGGGGCTGCCGGGCTCTGAAGGCCCTGCCCTGGGCCCCTGCTCCCGTGCCCTTTGTTCAGTCACAGCAGAGATTGCCAAACCCACTCCCTCAGTGAGGGCAGTGTTCTACCTCCCTCAGCCCCGCCCCCTTTCCGCATGTTACCATGGACAACAGATGCTGCATTCTGAGGCCAGGGCATTGCGAGAATGCCAAGGGCAGACATGATGACCTTAAATGATATCCTCTTGTGTCAGTTTTGGTAAACTTTGGGAGCTAGGAAATGGTCCCCTTTACAGAAATATTCAAACTTACTGGCATTTCATATATTCTCTGCTATAACATTATACTGACTCTTTCTCTATATTCTTTACTTATGTTTTTGTTTTCCTTAATCAAAGCATGTCTTTTAAATCTTTTCAAAGAATATTCTTTGGACTTCTAAATCACCTGAATTTTATACGTTTTCTGTTGTATTAAGTTCTGCCCTTATCTTTATTTATCTTTTTTCTATGTTCTCAGGGTTTATTGTTTTGAACTTCTGATGTCAATTAATACATTTGGTTATTATTTTTAATAAATCTTTTTACTTAAAAAGATATGAACTTTTGAAGACTCCAACATTCTAAGGGGCAGGTCTTTTACATTGTTGCTAGCCTAATACTTTGAGCAACATATAGCAATGTATATATTCACATATTTTCCCATCGACTTTCTGTGATTCCCTATATCTCACCTTTCTTTGCAGACAAGCCATTTTAAATACCCTTAACTTATTTCACAGCCAATAAGTCTTTGAAATAATATGTATTATTTAGAGAAATCTTATTATATATATATATTTACGCAGAAAATCTAACCTGCCATGGTTTTCTAAACAGCATAATTTCATTCTTCTCAGTGATGAATCTGTTGTATTACACAACCTTTTAGTATTTAGCTTTATCAATGACATGTACTTTAAAAATGTTTTAGAGAACCTACCTTTCTTTGAAAACATCCTGGTTCCTTGTTTCAGTTCCAGTTTTATGTATATTTCCTGCCTTGCACCTGATTATTCCAACATCTGATTCATCGTCTTGGGAATCTAATTCTGGTATTGATTGTTTTTGCTGATTGTCTCCCCTTATAGCTGATGTCTTCATTATTGTGTAAATTTGGATCATGAGCTCTTGGTTAGCTAAACAGCTGACCTTGTAAGAGGCTTAGGTTTGAACACTCATAAGTTTCCTCAGAATGTTGGGAAATACTTTTTTGTGTCCCTCCTATGTGTTGCCCGCGAGGACCCCGTCTTCCAGAAGTGTTGGTCCAATATTACCTGTAGAGTCAGGGGAATCTGAGAGGGCTGCTAGGCTGTCCCCGATCAGGGGCAGGGGCAGTGGGTGGCCTGTGGCCCCGGCAGGAGCCTCTCCGCATGAGTCCCAGGGACCCATCTGCCTACGAACTTCAGTCACCTGGCAGGAAGTTACGAGGCCCAGACATATGGTTAGCTGTGCAGCGAGATGTACTGCGTGGACAGGTTCTACACACACGTCAACTAAGAGGGCGGCCTGATTGGAAAAGTGAGAGTTTGGGCAGCTGTGCAGACAACGAAGGTGCCCTTTGTCCTGGGACTAAATGCTTGTGACACACCACTGTGCCTTCCGGGCTCTGAGGGCCCTGCCCTGGGCCCCCTGCTCCCCTGCCCTTTGTTCAGTCACAGCAGAGATGGCCACACACACTCCCTTTTGAGGGCAGTGTTCCAAACTCACACAGCCCCGACCCATCTCTGCAGTTTACCATGGACCATAGATGCTGCATTCTGAGGCCAGGGCGTTCAGAGAATGCCAAGGGCAGACATGATGACCTTAAATGATTTCCTCTTGTGTCAGTTTTGGTAAAGTTTAGGAGCTAGGAAGTGGTCCCCTTTACAGAAATGTTCAAATTTACTGTCATTTCTTATATTGTCTGCTATAACATTGTCCTGATTCTTTCTGTATATTCTTTACTTATATTTTTGCTTTCCTTAATCAAAGTGTGTCTTTGAAATCTCTTCAAAGAATATTCTTTGGACTTACTAAATCACCTCAAGTTTATACGTTTTCTGTTGTATTAAGTTCTGCTCATATCTTTATTTATCTTTTTTCTATGTTCTCAGGGTTTATTGGTTTGATATTCTGATGTCAATTTTAAAACTTGGATATTCATTTAATAAATCTTTTTACTTATAAAGATTTGAACTTTTGAAGATTCCAACTTACTTGTAAGTTTCTAAGGGTCATGTCCTCTACATTGTTGCTGGCCTAAGGCTTAGTTCACCATATAGCAATGTATATATTGACATAATTTCCCCTCGATTTTCTTTGATTCCTTAGATCTCACCTTTTTTTGCAGACAAGCCATTTGAAAAACACATAACTTATTTCACAGCCAATAAATCTTTGAAATAATGTTCATTTTTAGATAAATCTTCTTATGTAGTTAGGCAGAAAATCGGACCTGCCATAGTTTTCAAAACAGCATAATTTCACTCTTCTCAGTGATTAATCTGTTGTATTACACAACATTTCAGTATTTAGCTTTATCAATATCATGTACTTTAAAAATGTTTTAGAGATCCTACCAGTCTTTGAAAACATCCTTGTTCCTTGTTTCAGTTCCAGTTTTATGTATATTTTCTGCCTTGCACGTGATTATTCCAACATCAGATGGATGGCCTTGGGAATCTAATTCTTGTATTGATTGTTTTTGATGATAGTCTCCACTTGTACATGATTTCTTCATTATTGTGTAAATTTAGATCATGAGCTCATGTTTAGCTAAGCAGCTGACCTTGTAAGAGGCTTAGGTGTGAACGCTCGTAAGCTTCAGCAGAAAGTCGGCAATGATTTATTTGTGTTCCTCTAATTAGTTGCCCGCAAGGACCCCGTTTTCTACAAGTGTTGGTCCAATACTCCTGCTAGATGCAGGGCACTCAAACAGGGCTACTTTGCGTCCCTCGATCTGGGGCAGGGGCAGTGTGGGCCTCTGGCCCGGGCAGGAGCCTCTCCGTGTGTGTACTAGGGACCCATTAGCCTGCGAACTTCGGTCACATGGCAGGAATCTATGATGCCCAGACCTAAGGTTAGATGTGCAGGGAGGTGTACTGTGCGGACAGGTTCCACACACACTTCAAGTAAGAGGGCGGCCTGAGTGGAAAGGTAAGAGTTAGGGAAGCTGTTCAGACAAAGAAGGCGCACTTTGGCCTGGGCCTAAATTCTTTTGACACAACACTGTGCCTACCTGGATCTGAGGGCCCTGCCCTTGACGCCCTGCTCCCCTGCCCTTTGTTCAGTCACAGCAAAGATGGCCACAACCACTCCTTGAGTGAGGGCAGTGTTCCAAATTTCCTCAGCCCCGCCCCCTCTCTGCAGGTTACCATGGACTACAGATGCTGCATTCTGATGCCAGGGCGTTCCGAGAATGCCAAGGGCAGACAGGATGATCTTATATGGTTTCCTCTTGTGTCAGTTTTGGTAAACTTTAGGAGCTAGGAAATGGTCCACTTTACAGAAATGTTCAAACTTACTGGCATTTCAGATGTTCTCTGCTATAACATTGTCCTGATTCTTTCTGTATATTCTTTACTTATGTTTTGGTTTTCCTTAATCAAAGTGTGTCATTTAACTCTTTTCAAAGAATATTCTTTGGACTTACTACATCACCTGAATTTTATACGTTTTCTGTAGTATTAAGTTCTGCTCATATCTTTATTTATCTTTTTTCTATGTTCTCAGGGTTTATAGTTTTGATCTTCTGATGTCAATTAAAACACTTGATTATTCATTTTCATAAATTTTTTACTTATAAAGATTTGAACTTTTGAAGATTCCAACTTACTTGTAAGTTTCTAAGGGTTAGTTCCTCTTCATTGTTGCTGGCCTAAGGCTTAGTTCACCATATAGCTATATATGTATTGACCTATTTTCCCCTGAGCTTTCTGTGATTCCCTACATCTCCCCTTCATTTGCAGACAAGCCATTTGAAATACCCTTAACTTATTTCACAGCCAATAAGTCTTTGATATAATGTGTACTTCTTAGAGAAATCTTCGTATATAATTAGGCAGAAAATCTAACCTGCCATAGTTTTCAAAACAGCATAATTTCACTCTTCTCAATGATGAATCTGTTGTATTACACAACCTTTGAGAATTTAGCTTCATCAATGACATGTACTTTAAAAATGTTTTAGACTTCTTACCAGTCTTTGAAAACATCCTTGTTCCTTGTTTCAGTTCCAGTTTTATGTATATTTTCAGCCTTGCACCTGATTATTCCAACATTTGATGGATGGCCTAGGGAATCTAATTCTGGTATTGATTATTTTTGCTGATTGTGTCCCCCTTGTAGATGATTTCTTCATTATTGTGTAAATTTAGATCGTGAGCTCATGTTTAGCCAAAGAGCTGACCTTGTAATAGGCTTAGGTGGGAAAGCTCGTAAGCTTCATCAGAAAGTCGGCAAAGATTTATTTGTGTCCCTCCAATGAGTAGCCCGCAAGGACCACGTTTTCTACAAGTGTTGGTCCAATAGTCCCTCTAGAGGCAGGGACTCAGACAGGGCTGCTTTGCGGCCGCCGATCTTGGGCAGGGTTTTTGGGCCACCCGTTGCTCGGTCAGGAAACTCTCCGCGTGTGTCCCATTGACCTATCTGCCTGCGAACTTCGGTCAGCTGGCAGGAAGCTTACGATGCCCAGACCTATGGTTAGCTCTGCATCGAGTTGTACTGCACGGACAGGTTCCACACACACTTCAAGTAAGAGGGTGGTCTGAGTGGAAAGGTTAGAGTTTGGGCTGCTGTGCAGACAAAGAAGGCACACTATGGCCTGGGCCTAAATGCTTGTGAAATCACACTGGCCCTGCCTGGCTCTGAGGGCCGTGCACTGGACGCCCTGCTCCCCTTCCATTTGTTCAGTCACAGCAGAGATGGCCACAATCACTCGCTCAGTGAGGGCAGTGTTCCAACCTCCCTCAGCTCCGCCCCCTCTCCTCATGTTACCATGGACTACAGATGCTGCATTCTGAGGCCAGGGCGTTCCGAGAATGCCAAGGGCAGACATGATGATCTTAAATGCTTTCCTCTTGTGTCAGTTTTGGTACACTTTAGGAGCTAGGAAATGGTCCACTTTACAGAAATGTTCAAACTTACTGGCATTTCAGATGTTCTCTGCTATAACATTGACCTGAATCTTTCTGTATATTCTTTACTTATGTTTTTTTTTTTTTTTCCTTAATCAAAATGTGTCTTTTAACTCTTTTCAAAGAATATTCTTTGGAATTACTACATCTCCTAAATTTTATACGTTTTCTGTTGTATTAAGTTCTGCTCATATCTTTATTAATCATTTTACTATGTTCTCAGGGTTTATTGTTTTGATATTCTGATGTAAATTAAAACACATTGTAATTCATTTTAATATATCTTTTTACTTATAAGGATTTGAACTTTTGAAGATTCCAGCTTACTTGTAAGTTTCTAAGGGTCAGGTTCTCTACATTGTTGCTGCCCTAAGGCTTAGTTCACCATATAGCAATTTATATATTGACCTATTTTCCCCTCGAATTTCTGTGATTCCCTTAGTCTCACCTTTCTTTGCAGACAAGCCATTTGAAATACCCTTAACTTGTTTCACAGCCAATAAGTCTTTGAAATAATGTGTATTTTTAGAGAAATCTTCTTATATAATTACGCAAAAAAATCTGAGCTGCCATAGTTTTCAAAACAGCATAATTTCACTCTTCTCAATGATGAATCTGTTGTATTACACAAACTTTGAGTATTTAGCTTTATCAATGACATGTACTTTAAAAATGTTTTAGAGATCCTACCAGTCTTTGAAAACATCCTTGTTCCTTGTTTCAGATCGAGTTTTATGTATATTTTCTGCCTTGCAACTGATTATTCCAACATATGATGGATCGCCCAGGGAATCTAATTTTGATATTGCTTGTTTTGGCTGATTGTCTCCCCGTTGTAGCTGATTTCTTCATTATTGTGTAAATTTAGATCATGAGCTCATGTTTAGCTAAATAGCTGACCTTGTAAGAGGCTTAGGTGTGAACGCTCGTAAGCTTCATCAGAAAGTCCGCAAAGATTTTTTTGTGTCCCTCCAATGAGTGGCCCGCGACCACCCTGTTTTCTACATGTGTTGGTCCCATACTCCCCCTAGAGGCTGGGACTCAGACAGGGCTGCTTTGCGGCCCCCGATCTGGGGAAGTGGCAATGGGCGGCCTGTGACCCGGGCAGGAGTCTCTCCGCGGGTGTCCCAGGGACCAAACTTCCTTTGAACATCGGTCACCTGGCATGAAGCTACGATTTCCAGACCTATAGTTAGCTGTGCAGCGAGGTGTACTGCACGGACAGTTTCCACACACACTTCAAGTAAGAGGGCGGCCTGAGAGGAAAAGTGAGAGATTGGGCAGATGTGCAGACAAAGAAGGCGCCCTTTGTCCTGGGCCTAAATGATTGTTACACCCCACTGGGCCTTCCGGGCTCTGAGGGCAATGACATGGTTTCCCTCCACTCCTGCCCTATGTTCAGTCAAAGCAGAGATGGCCACACCAACTCTCTCAGTGAGGGCAGTGTTCCCACCTCCCTCAGCCACGCCCCCTCTCCGCAGGTTACCATGGACTACAGATGCTGCATTCTGAGGCCAGGGCGTTCCGAGAATGCCAAGGGCAGACATGATGGCCTTAAATGATTTCCTCTTGTGTCAGTTTTGGTAAACTTTAGGAGCTAGGCAATCTTCCACTTTACAGAAATGTTCAAATTTACTGGCATTTCAGATCATCTCTGCTATAACATTGTACTGATTCATTTTGTATATTCTTTACTTATGTTTTGGTTTTCCTTAATCAAAGTGTGTCTTTTAACTCTTTTCAAAGAATATTCTTTGGACTTACTACATCACCTAAATTTTATACGTTTTCTGTTGTACTAAGTTCGGCTCATAACTTTATTTATCTTTTTTCTATGTTCTCAGGGTTTATTGTTTTGATCTTCTGATGCCAATTAAAACACTTGGTTATTCATTTTATTAAATCTTTTTCTTATAAAGATTTGAACTTTTGAAGATTCCTACTTACTTGTAAGTTTCTAAGAGTCAGGTCCTCTACATTGTTGCTGGCCTAAGGCTTAGTTAACCGTATTGCAATATGTATATTGCCCTATTTTCCCCTCGGCTTTCTGTGATTCCCTACATCTCACCATTCTTTGCCGACAAGCCATTTGAAATACCCTTAATTTGTTTCACAGCCAATAAGTCTTTGAAATAATGTGTATTTTTAGAGGAATCTTCTTATATAATTAGGCAAAAAATCTGAGCTGCCGTAGTTTTCAAAATAGCATAATTTCACTCTTCTCAATGATGAATCTGTTGTATTACACAAACTTTGAGTATTTAGCTTTATCAATGACATGTACTTTAAAAATGTTTGAGAGATCCTACCAGTCTTTGAAAACATCCTTGTTCCTTGTTTCAGTTCGAGTTTTATGTATATTTTCTGCCTTGCAACTGATTATTCCAACATATGATGGATCGACCAGGGAATCTAATTTTGATATTGCTTGTTTTGGCTGCTTGTCTCCCCGTTGTAGCTGATTTCTTCATTATTGTGTAAATTTAGATCATGAGCTCATGTTTAGCTAAACAGCTGACCTTGTAAGAGGCTTAGGTGTGAACGCTCGTAAGCTTCATCAGAAAGTCCGCAAAGATTTTTTTGTGTCCCTCCAATGAGTGGCCCGCGACGACCCTGTTTTTTACAAGTGCTGGTCCAATAGTCCCTCTAGAGGCAGGGACTCAGACAGGGCTGCTATGCGGCCACCAATCTGGGGCAGGGTCCTTGGGCCGCATGTGGCAAGGGCAGGAGCCTCTCCGCGTGTGTCCCACGGACCCATCTGCCTTCGAACTTCGGTCACCTGGCAGGAAGCTTACGATGCCCAGACCTATGGTTAGCTGTGCAGCGAGGTGTACTGCACGGACAGGTTCCACACACACTTCATGTAATAGGGCGGCCTGAGTGGAAAGTTTAGAGTTTGGGCAGCTGTGCAGACAAAGAAGGCGCACTTTGGCCTGGGCCTAAATGCTTGTGAAACCGCACTGGGCCTTCCTGGCTCTGAGGGCCCAGCAACGGACGCTCTGCTCCCCTGCCATTTGTTCAGTCACAGCAGAGATGGCGACACTCACTCCCTCAGTGAGGGCAGTGTTCCAACCTCCCTCAGCCCCGCCCCCTCTCCGCAGGTTATCATGGACTACTGATGCTGCATTCTGAGGCCAGGGTGTTCCGAGAATTACAAGGGCAGACATGATGATCTTAAATGGTTTCCTCTTGTGTCAGTTTTGGTAAACTTTAGGAGCTAGGAAATGGACCACTTTACACAAATGTTCTAATTTACTGGCATTTCAGATCTTCTCTGCTATAACATTGTCCTGATTCTTTCTGTATATTCTTTACTTATCTTTTTGTTTTCCTTAATCAAAGTGTGTCTTTTAAATCTTTTCAAAGAATATTCTTCGGACGTACTACATCACATGAATTTTATACGTTTTCTGTTGTATTAAGTTCTGCTCATATCTTTATTTATCTTTTTTCTATGTTCTCAGGGTTTATTGTTTTGATCTTCTGATGTCAATTAAAACACTTGGTTATTCATTTTCATAAATATTTTTACTTATAAAGATTTGAACTTTTGAAGATTCCAGCTTACTTGTAAGTTTCTAAGCGTCAGGTCCTCTACATTGTTGCTGGCCTAAGGCTTAGTTAACCGTATAGCAATATATATATTGCCCTATATTCCCCTCGACTTTCTGTGATTCCCTACATCTCACCTTTCTTTGCAGACAAGCCATTTGATATACCCTTACCTTATTTCACAGCCAATAAGTCTTTGAAATAATGTTTATGTTTTAGAGAAATTTTCTTATATAATTAGCTAGAAAATCTGACCTGCCATAGTTTTCAAAACAGCATAATTTCACTCTTCTCAATGATGAATCTGTTGTATTACAAAATCTTTGAGTATTTAGCTTTATCAATGACATGTACTTTAAAAATGTTTTAGAGCTCCTACCAGTCTTTGAAAACATCCTTGTTCCTTGTTTCAGTTCCAGTTTTATGTATATTTTCTGCCTTGCACTTGATTATTCCAACATCTGATGGATGGCCTAGGGAATCTAATTCTGGTATTGATTGTTTTTGCTGTTTGTCTCCCCCTTGTAGCTGATTTCTCCATTATTGTGTAAATTTAGATCGTGAGCTCATGTTTAGCTAAACATCTGACCTTGTAAGAGGCTTAGGTGTGAACGCTCGTAAGTTTCAGCAAAAAGTCGGCAAAGATTTATTTGTGTCCCTCCAATGAGTTGCCCGCGAGGACCCCGTTTTCTACAAGTGTTGTTCCAATACTCCCTCTAGAGGCAGGGACACAGACAGGGCTGCTTTTTGGTCCCCGATATGGGGCAGGGGCAGTCGGTGGCCTGTGGACCATGCAGGATCCTCTTGAAGTGTGTCGCAGGGACCCATCTGCCTGTGAACTTCGGTCACCTGGCAGGAAGCTAGGATGTCCAGACCTATGGGTAGCTGTGCAGCCAGGTGTACTGCGCGGACAGGTTACACACACACTTCAAGTAAGAGGGAGGGCTGCGTGGAAAAGTGAGAGTTTGGGCAGCTGTGCAGAAAAGATTGTGCACTTTGGCCTGGGCCTAAATGCTTGTGAAACCGCACTGGGCCTGCCGGGCTCTGAGGGCCCTGCACTGGACGACCTGCTCCCCTGCCCTTTGTTCAGTCACAGCAGAGATGGCCACACCGTCTCCCTTAGTGACGGCAGTGTTCCAGCCTCCCTCAGCACCGCCCCCTTTCCGCAGGTTCCCATGGACTACAGATGCTGCATTCTGAGGCCAGGATGTTCCGAGAATGCCACGGGCAGACAGGATGACCTAAAATGATTTCCTCTTGTGTCAGTTTTGGTAAACTTTAGGAGATAGGAAATGGTCCACTTTACAGAAATGTTCAAATTTACTCGCATTTCAGATCTTCTCTGCTATAACATTCTCCTGATTCTTTCTGTATATACTTGACTTATGTTTTTGTGTTCCTTAATCAAAGTGTGTCATTAAATCTTTTCCATGAATATTCTTTGGACTTACTACATCACCTGAATTTTATACGTTTTCTGTTGTATTAAGTTCTGCTCATATCTTTATTTATCTTTTTTCTATGTTCTCAGGGTTTATTGTTTTGATCTTCTGATGTCAATTAAAACACTTGGTTATTCATTTTCATCAATCTTTTTACTTATAAAGATTTGAACTTTTCAAGATTCCACCTTACTTGTAAGTTTCTTAGGGTTAGGTCCTCTACATTGTGGCTGGCCTAAGGCTTAGTTCACAGTGTAGCTATATATGTATTGACCTATTTTCCCCTGGGCTTTCTGTGATTCCCTACATCTAACCTTTCTTTGCAGACAAGCCATTTGAAATACACTTAACTTATTTCACAGCCAGTAAGTCTTTGTAATAATGTCTATTTTTTAGAGAAATCTTCTTATATAATTAGGCAGAAAATCTGACCTGCCATAGTTTTCAAAACAGCATAATTTCACTCTTCTCAATGATGTATCTGTTGTATTACACAACCTTTGAGTATTTAGCTTTATCAATGACATGTATTTTAAAAATATTTTAGTGATCCTACCAGTCTTTGAAAACATCCATTTTCCTTGTTTCATTTCCAGTTTTATGTATATTTTCTGCCTTGCATCTGATTATTCCAACATCTGTTGGATTGCCTAGGGAATCTATTTCTGGTATTGATTGTTTTTGCTGATTGTCTCCCCCTTGTAGCTGATTTCTTCATTATTGTGTAAATTTAGATCATGAGCTCATGTTTAGCTAAACAGCTGACCTTGTAAGAGGCTTAGGTGTGAACTCTCGTAAGCTTCATCAGAAAGTCGGCAAAGATTTATTTGTGTCCCTCCAATGAGTGGCCCGTGAGGACCCAGTTTTCTACAAGTGTTTGTCCAATACTCCCTGTTGAGGCACGGACTCAGAAAAGGTTGCTTTGCGGCCCCCGATGTGGTACAGGGTAAATTGGCGTCCTGTGGCCCGGGCACGAGCCTTGCAGCATGTGTCCCAGCTACCCATCTGCCTGAAAACTTCGGTCTCCTGGCAGGAAGCTACGATGCCCAGACCTATGGTTAGCTGCGCAGCAAGTTGTACTACATGGACAGATTCCACACACACTTCACGTAAGAGGGCAGGCTGAGTGGAAAGGTGAGAGTTTGGGCAGCTGTGCAGACAATGAAGGCGCCCTTTGGCCTGGGCCTAAATGCTTTTGACACACCACTGGGCCTGCCGGGCTCTGAGGGCCTTGCCCAGACTCCTTCTTCCACTGCCCTTTCTTCAGTCACAGCAGAGATGGCCACACCCACTCCCTCAGTGAGGGCAGTGTTCCAAACTCCCTCAGCACCGCCCACTCTCCGCAGTTTACCATGGACTACCGATGTTGCATACTAAGGCCAGGGCGTTCCGAGAATGCCAAGGGCAGACATAATGACCTTAAATGGTTTCCTCTAGTGTCAGTTTTGGTAAACTTTAGGAGCTAGGAAATGGTCCACTTTACCGAAATGTTCAAATTTACTGGCATTCCAGATGTTCTCTGCTATAACATTGTCCTGATTCTTTCTGTATATTCTTTACTTATGTTTTTGTTTTCCTTAGTCAAAGTGTGTCTTTTACATCTTTTCAAAAATATTCTTTGGACTTACTACATCACCTGAATTTTATACTTTTTCTGTTGTATTAAGTTCTGCTCATATCTTTATTTATCTTTTTTCTATGTTCTCAGGGTTTATTGTTTTGATATTCTGATGTCAATTAAAACAATTGGTTATATATTTTCATAAATCTTTTTACTTATAAAGATTTGAACTTTTGAAGATTCCAACTTACTTGTAAGTTTCTAAGGGTCAGGTCCTCTACGTTGTTGCTGGCCTAAGGCTTAGTTCACCATATAGCAATGTATATATTGACTGATTTTCCCCTCGACTTTCTGTGATTCCCTACATCTCACCTTTCTTTGCAGACAAGCCATTTGAAATACCCTTATCTTATTTCACAGCCAATAAGACTTTGAAATAATGTGTATTTTTTAGAGAAATCTTCTTATATAAATAGGCAGAAAATCTGACCTGCCATAGTTTTCAAAACAGCATAATTTCACTCTTCTCAATGATGAATCTCTTGTATTACACAACGTTTGAGTATTTAGCTTTATCAATGAAATGTACTTTAAAAATGTTTTAGAGATCCTATCAGGCTTTGAAAACATCCTTGTTCCTTGTTTCCGTTACAGTTTTATGTATATTTTCTGCCTTGCACCTGATTATTCCAACATCTGATAGATGGCCTAGGGAATCTAATTCTGGTATTGATTGTTTTTGCTGTTTGTCTCCCCCTTGTAGCTGATTTCTTCATTATTGTGTAAATTTAGATCATGAGCTCATGTTTAGCTAAACAGCTGACCTTGTAAGAGGCTTAGTTGTGAACGCTCGTAAGCTTCAGCGGAATGTCGGCAAATATTTATTTATGTCCCTCCAATGAGTTACCCGCAAGGACCCCGTTTTCTACAAGTGTTGGTCCAATACTCCCTCTAGAGGCAGGGACACAGACAGGGCTGCTTTGCGGGCCCTGATATGGGGCAGGGGCACTCGGTGGCCTGTGGACCGGGCAGGGTCCTCTCCTCGTGTGTCACAGGGACGCATCTGCCTGCGAACTTCGGTCAACTGGCAGGAAGCTACGATGCCCAGACCTATGGTTAGCTCTGAGGCGAGGTGAACTGCGTGGAGAGGTTCCACACACACTTCAAGTAAGAGGGCGGCCTGAGCTGAAAGGTGAGAGTTTGGGCAGCTGTGCACACAAAGAAGGCGCCCTTTGGCCTGGGCCTAAATTCTTGTGAAACCGCACTGGGCCTGCCGGGCTCTGAGGGCCCTGCACTGGACGACCTGCTCCCCTGACCTTTGTTCAGTGACAGCAGAGATTGCCACACCCACTCCCTCAGTGAGGGCAGTCTTCCAACCTCCCTCAGCCCCTCCCCCTCTCCCCAGTTTACCATGGACTACAGATGCTGCATTCTGAGGCCAGGACTTTCCGAGAATGCCAAGGGCAGACATGATGACCTTAAAGGATTTCCTCTTGTGTCAGTTTTGGTAAACTTTAGGAGGTAGGAAATGGTTCACTTTACACAAATGTTCAAATCTACTGGCATTTCATATATTCTCTGCTATAACATTGTCCTGATTCTTTCTGTATATTCTTTACTTATGTTTTTGTTTCCCTTAATCAAAGTGTGTCTTTTAAATGTTTCAAAGAATATTCTTTGGACTTACTACATCACCTGAATTTTATACATTTTCTGTTGTATTAAGTTCTTCTCATATCTTTCCATATCTTTTATCTATGTTCTCAGGGTTTATTGTTTTGATCTTCTGATGTCAATTAAAACACTTGGTTATTCATTTTCATAAATCTTTTTACTTATAAAGATTTGATCGTTTGATGATTCCAGCTTACTTGTAAGTCTCTAAGGGTCAGGTCCTCTACATTGTTGCTGGCCTAAGGCTTAGTTCTCCATATAGCAATGTATATATTGACCTATTTTCCCCTCGGCTTTCTGTGATTCCCTACATCTCACCTTTCTTTGCAGACAAGCCATTTCAAATACCCTTAACTTATTTCACAGCCAATAAGTCTTTGAAATAATGTGTATTTTTTAGAGAAATCTTATATAATTAGGCAGAAAATCTGACCTGCCATAATTTTCAAAACAGCATAATTTCATTCTACTCAATGATGAATCTGTTGTATTACGCAACCTTTGAGTATTTAGCTTTATCAATGACATGTACTTTAAAAATATTTTAGAGATCCTATCAGGATTTGAAAACATCCTTGTTCCATGTTTCAGGTCCAGTTTTGTGTATATTTTCTGGCTTGCACCTGATTATTCCAACATCTGATGGATGGCCTAGGGAATCTAATTCTGGTATTGATTGTTTTTGCTGATTCTCTCCACTTGTAGCTGATTTCTTCATTATTGTGTAAATTTAGATCATGAGCTCATGTTTAGCTAAAGAGCTGACCTTGAAAGAGGCTTAGGTGTGAACGCTCGTAAGCTTCAGCAGAAAGTCGGCAAAGATTTATTTGTGTCCCTCCAATGAGTTGCCCGCGAGGACCCCGTTTTCTACAAGTGTAGGTCCAATACTCCCTCTAGAGGCAGGGGCCTCAGACAGGGCTGCTTTGCGGCCCCCGATATGGGGCAGGGGCAGTGGGCGGCCTGCGGCCAGGGCAGGAGCCTCTCCACGTGTGTCACAGGGACCAATCTGCCTGCAAACTTTGGGCACCCGGCAGGAAGCTACGATGCCCAGACCTATGGTTAGCTCTGCAGCGAGGTGTACTGCGCGGACAGCTTCCACAAACCCTTCAAGTAAGAGGGCAGCCTGAGTGGAAAGGTGAGAGTTTGGGCAGCTCTGCAGATAATGAAGGCTCCCTTTGGCCTGGGCCTAAATGCTTGTGACACCCTACTGGGCCTGCCGGGCTCTGAGGGCCCTACCCTGGGCCCCCCGCTCCCCTGCCCTTTTTTCACTCAAGCAGAGTTGGCCACAACCACTCCCTCAGTGAGGGCAGTGTTCCAAACTCCCTCAGCCCCGCCCCCTCTCCACAGGTTACCATAGACAACAGATGCTGCATTCCGAGGCCTGGGCATTCCGAGAATGACAAGGGCAGACATGATGACCTTAAATGATTTCCTCTTGTGTCAGTTTTGGTAAACTGTAGGAGATAGGAAATGGTCCACTTTACAGAAATGTTCATATATACTGTCATTTCATATATTCTCTGATATAACATTTTCCTGATTCTTTTGTATATTCTTTACTTATGATTTTGTTTTCCTTAATCAAAGTGTGTCTTAAATCTTTTCAAAGAATATTTTTTGGACTTAATACATCACCTGAATTGTATTCGTTTTCTGTTGTATTAAGTTCTGCTCATATCATTATTTATCATTTTTCTGTGTTCTAAGGGTTTATTGTTTTTATCTTCTAATGTCAATTAAAACACTTGGTTATTCATTTTTATAAATCTTTTTACTTATAAAGATTTGAACTATTGAAGATTCCAGCTTACTTGTAAGTTTCTAAGGGTCAGGTCCCCTACATTGTTGCTGGCCTAAAGCTTAGTTCAACATATAGCAATGCATATATTGACCTATTTTCCCCACGGCTTTCTGTGATTCCCTACGTCACACCTTTCTTTGCAGACAGGCCTTTTGAAATACGCTTAACTTATTTCACAGCCAATAAGTCTTGGAAATAATGTGTATTTTTTAGAGAAATATTCTTGTATAATTATTCAGAAAATCTGACCTGCCATAGTTTTCAAAACAGCATAATTTCACTCCTCTCAATGATGAATCTGTTGTATTACACAACCTCTGAGTATTTAGCTTTATCAATGACATGTACTTTAAAAATGTTTTGAGATCCTACCAGTCTTTGAAAACATCCTTGTTCCTTGTTTCAGTTCCAGTTTAGTGTATATTTTCTGCCTTGAACCTGATTATTCCAACATCTGATGGATGGCCTAGGAAATCTAATTCTGGAATTGATTGTTTTTGCTGATTATCTCCCCTTGTAGCTGATTTCTTCATTATTGTGTAAATTTAGATCATGAGCTCATGTTTAGCTAAACAGGTGACTTTGTAAGTGGATTAGCTGATAATCCTCCTAAGCTTCAGCAGAAAGTCGGAAAATGTTTATTTGTGTCCCTCCAATGAGTTGCCCGTGAGGACCCCGTTTTTTACAAGTGTTGGTCCAATACTCCCTTTAGATTCATGGACCCAGACAAGGTAGCTTTGCGGCCCCCGATGTGGTGCAGGGGCACTTCGCAGCCTCGGGTCCAGGCAGGAGTATCTCCGCATGTGTCGCAGGGACCCATCTGCCTGCGAAATTCGGTCACCTGGCAGGAAGGTTCGATGCCCAGACCTACGGTTATCTATGCAGCGAGGTGTACAGCGTGGACAGGTTCCACACACACTTCAAGTTACAGGGCGGCCTGAGTGGAAAGTTGAGAGTTTGGGCAGCTTTGCAGACCATAAAGGAGTCTTTTGACCTGGGCATAAATGCTTGTGACACCCCACTGGGGCTGCCGTGCACTGAGTGCCCTGAACTGGACACCTTGCTCCCCTACCCTTTGTTCAGTCACAGCAGAGATGCCCACACCCACTCCCTCAGTGAGGGCAGTGTTCCCACCTCCCTCAGCCCCAACCCCTCTCCGCAGGTTACCATGGACTACAGATGCTGCATTCTGAGGCCAGGGCATTCTGAGAATGCCAAGGGCAGACATGATAACCTTAAATGATTTCCTCTTGTGTCAGTTTTCATAAACATTAGGAGCTAGGTAATCGTCCACTTTACAGAAATGATCAAATATACTGGCATTTCATAAATTCTCTGCTATTACATTGCCCTGATTCTTTCTGTATTTTCTTTAATTATGTTTTTGTTTTCCTTAATCAAAGTGTGTCTTTTAAATCTTGTCAAAGAATATTCTTTGGACTTACTACATCACCTGAATTTTATACGTTTTCTGTTGTATTAAGTTCTGCTCATATCTTTATTGATCTTTTTCCTATGTTCTCAGGGTTTATTGTTATGATCTTCTGAAGTCAATTAAAACACTTGGTTATTCAGTTTTATACATCTTTTTTACGTATAAAGCTTTGAACTTTTGAAGATTCCAGCTTACTTGTAAGTATCTAAGGGTCACGTCCTCTACATTGTTGCTGGACAAAGGCTTAGTTCACCATATAGCAATGTATATATTGACCTATTTTCCCCTCGAGTTTCTGTGATTCCCTACATCTCACCTTTGATTGCAGACAAGCCATTTGAAATACCCTTAACTTATTTCACAGCCAATAATTCTTTGAAATAATGTGTATTTTTTAGAGAATTCTTCTTATATAATTAGGCAGAAAATCTGACCTGCCATAGTTTTCAAAACAGCATAATTTCACTCTTCTCAATGATGAATCTGTTGTATTACACAACCTTTGAGTATTTAGCTTTATCAATGACATGCACTTTAAAAAGGTTTCAGAGATCCTACCAGTCTTTTAAAACATCCTTGTTCCTTATTTCAGTTCCAGTTTTATGTATATTTTCTGCCTTGCACCTTTTTATTCCAACATCTGATGGTTGGCCTAGGGAATCTAATTCTGGTATTGATTGTTTTTGCTGATTGACTCCCCCTTGTAGTTGATTTCTTCATTATTGTGTAAATTTACACCATGAGCTCATGTTTAGCTAAACAGCTGACCTTGTAAGAGCCTTAGGTGTGAACGCTCGTAAGCTTCATCAGAAAGTCAGCAAAGATTTATTTGTGTCCCTCCAATGAGTTGCCCGCGGGTACCCCGTTTTCTACAAGTGTTGGTCCACTACTCCCTCTAGAGGCAGGGAGACAGACAGGGCTTCTTTTCGGACCCCGATCTGAGGCAGGGGCTGTCGGCGGCCTGTGACCCGGGCTGGAGCCTCTCCGCGTGTGTCCCAGGTACACATCTGCCTGCGAACTTCGGTCACCTGGCAGGAAGCTACGATGCCCAGACCTTTGGTTAGTTGTGCACCGAGGTGTACTTCTCGGACAGATTCCACAAACACTTCAAGTAAGAGGGCGCACCGAGTGGAAAGGTGAGAGCCTGGGCAGCTGTGCAGACAAAGAATGCGACCTTTGGCCTGAGACTAAATGCTTGTGACACCCCACTGGGCCAGCCGGACTTTGAGGGTCCTGCCCTGGGCCTTCTGCTCCCCTGCCATTTGTTCAAGAGCAGCAGATATGGCCACACCCACTCCTTCATTTAGGGCAGTGTTCCAACCTCCCTCAGCCCCGCCCACTCTCCGCAGGTTACCATGGACTACAGATGCTGCATTCTGAGGCCAGGGCGTTCCGAGAATGCCAAGGGCAGACATGATGACCTTAAATGATTTCCTCTTGCTTCAGTTTTGGTAGACATTAGGAGCTGGGAAATGGTCCACTTTACAGAAATGTTCAAATTTACTGGAATTTCTTATATTCTCTGCTATAACATTGTCCTGATTCTTTGGTATATTCTTGACTTATGTTTTTGTTTTCCTTAATCAAAGTGTGTCTTTTATATCTTTTCAAAGAATATTCTTTGGACTTACTACATCACCTCAATTTTATACGTTTTCTGTTGTATTAAGTTCTGCTCATATCTTTATTTATGTTTTTTCTATGTTCTCAGGGTTTATTTGTTTGATCTTCTGATGTCAATTAAAACACTTGGTTATTCATTTTAATCAATCTTTTTACTTATAAAGATTTGAACTTTTGAAGATTCCAGCTTACTTGTATGTTTCTAAGGGTCAGGTCCTCTACATTGTTGCAGGGCTAATGCTTAGTTCACAATATAGCAATGTATATATTGCCATATTTTCCCCTCGACTTTCTGTGATTCCTTATATCTCAACTTTCTTTGCACACAAGCCATTGAAATACCCTTAACTTATTTCACAGCCAATAAGTCTTTGAAATAATGTGTATTTTTTAAAGAAATCTTGTTATATAATTAGGCAGAAAATCTGAACTGCCATAGTTTTCAAAACAGCATAATTTCACTCTTCTCAATGATGAATCTGTTGTATTACATAACCTTTGAATATTTAGCTTTATCATTGACATATACTTTAAAAAGTTTTCAGAGAACCTACCAGTCTTTGAAAACATCCATGTTCCTTGTTTCAGTTCCAGTTTTATGTATATTTTCTGCCTTGCACCTGATTATTCCAACCTCTGATGGATGGCCTAGGGAATCTTATTCTGGTATTGATTGTTTTTGCAGATTGTCTCCCCTTGTAGCTGATTACTTCATTATTGTGTAAATTTAGATCATGACCTCATGTTTAGCTAAACAGCTGACCTTGTAAGAGGCTTAGGTGTGAACGCTCGTAATCTTCAGCAGGATGTCGGCAAAGATTTATTTGTGTCGCTCCAATGAGTTGCCCGTGAGGACCACGTTTTCTACAAGTGTTGGTCCAATACTCCCTCTAGAGGCAGGGACTCAGAGCGGGCTGCTTTGTGGCCCCCGGTCTGGGGCAGGGGCTGTGGGCAGCTTATGGCCTGAACAGGAGGCCCTCCACGTGTGTCCTAGGGAACCATCTGCCTGCGATCTATGTACCTGGTAGGAAGCTACGAAGCCCAGACCTATGGTTAGCTGTGCACAGAGGTGTACTGCGCGGACAGGTTCCACACACACTTCAAGTAAGAGGGCGGCCTGAGTAGAAAGGTGAGAATTTGGGCAGCTGTTCAGACAAAGATGGCGCTCTTTGGCCTGGGCCTTAATGCGTGTGACACCCCATTGTGCCTGCGGCTCTGACGGCCCTGTCCTGGGCCCCCTGCTCGCCTGCCCTTTGTTCCTTCACAGCAGAGATGGCCACACCCACTCCGTCAGTGAGGGCAGTGTTCCATTCTCCCTCAGCCCCGCCCCGTCTCCGCACGTTATCATGGACTACAGATGCTGCTTTCTGTGGCCAGGGCGTTCGGAGACTGCCAAGTGCAGACATGATGACCTTTAATGATTTCCTCTTGTGTCAGTTTTCGTAAATTTTAGGAGCTAGGAAATGGTCCACTTTACAGAAATATTCAAATTTCCTGGCATTTCACATATTCTCTGCTATAACATTGTCCTGATTCTTTCTATATATTCTTTAATTATATTTTTGTTTTGTTAATCAAAGTGTGTCTTTTAAATCTTTTCGACGAATATTCTTTGGACTTACTAAATCACCTCAATTTTACTCGTTTTCTGTAGTATTAAGTTCGGCTCATATCTTTATTTATCTTTTTTCTATGTTCTCAGAGTTTGTTGGTTTGGTCTTCTGATGTCAATTAAAACACTTGGTTATTCATATTAATAAAACTTTTTACTTAAAAAGATATGAACTTTTGAATATTACAGCTTACTTGTAAATTACTAAGGGTCAGTTCCTCTACGTTGTTGCTGGCGTAAGGCTTAGTTCACCCTATACCAATGTATACATTGACCTATTTTCCCCTCGACTTTCTGTGATCCCTACATCTCACGTTACTTTGCAGACAAGCCATTTGAAATACCCTTAACTTATTTCACAGCCAATAAGTCTTTGAAATAATGTGTATTTTTTCGAGAAATCTTCGTATATAATTAGGCAGAAAATCTGACCTGCCATAGTTTTCAAAACAGCATAATTTCACTATTCTCAATGATGAATCTGTTA
The DNA here is from genome assembly GCF_964165515.1 of Mesoplodon bidens. Lineage (NCBI taxonomy): Eukaryota > Metazoa > Chordata > Mammalia > Artiodactyla > Ziphiidae > Mesoplodon > Mesoplodon bidens. The sequence continues at coordinate 1,636,813 of NW_027671362.1, forward strand.
TATTACACAACCTTTGAGTATTTAGCTTTTTCAATGACATGTAATTTAAAAATGTTTTAGAGATCCTACCAGTCTTTGAAAACATCCTTTTTCTTTCTTTCAGTTCCAGTTTTATGTATATTTTCTGCCTTGCTTCTGATTATTCCAACATCTGATGGATGGCCTAGGGAATCTAATTCTGGTATTGATTGATTTTGCTGACTGTCTCCCCCTTGTAGCTGATTTCTTCATTATTGTGTAAATTTAGATCATGAGCTCCTGTTTAGCCAAACAGCTGACCTTGTAAGAGGCTTAGGTGTGAACGCTCGTAAGCTTCATCAGAAAGTCTGCAAAGATTTATTTGTGTCCCTCCAATGAGTTTCCTGCAAAGACCCCGTTTTCTACGAGTGTTGGTGTAATACTCCCTCTAGAGGCAGGGACTCGGACAGGGCTGCTTTGCGGCCCCCGATCTGGGGAAGGAAAAGTGGGCGGCCTGTGTCCCGGTCAGGAACCTCTTCGAATGTGTCCCAGAGAATCATCTGCCTGCGATCCTCGGTCACCTGGCAGGAAGCTACGATGCCCAGACCTATGATTAGCTGCGCAGCGAGGTGTACTTTGCGGACAAGTTCCTCACACACTTCAAGTAAGATGGCGGCCTGGGTGTAAAGATGAGAGTTTGGGCAGCTCTGCAGACAAAGATGGAGCTCTTTTGCCTCGGCCTTAATGCGTGTGACACCCCATTGTGCCTGGCGGCTCTGACGGCCCTGCCCTGGCCACCCTGCTCCCCTGACCTTTGTTCAGTCACAGCAGAGATGGCCACACCCACTCCCTCAGTGAGGGCAGTGTTCCAGCGTCCCTCAGCCCAGCCCCCTCTCCGCATGTTACCAAGGACTACAGATGCTGCATTCTGAGGCCAGGGCGTTCCGAGAATGCCAAGGGCAGACATGATGACCTTAAATGATTACCCCTTGTGTCAGTTTTGGTAAACTTTAGGAGCTAGGAAATGGTCCACTTTACAGAAATGTTCAAATTTACTAGCATTTCAGATCTTCTATGCTATAACATTGTCCTGATTCTTTCTGTATATTCTTGACTTATGTTTTTGTTTTCCTTAATCAAAGTGTGTCTTTTAAATCTTTTCAAAGAATATTCTTTGGACTTACTACATCACCTGAATTTTATACGTTTTCTGTTGTATTAAGTTCTGCTCATATCTTGACTTATCTTTTTTTATGTTCTCAGGGTTTATTGTTTTGATATTCTGATGTCAATTAAAACACTTGGTTATTCATTTTTATAAATCTTTTTACTTATAAATATCTGAACTTTTGAAGATTCCAGCTTACATGTAAGTTTCTAAGGGTCATGTCCTCTACATTGTTGCTGGACTAAGGCTTAGTTCACCATATAGCAATGTATATATAGCCCTATTTTCACCTCGATTTTCTGTGATTCCCTACATGTCACCTTTCTTTTCAGACAAACCATTTGAAATAACCTTAACTTATTTCACAGCCATTAATTATCTGAAATAATATGTATTTTTTAGAGAAATCTACTTATATAATTAGGCAGAAAATCTGACCTGCCATAGTTTTCAAAACAGCATAGTTTCACTCTTCTCAATGATGAATCTGTTGTATTACACAACCTTTGAGTATTTAGCTTTATCAATGACATGTACTTTAAAAATATTTTAGATATCCTACCAGTCTTTGAAAACATCCATGTTCCTTGTTTCAGTTTCAGTTTTATGTATATTTTCTGCCTTGCACCTGATTAATCCAACATCTGATGGATGGCCTAGGGCATCTAATTCTGGTATTGATTGTTTTTGCGGATTGTCTCCCCCTTGTAGCTGATTTCCTCATTATTGTGTAAATTTAGATCATGAGCTCAGGTTTAGATAAACAGCTGACCTTGTAAGAGGCTTAGGTGTGAACGCTCGAAAGCTTCATCAGAAAGTCGGCAAAGATTTATTTGTGTCCCTCCAATGAGTTGCCCGCGAGGACCCCGTTTTCCTTAAGTGTTGGTCCAATACTCCCTCTAGAGGCAGGGACTCACACAGGGCTGCTTTGCGGCCGCCGATCTGGGTCAGGGACTTTGGGCCGCCCGTGGTCCAGGCATGAGCCTCTCCGCGTGTGTCCCACGGACCCATCTGCCTGCGAACTTCGGTCACCTGGCAGGAAGCTACAATGCCCAGACCTATGCCTAGCTCTGCAGCGTGGTGTACTGCGCGGACAGGTGCCACACACACTTCAAGTAAGATGGTGGACTGAGTGGAAAGGTGAGAGATTGTGCAGCTGTGAAGACAAAGAAGACGCTCTTTGGATTGGGCCTAAATGCTTGTGACAACCCACTGGGCCTGCCGGGCTCTGAGGGACTTGCCCTGGGCACCCTGCTCCCCTGTCTTTTGTTCAGTCATAGCAGAGATGGCCAAACCCATTCCCTCAGTGAGGGCTGTGTTCCAAAATCCCTCAGCCCCGCCCACTCTCCGCAGGTTACCATGGCCTACAGATGCTGCATTCTGAGGCCAGGGTGTTCTGAGAATGATATGGGCAGACATGATGACCTTAAAGGATTTCCTCTTGTGTCAGTTTTGGTAAACTTTAGGACCTAGGAAATGGTCCACTTTACAGAAATGTTCCAATTTACTGGCATTTCATATATTCTCTGCTATAACATTGTCCTGATTATTTCTGTATATTCTTTACATATGTTTTTGTTTTCCTTAATCAAAGTGTGTCTTTTAAATCTTTTCAAAGAATATTCTTTGGACTTACTACTTCACCTCAATTTTATACGTTTTCTGTTGTATTAAGTTCTGCTCATATCTTTATTTATGTTTTTTCTATGTTCTCATGGTTTATTGTTTTGATCATCTGATGTCAATTAAAACACTTGGTTATTCATTTTGATAAATCTTTTTACTTATAAAGATTTGAACTTTGGAAGATTCCAGCTTACTTGTAAGTTTATAGGTGTCAGGTCCTCTACATTGTTGCTGGCCTAAGGCTTAGTTCACCATATAGCAATGTATATATTGACCTATTTTCCCCTCGACTGTATGTGATTCCCTACATCTCAACTTTCTTTGCACACAAGCCATTTGACATACCCTTAACTTATTTCACAGCCAATAAGTCTTTGAAATAATGTGTATTTTTTCGAGAAATCTTCGTATATAATTAGGCAGAAAATCTGACCTGCCATAGTTTTCAATACAGCATAATTTCACTGTTCTCAATGATGAATCTCTTTTATTACAGAAACTTTGAGTATCTAGCGTTATCAATGACATGTACTTAAAAAAGTTTTAGAGATCCTACCAGTCTTTGAAAACATCCTTTTTCTTTGTTTCAGTTCCAGTTTTATGTGTATTTTCTGCCTTGCACCTGATTATTCCAACATCTGATGGATGGCCTAGGGAATCTAATTCTGGTATTGATTGTTTTTGCTGATTGTCTTCCCCTTGTAGCTGATTTATTCATTATTGTGTAAATTTAGATCATGAGCTCATCTTCAGCCAAACAGCTGACCTTGTAAGAGGGTTAGGTGTGAACGCTCGTAAGCTTCATCAGAAAGTCTGCAAAAATTTATTTGTGTCCCTCCAATGAGTTTCCTGCAAGGACCCCGTTTTCTACAAGTTTTGGTCAAATACTCCCTCTAGAGGCAGGGATTCGGACAGGGCTGCTTTGCGGCCCCCGATCTAAGGAAGGGGCAGTGGGCGGCCAGAAGCCCGTTCAGGAGCCTCTCCGAATGTGTCCTAGGCACCCATCTGCCTGCGAACTTCGGTCACCTGGCAGGAAGCTACGATGCCCAGACATATGGTTAGCTGTGCAGCGAAATGTACTGCGCGGACAGGTTCCACACACACTTCAAGTAAGAAGGCATCCTTAGTGGAAAGGTAAGAGTTGGGCAGCTGTGCAGACAAAACAGGCTCTCTTTGGCCTGGGCCTAAATTCTTATGAAACCGTACTGGCCCTGCCCGTCTCTGTGGGCCCTGCACTGGACGCCCTGCTCCACTGTCCTTTGTTCAGTCACAGCAGAGATGGCCACACCCACTACCTCAGTGAGGGCATTGTTTCAGCCGCCCTCAGCCGCGCCCCCTCTCCGCAGGTTACCATGGACTACAGATGCTGCATTCTGAGGCCAGGGCGTTCCGAGAATGCCAAGGGCAGACATGATGACCTTAAATGATTTCCTCTTGTGTCAGTTTTGGTAAACTTTAGGAGCTAGGAAATGGTCCACTTTACAGAAATATTCAAATTTACTGGCATTTCATGTATTCTCTGCTATAACATTGTCCTGATTCTTTCTCTATATTCTTTACTTATGTTTAAGTTTTCCTTAATCAAACTCTGTCTTTCAAATCTTTTCAAAGGATATTCTTCGGACTTACTACATCAGCTGAATTGTATACGTTTTCTGTTGTATTAAGTTCTGCTCCTATCTTTATTTATCTTTTTTCTATGTTCTCAGGGCTTAATGCATTGATCTTCTGATGTCAATTAAAACACTTGTTTATTCATTTTCATAAATCTTTTTACTTATAAATATTTGAACTTTTGAAGATTCCAGCTCACATGTAAGTTTCTAAGTGTCACGTCCTCTACATTGTTGCTGGACTAAGGCTTAGTTCTCCATATAGCAATGTATATAGACACATATTTTCCCCTCGACTTTCTGTGATTCCCTACATCTCACCTTTCTTTGCAGACAAGTCATTTGAAATAACCTTAAATTATTTCACAGCCAATAAGTGTTTGAAATAATGTGTATTTTTTACAGAACTCTTCTTATATAATTAGGCAGAAAATCTGACCTGCCATAGTTTTCAAAACAGCATAATTTCACTATTTTCAATGTTGAATCTGTTGTATTACAAAACTATGAGTATTTAAATTTTTCAAAGACATGTATTTTACAAATATTTTAGAGATCGTACAAGTCTTTGAAAACATCCTTCTTCCTTGTTTCAGTTCCAGTTGTATGTATATTTTCTTTCTTGCACCTGATTATTCCAACGTCAGATCGATGGCCTAGGGAATCTAATTCTGGTATTGATTGTTTTGCTGATTGTCTCTCCCTGTAGCTGATTTCTTCATTATTGTGTAAATTTAGATCATGAGCTCATGTTTAGCTAAACAGCTGACCTTGTAAGAGGCTTAGGTGTGAACACTCGTAAGCTTCATCAGAAAGTCCGCAAAGATTTATTTGTGTCCCTCCAATGAGTTGCCCGCGCGTACCCCGTTTTCTACAAGTGTTGGTCCAATACTCCCTCTAGAGGCACGGCCTCAGACAGGGCTGCTTTTTGCCCCACGATCTGGGGCAGTGGCAGTGGGCGGCCACTGACCTGGGCAGTAGGCTCACTTCGGGTGTCCCAGGGACCCATCTGCCAGCGAACTTCGGTCACCTGGCAGGAAACTACGATGCCCAGAGCTATGGTTAGCTGTGCAGCGAGGTGTACTGTGCGGACAGGTTCCACATGCACTTCAAGTAAGGTGGCGGCCTGCGTAAAACTGTGAAAGTTTTGGCAGATGTGCAGACAAAGAAGGAGCCCTTTGTCCTGGTTCTAAATGCTTGTGACACCCCACTGAGCCTGCCGGGCTCTCAGGGCCCTGCCCTGGGCCCCCTGCTCCCCTGCCTTTGTTCAGTCACAGCAGAATTGGCCACACCCACTCCCACTGTGAGGGCAGTGTTCCAAACTCCCTCAGCACCGCCCCCTCTCCGCAGGTTACCATGGACTACAGATGCTGCATTCTGAGGCCAGGGCATTCCGAGAATGCCAAGGGCAGACATGATGACCTTAAATGATTTCCTCTTGTGTCAGTTTTGGTAAACTTTAGGAGCTAGGAAATGGTCCACTTTACACAAATGTTCAAATTTACTGGCATTTCATATATTCTCTGCTTTAACATTGTCCTGATTCTTTCTGTATATTCTTTACTTATGTTTTGGTTTTCCTTAATCAAAGTGTGTCTTTTAAATCTTGTCAAAGAATATTCTTTGGACTTACTATATCACCTGAATTTTATACGTTTTCTATTGTATTAAGTTCTCCTCATATCTTTATTTATATTTTTTCTGTGTTCTCAGGTTTATTGTTTTGATCTTCTGATGTCAATTAAAACACCTTGTTATTCATTTTAATAAATCTTTTTACTTATAAACTTTTGAACTTTTCAAGATTCCAGCTTACTTGTAAGTTTCTAAGGGTCAGGTCCTCTACATTGTTGCTGGCCTAAGGCTTACTTCACAATATGGCAAAATATATATTGACCTATTTTCCCCTCGACTTTCTGTGATTCCCTACATGTCAACTTTCTTTGCAGACAAGCCATTTGAAATACCCTTAACTTTTTTCACAGCCAATAAGTCTTTCAAATAATGTGTATTTTTAGAGAAATCTTCTTATATATTCAGGCAGAAAATCTGACCTGCCATAATTTTCAAAACAGCATAATTTCACTCTTCTCAGTGATGAATCTGTTGTATGACACAACCTTTGAGTATTTAGCTTTATCAATGACATGTACTTTAAAAATGTTTTAGAGATCCTACCAGTCTTTGAAAACATCCTTGTTCATTGTTTCAGTTCCAGTTTTGTGTATACTTTCTGCCTTGCACATGATTATTCCAACATCTGATGGATGGCCTAGGGAATCTAATTCTGGTATTGATTGTTTTTGCTGCTTCTCTGCCCTTGTAGCTGATTTCTTCATTATTGTGTAAATTTAGATCATGAGCTCATGTTTAGCTAAACAGCTGACCTTGTAAGAGGCTTAGGTGTGAACGCTCGTAAGCTTCAGCAGAAAGTCCACGAAGATTTTTTTGTGTCCATCCAATGAGTTACCCGCGCGGACCCCGTTTTCTACAAGTGTTGGTCCACTACTCCCTCTAGAGGCTGGGACTCAGACAGGACTGCTTTGCTTCCCCCGATCTGGGGTAGTGGCTTTGGGCGGCCTGTGGCCTGGGCAGGAGGCTCCACGCGTGTGTCCCACGACGGATCTGCCTGCGAACTTCGGTCACCTGGCAGGAAGCTATGATGCCCAGACCTATGTTTAGCTTTGCAGCGAGGTGTACTGCGCGGACCGGGTCCACACACACTTCAAGTAAGAGGGCGGCCTGAGTGGAAAGGTGAGAGTTTGGGCTGCTGTGCAGACAAAGAAGGCGTCCTTTGGCCTGGGCCTAAATGCTTGTGACACCCCACTGGGCCTTCCGTGCTCTGAGGGACCTGCCCTGGGCCCCCTGTTCCCCTGCCCTTTGTTCAGTAACAGAAGAAATGGCCACACCTACTCCCTCAGTGAGGGCAGTGTTCCCACCTCCCTCAGCCCCGCCCCATCTCCACAGGTTACCATGGACTACAGATGCTGCATTCCGAGTCCAGGGCATTCCGAGAATGCCAAGGGCAGACATGATGACCTTAAATGATTTCCTCTTGTGTCAGTTTTGGTAAACTTTAGGAGCTAGGATATGGTCCACTTTACACAAATGTTCAAATTTACTGGCATTTCATATATTCTCTGCTATAACATTGTCGTGATTCTTTCTGTATATTCTTTACTTATGTTTTGGTTTTCCTTAATCAAAGTGTGTCTTTTAAATTTTGTCAAAGAATATTCTTTGGACTTACTACCTCACCTGAATTTTATACGTTTTCTGTGGTATTAAGTTCAGCTCATATCTTTATTTATCTTTTTTCTATGTTCTCAGGGTTTATTGTTTTGATCTTCTGATGTCAATTAAAACACTTGGTTATTCATTTTAATAAATCTTTTTACTTATAAAGATTTGAACATTTAAAGATTCCAGCTTACTTGTAAGTTTCTAAGGGTCAGGTCCTCTACATTGTTGCTGGCCTAAGGCTTAGTTCACAATATGGCAAAGTATATATGGACCTATTTTCCCCTCGACTTTCTGTGATTCCCTACATCTCAACTTTCTTTGCAGACAAGCCATTTGAAATACCCTTAACTTTTTTCACAGCCAATAAGTCTTTGAAATAACGTGTATTTTTAGAGAAATCTTCTTATATATTCAGGCAGAAAATCTGACCTGCCATAATTTTCAAAACAGCATAATTTCACTCTTCTCAATGATGAATCTGTTGTATTACACAACCTTTGAGTATTTAGCTTTATCAAAGACATGTACTTTAAAAATGTTTTAGACATCCTACCAGTCTTTGAAAGCATCCTAGTTCCTTGTTTCAGTTCCAGGTTTATGTATATTTTCTGCCTTGCAACTGATTATTCCAACGTCAGATCGATGGCCTAGGGAATCTAATTCTGGTATTGATAGTTTTTGCTGATTGTCTCCGCCTGTAGCTGATTTCTTCATTATTGTGTAAATTTAGATCATGAGCTCATGTTTAGCTAAACAGCTGACCTGGTAAGAGGCTTAGGTGTGAACGCTCGTAAGCTTCAGCAGAAAGTCCACAAAGATTTATTTGTGTCCCTCCAATGAGTTACTCGCGCGGACCCCGTTTTCTACAAGTGTTGGTCCACTACTCCCTCTAGAGGCTGGGACTCATACAGGACTGCTTTGCTTCACCCGATCTGTGGTAGTGGCTTTGGGCGGCATGTGGCCTGGGCAGGAGGCTCCCCGCGTGTGTCCCACGACCAATCTGCCTGCGAACTTCGGTCACCTTGTAGGAAGCTATGATGCCTAGACCTATGGTTAGCTTTGCAGCGAGGTGTACTGCGCGGACCGGGTCCACACACACTTTAAGTAAGAGGGCGGCCTGAGTGGAAAGGTGAGAATTTGGGCAGCTGTGCAGACAAATAAGGCGCCCTTTGTCCTGGGCCTAAATGCTTGTGACACCCCACTGGGCCTGCCGGGCTCGGAGGGCCATGCCCTGGGCCCTCTGCTCCCCTGACCTTTGTTCAGTCACAGCAGAGATGGCCACACCCACTCCCTCAGTGAGGGCAGTGTTCCCACCTCCCTCAGCCCCGCCCCCTGTCCACAGGTTACCATGGACTACAGATGCTGCATTCTGAGGCCAGGGCGTTCTGAGAATGCCAAAGGCAGACATGATGACCCTAAATGATTTGCTCTTGTGTCAATTTTGGTAAACTTTAGGAGCTAGGAAATGGTCCAATTTACACAAATGTTCAAATTTACTGGCATTTCATATATTCTCTGCTATAACATTGTCCTGATTCTTTCTGTATATTCTTTACTTATGTTTTGGTATTCCTTAATCAAAGTGTGTCTTTTAAATCTTGTCAAAGAATATTCTTTGTACTTAGTACCTCACCTGAATTTTATACGTTTTCTGTGGTATAGAGTTCTGCTCATATCTTTATTTATCTTTTTTCTATGTTCTCAGGGTTTATTGTTTTGATATTCTGATGTCAATTAAAACACTTGGTTATTCATTTTAATAAATCTTTTTACTTATAAAGATTTGAACTTTTAAAGATTCCAGCTTACTTGTAAGTTTCTAAGGGTCAGGGCCTCTATATTGTGGCTGGCCTAAGGCTTAGTTCACAATATGGCATAGTATATATTGACCTATTTTCCCCTCGACTTTCTGAGATTCCCTACATCTCACCTTTCTTTGCAGACAAGCCATTTGAAATACCCTTAACTTATTTCACTGCTAATAAGTCTTTGAAATAATGTGTATTTTTTAGTGAAATCTTCTTATATATTTAGGCAGAAAATCTGACCTGCCATAGTTTTCAAAACAGCATAATTTCACTCTTCTCAATGATGAATCTGTTGTATTACACAACCTTAGAGTATTTACCTTTATCAATGACATACACTTTGAAAATGTTTTAGAGATCCTACCAGTCTTTGAAAACATCCTTGTTCCTTGTTTCAGTTCCAGTTTTATGTATATTTTCTGCCTTGCAACTGATTATTCCAACGTCTGATCGATGTCCTAGGGAATCTAATTCTGGTATTGATTGTTTTTGCTGATTCTCTCCCCCTGTAGCTGATTTCTTCATTATTGTGTAAATTTAGATCATGAGCTCATGTTTAGCTAAACATCTGACTTTGTTAGAAGCTTAGGTGTGAACACTCCTAAGCCTCATCAGAAAGTCCGCAAAGATTTATTTGTGTCCCTCCAATGATTTGCCCGCGAGTGCCCCGTTTTCTACAATTGTTGGTCCACTAGTCCCTCTAGAGGCACGGCCTCAGACAGGGCTGCTTTCAGCCCCACGATTTGGGGCAGTGGCAGTGGGCGCCCTGTGGCCCGGGTAGGAGCCTCTCTGCGTGTGTCCCAGGGACCAATCTCCCTGAGAACTTCGGGCACCTGGCAGGAAGCTACGATGCCCAGACCTATGGTTAGCTGTTCAGCGAGGTGTAATGCGCGGACAGGTTTCACACACTGTTCAAGTAAGAGGGCGGCCTGAGTGGAAAGATGAGAGTTTGGGCAGCTGTGCAGACAAAGAAGGCGCACTTTGGCCTGGGCCTAAATGCTTGTGACACACGACATGGCCTGCCGGGCTCTGAGGGCCCTGCCGTTGGCCCCCATCTCCCCTGCCCTTTCTTAAGTCACAGCAGAGATGGTCACACCCACTCCCTCAGTGAGGGAAGTGTTCCCACCTCCCTCAGCCTCGCCCCCTCTCCACAGGTTACCATGGACTACACATGCTGCATTCTGAGGCCAGGGCGTTCCGAGAATGCCAAGGGCAGACATGATAACCTTAAATGATTTCCTCTTGTGTCAATTTTGGTAAACTTTAGGAGCTAGGAAATGGTCCACTTTACACAAATGTTCAAATTTACTGGCATTTCATATATTCTCTGCTACAACATTGTCCTGATTCTTTCTGTATATTCTTTACTTATGTTTTGGTTTTCCTTAATCAAAGTGTGTCTTTTAAATCTTGTCAAAGAATAATCTTAGACTTACTACTTCACCTGAATTTTATACATTTTCTATTGTATTAAGTTCTCCTCATATCTTTATTTATATTTTTTCTGTGTTCTCAGGGTTATGGTTTTGATATTCTGATGTGAATTAAAACACTTGGTTATTCATTTTAATAAATGTTTTTACTTATAAAGATTTCAACTTTTCAAGATTCCTGCTTACTTGTATGTTTCTAAGGGTCAGATCCTCTACATAGTGGCTGCCCTATGGCTTAGTTCAACATATAGCAATGTATATATTGACCTATTTTCCCCTCGACTTTCTGTGATTTCCTACATCTCACCTTTCTTTGCAGACAAGCCATTTGAAATACCCTTAACTTATTTCACAGCCAATAAGTCTTTGAAATAATGTGTATTTTTTAAAGAAATCTTCTTATATAAATAGGCAGAAAATCTGACCTGCCATAGTTTTCAAAACAGCATAATTTCACTCTTCTCAATGATGAATCTGTTGTATGACACAACCTTTGAGTTTTTAACTTTATCAATGACATGTACTTTAAAAATGTTTTAGGTATCCTACCAGTCTTTGAAAACATCCTTGTTCCTTGTTTCAGTTCCAGTTTTGTGTATACTTTCTGCCTTGCAACTCATTATTCCAACATCTGATGGATGGCGTAGGGATTCTAATTCTTGTATTGATTGGTTTTGCTGCTTGTCTCCCCTTGTAGCTGATTTTTTCATTATTGTGTAAATTTAGATCATGAGCTCATGTTTAGCTAAACAGCTGACCTTGTAAGAGGCTTAGGTGTGAAAGCTCATAAGCTTCAGGAGAAAGTCCACAATGATTTTTTTGTGTCCCTCCAATGAGTTACCCGCACTGACCCTGTTTTCTACAAGTTTTGGTCCACTATTCCCTCTAGAGGCTGGTATTCAGACAGGATTGCTTTGCTTCCCTCGATCTGGGGTAGTGGCTTTGGGCGGCCTGTGGCTGGGGCAGGAGGCTCCCCACGTGTGTCCCACGACCGATCTGCCTGCGAACTTCGGTCACCTGGCAGGAAGCTATGATGCCCAGACCTATGGTTAGGTTTGCAGCGAGGTGTACTGTGCGGACCGGGTCCACACACACTTCAAGTAAGAGGGCGGACTGAGTGGAAAGGTGAGAGTTTGGACAGCTGTGCAGACAAAGAAGGTGCACTTTGGCCTGGGCCTAAATGCTTGTGACACACGACTGGGCCTGCCTGTCTCTGAGGGCCCTACCCTGGGCCCCCTTCTCCCCTGACCTCTGTTAAGTCACAGCAGAGATGGCCTCACCCACTCCCTCAGTGAGGGCAGTGTTAAAAACCTCCCTCAGCCCCGCCCCCTCTCCGCAGGTTACCGTGGACTCCAGATGCTTCATTCTGAGGCCAGGGCGTTCCGAAAATGCCAAGGCCATACATGATGACCTTAAATGATTTCCTCTTGTGTCAATTTTGGTAAACTTTAGGAGCTAGGAATGGTCCACTTTACACAAATGTTCAAATTTACTGGCATTTCATATATTCTCTGCTATAACATTGTCCTGATTCTTTCTGTATATTCTTTACTTATGTTTTGGTTTTCCTTAATAAAAATGTGTCTTTTAAATCTTGTCAAATAATATTCTTTGGACTTGCTACCTCACCTGAATTTTATACATTTTCTATTGTATTAAGTTCTCCTCATATCCTTATTTATATTTTTTCTGGGTTCTCAGGTTTATTGTTTTGATATTCTGTTGTCAATTAAAAGACTTGGTTATTCATTTTAGTAAATGTTGTTACTTATAACGATTTCAACTTTTCCAGATTCCAGCTTACTTGTAATTTTCTAAGGGTCAGGTCCTCTACATTGTTGCTAGCCTAAGGCTTAGTTCACCATATAGCAAAGTATATATTGACCTATTTTCCCCTCGACTTTCTGTGATTTCCTACATCTCACCTTTCTTTGCAGACAAGCCAATTGAAATACCCTTAACTTATTTCACAGCTAATATTTCTTTGAAATAATGTGTATTTTTTAGAGAAATCTTCTTATATATTTAGGCAGAAAATCTGACCTGCCATAGTTTTCAAAACAGCATAATTTCACTCTTCTCAATGATGAATCTGTTGTATTACACAACCTTTGAGTATTTAGCTTTATCAATGACATGTACTTTAAAAAATATTTTAGAGATCGTACCAATCTTTGAAAACATCCTTGTTCCTTGTTTCAGTTCCAGTTTTATGTATATTTTCTGCCTTGCACCTGATTATTCCAACGTCTGATCGATGGCCTAGGGAATCTAATTCTGGTATTGATTGTTTTTGCTGATTCTCTCCCCCAGTAGCTGATTTCTTCATTATTGTGTAAATTTAGATCATGAGCTCATGTTTAGCTAAACATCTGACTTTGTAAGAGGCTTAGGTGTAAACACTCGTAAGCTTCATCAGAAAGTCCGCAAAGATTTATTTGTGTCCCTCCGATGAGTTGCCCGCGATCACCCGTTTTTTACAAGTGTTGGTCCAATACTCCCTCTAGAGGCTGGGACTCAGACAGGACTGCTTTGCTGCCCCCGAACTGGGGTAATGCCTTTGGGCTGCCTGTGACCTGGGCAGGAGGCTCCCCCCGTGTGTCCAACGACACATCTGCTACGAACTTCGGTCACCTCTGAGGAAGCTATGATGCCCCGACCTATGGATAGCTTTGCAGCGAGGTGTACTGCGCGGACCGGTTCCACACAGACTTCAAGTAATGTGGCGGCCTGAGTGGAAAGGTGAGAGTTTGGGCAGCTGTGCAGTCAAAGAAGTCGCACTTTGGCCTTGTCCTTAATGCTTGTGACACACGACTGGGTCTGCCGGGCTCTGAGGACCCTGCCCTTGGCCCCGTTCTCCCCTGCCCTTTGTGCAGTCACAGCAGAGATGGCCCCACCCACTCCCTCAGTGAGGGCAGTGTTCCGAACTCCCTCAGTGCCAACCCCTCTCCGCAGTTTACCATGGACTAGAGATGCTGCATTCTGAGGCCAGGGCGTTCCGAGAATGCCAGGGGCAGACATGATGACCTTAAATGATTTCCTCTTGTGTCAATTTTGGTAAACTTTAAGAGCTAGGAAATGATCCACTTTACCGAAATGTTCAAATTTACAGGCATTTCATATATTCTCTCCTATAACATTGTCCTGGTTCTTTCTGTATGTTCTTTACTTATGTTTTGGTTTTCCTTAATCAAAGTGTGTCTTATAAATCTTGCCAAAGAATATTCTTTGGACTTTCTACCTCACCTGAATTTTATACGTTTTCTGTTGTATTAAGTTCGGCTCATATCAATATTTATCTTTTTTCTATGTTCTCAGGGTTTAGTGTTTTGATCTTCTGATGTCAATTAAAACACTTGGTTATTCATTTTAATAAATCTTTTTACTTATAAAGATTTGAACTTTTAAAGATTCCAGCTTACTTGTAAGTTTCTAAGGGTCAGGTCCTCTACATTGTACCTGGCCTAAGGCTTAGTTCACAATATAGCAAAGTAGATATTGACCTATTTTCCACTCGACTTTCTGTGATTTCCTACATCTCACCATTCTTTGCAGACAAGCCATTTGAAATAACCTTAACTTATTTCACAGCCAAAAAGTCTTTGAAATAATGTGTATTTTTAAGAGAAATCTTCTTATATATTTAGGCAGAAAATCTGACCTGCCATAGTATTCAAAACAGCATAATTTCACTCTTCTGAATGATGAATCTGTTGTATTACACAACCTTTGAGTATTTAGCTTTATCAATGACATGTACATAAAAATGTTTTAGAGATCCTACCAGTCTTTGAAAACATCCTTGTTCCTTGTTTCAGTTCCAGTTTTATGTATATTTGCTGCCTTGCACCTGATTATTCCAACGTCTGATCGATGGCCTAGGGAATCTAATTCTGGTATTGATTGTTTTTGCTGATTGTCTCCTCCTGTAGCGGATTTATTCATTATTGTGTAAATTTAGATCTTGAGCTCATGTTTAGCTAAATATCTGACTTTGTAAGAGGCTTAGGCGTGAACACTCGTAAGCTTCATCAGAAAGTCCGCAAAGATTTATTTGTGTCTCTCCAATTAGTTGCCCGGGAGGACCCCGTATTCTACAAGTGTTTGTCCAATACTCCCTCTACAGGCACGGCTTCAGACAGGGCTGCTTTGTGCCCCACGATCTTTGGAAGTGGCTGTGAGCAGCCACTGGCCTGGGCAGGAGCCTCTCCGCGTGTTTCCCAGGGGTCCATCTGCCTGCGAACTTCGGTCACCTGGCAGGAAGCTATGATGCCCAGACCTATGGTTAGCTGTGCAGCGAGGTGTACATCACGGACAGGTTCCACATGCACTTCAAGTAAGAGGGCGTCCTGAGTGGAAAGGTGAATGTTTGGGCAGATGTGCAGACAAAAAAGGACCCCTTTGTCCAGGGCCTAAATGCTTGTGACACCTCACTGGGCCTGCCGGGCTCTTAGGGCCCTGCCCTGGGCCCCCTGTTCACCTGCCCTTTGTTCAGTCACAGCAGAATTGGCCACAACCACTCCCTCAGTGAAGGCCGTGTTCCAAACTCCCTCAGCCCTGCCCCCTCTCCGCAGTTTACCATGGACTACAGATGCTGCATTCTGAATCCAGGGCATTCCGAGAATGCCAAGGGCAGACATGATGACCTTAAATGATTTCCTCTTGTGTCAGTTTTGGTAAACTTTAGGAGCTAGGAAAAGGTCCACTTTACACAAATGTTCAAATTTACTGGCATTTCATATATTCTCTGCTATAACATTGTCCTGGATCTTTCTGTATATTCTTTTTATGTTTTGGTTTTCCTTAATCAAAGTGTGTCTTTTAAATCTTGTCAAAGAATATTCTTTGGACTTACTACCACACCTGAATTTTATACGTTTTCTGAGGTATTAATTTCTGCTCATATGTTTATTTATCTTTTTTCTATGTTCTCAGGGTTTATTGTTTTGATCTTCTGATGTCAATTAAAACACTTCTTTATTCATTTTAATAAATCTTTTTACTTATAAAGATTTGAACTTTTAAAGATTCCAGCTTACTTGTAAGTTTCTAAGGGTCAGGTCCTCTACATTGTTGCTGGCCTAAGGCTTAGTTCACAATATGGCAAAGTATATATTGATCTATTTTCCCCTCGACTTTCTGTGATTCCGTACATCTCAACTTTCTTTGCAGGCAAGCCATTTGAAATACCCTTAACTTTTTTCACTGCCAATAAGTCTTTGAAATAATGTGTATTTTGAGAGAAATATTCTTATATATTTAGCAGAAAATCTGACCTGCCATAGTTTGCAAAACAGCATAATTTCAATCTTCTCAAGATGAATCTGTTGTATTACACAACCTTTGAGTATTTAGCTTTTTCAATGACATGTAGTTTAAAAATGTTTTAGAGATCCTACCAATCTTTGAAAACATCCATGTTCCTTGTTTCAGTTCCAGTTTTATGTATATTTTCTGCCTTGCACCTGATTATTCCAACGTCTGATCGATGGCTTAGGGAATCTAATTCTGGTATTGATTGTTTTTGCAGATTGTCTCCCCCTGTAGCTGATTTCTTCATTATTGTGTAAATTTAGATCATGAGCACATGTTTAGCCAAACAGCTGACCTTGTAAGAGGCTTAGGTGTGAACCTTCGAAAACTTCATCAGAAAGTCCGCAAAGATTTATTTGTGTCCTTCAAATGTGTTGCCCGCGAGGACCCCGTTTTCTACAAGTGTTGGTCCACTACTCCCTCTAGAGTCTGGGACTCAAACAGGACTGCATTGCTGCCCCCGATCTGGGGTAGTGCCTTTGGGCGGCCTGTGGCCTGGGCAGGAGGCTCCCCACGTGTGTCCCACGACCCATCTGCCTGCGAACTTCGGTCACCTCTCAGGAAGCTATGATGCCCAGACCTATGTATAGCTTTGCAGCGAGGTGTACTGCGCGGACCAGTTCCACACACAATTCAAGTAAGAGGGCGGCCTGAGTGGAAAGGTGAGAGTTTGGGCTGCTGTGCAGACAAAGAAGGCGCACTTTGGCCTGTGCCTCAATGCTTGTGACACACGACTTGGTCTGCCGGGCTCTGAGGACCCTGCACTTGGCCCCCTTCTCCCCTGCCCTTTGTGCAGTCACAGCAGATATGGCCCCACCCACTCCCTCAGTGAGGGCAGTGTTCCTAACTCCCTCAGCCCCACCCCCTCTCCGCAGGTTACCATGGACTACAGATTCTGCATTCTGAGGCCAGGGCGTTCCGAGAATGCAAAGGGCAGACATGATGACCTTAAATGATTTCCCCTTGTGTCAATTTTGGTAAACTTTCGGAGCTAGGAAATGGTCCACTTTACACAAATGTTCAAATTTACTGGCATTTCATATATTCTCTGCTATAACATTGTCCTGATCCTTTCTGTATATTCTTTACTTATGTTTTGGTTTTCCTTAATCAAAGTGTGTCTTTTAAATCTTTTCAAAGAATATTCTTTGGACTTACTACCTCACCTGAATTTTATACATTTTCTGTGGTATTAAGGTCTCCTCATATCTTTATTTATATTTTTTCTGTGTTCTCAGGTTTATTGTTTTGATATTCTGATGTCAATTAAAAGACTTGGTTATTCATTTTAATAAATGTTGTTACTTATAAAGATTTGAACTTTTCAAGATTCCAGCTTACTTGTAAGTTTCTAAGGGTCAGGTCCTCTACATTGTGGCTGGCCTAAGGCTTAGTTCACCATATAGCAATGTATATATTGACCTATTTTCCCCTCGACTTTCTGTGATTCCCTACATCTCACCTTTCTTTGCAGACAAGCCATTTGAAATACCCTTAACTTATTTCACAGCCAATAAGTCTCTGAAATAATGTGTATTATTTAGCGAAATCTTCTTGTATAATTAGGTAGAAAATCTGACCTGCCATAGTTTTCAAAACAGCATAATTTCACTCTTCTCAATGATGAATCTGTTGTGTGACACAACCATTGAATATTTAGTTATATCAATGACATGTACCTTAAAAATGTTTTAGAGATCATACCAGTCTTTGAAAACATCCTTGTTCCTTGTTTCATTTCCTGTTTTTGTATACATTCTGCCTTGCACCTGATTATTCCAACATCTGATGGATGGCCTAGGGAATCTAATTCAGGTATTGATTGTTTTTACTGCTTGTCTCCCCTTGTAGCTGATTTCTTCATTATTGTATAAATTTAGATCATGAGCTCATGTTTAGCTAAACAGCTGACCTTGTAAGAGGCTTAGGTGTGAACGCTCATAAACTTCAGCAGAAAGTCCACAAAGATTTTTTTGTGTCCCTCCAATGAGTTACCCGCGCAGACCCCGTTTTCTACAAGTGTTGGTCCTCTATTCCCTCTAGAGGCTGGGACTCAGACAGCACTGCATTGCTTCCCCCGATCTGGGGTAGTGGCTTTGGGCGGCCTGTGGCCTGGGCAGGAGGCTCCCCACGTGTGTCCCACGACCGATCTGCCTGCAAACTTCGGTCACCTGGCAGGAAGCTATGATGCCCAGACCTCTGGTTAGCTTTGCTGCGAGGTGTACTGCGCGGATCGGTTCCATATACACTTCAAGTTAAAGGGCAGCCTGAGTGGAAAGATGAGAGTTTGGCAGCTGTGCAGAAAAAGAAGGCGCACTTTGGCCTGGGCCTAAATGCTTGTGACACACGACTGGGCCTGCCGGGCTCTGAGGGCACTGCCCTGGGCCCCCTTCTCCCCTGCCATTTGTTAAGTCACAGCAGAGATGGCCTCACACACTCCCTCAGTGAGTGCAGTGTTCCAACCTCCCTCAGCCCCGCCCTATCTCCGCAGGTTACCATGGACTACAGATGCTGCATTCTGAGGCCAGGGCGTTCCGAAAATGCTAAGGGCAGACATAATGACCTTAAATGATTTCCTCTTGTGTCAATTTTGGTAAACTTTAGGAGCTAGGAAATGGTCCACTTTACACAAATGTTCAAATTAACTGCCATTTCATATATTCTCTGCTATAACATTGTCCTGATTCTTTCTGTATATTCTTTACTTATGTTTTGGTTTTCCTTAATCAAAATGTGTCTTTTAAATCTTGTCAAATAATATTCTTTGGACTTACTACCTCACCTGAATTTTATACATTTTCTATTGTATTAAGTTCTCCTCATATCCTTATTTATATTTTTTCTGTGTTCTCAGGTTTATTGTTTTGATATTCTGATGTCAATTAAAAGACATGGTTATTCATTTTAATAAATGTTGTTACTTATAACGATTTCAACTTTTCAAGATTCCAGCTTACTTGTAAGTTTCTAAGGGTCCGGTCCTCTACATTGTTGCTAGACTAAGGCTTAGTTCACCATATAGCAAAGTATATATTGACCTATTTTCCCCTCGACTTTCTGTGATTTCCTACATCTCACCTTTCTTTGCAGACAAGCCATTTGAAATAACCTTAACTTATTTCACAGCTAATATTTCTTTGAAATAATGTGTATTTTTTAGAGAAATCTTCTTATATATTTAGGCAGAAAATCTGACCTGCCATAGTTTTCAAAACAGCATAATTTCACTCTTCTCAATGATGAATCTGTTGTATTACACAACCTTTGAGTATTTAGCTTTATGAATGACATGTACTTTAAAAAAGGTTTTAGAGACACTACCAGTCTTTGAAAACATCCTTGTTCCTTGTTTCAGTTCCAGTTTTATGTATATTTTCTGCCTTGAACCTGATTATTCCAACGTCTAATCGATGGCCTATGGAATCTAATTCTGGTATTGATTGTTTTTGCTGAATGTCTCCCCCTGTAGCTGATTTCTTCATTATTGTGTAAATTTAGATCATGAGCTCATGTTTAGCTAAACATCTGACTTTGTAAGAGGCTTAAGGGTGAACACTCGTAAGCTTCATCAGAAAATCCGCAAAGATTTATTTGTGTCCCTCCAATGAGTTGCCCGCGAGGACCCCGTTTCCTACAAGTGTTGGTCCAATACTCACTCTAGAGGCACGGCCTCAGACAGTGCTGCTTTGTGCCCCACGTTCTGTGGCCGTGGCAGTGGGTGGCCTCTGGCCTGGCTAGGAGCCTCTCCGCGTGTGTCCCAGGGACGCATCTGCCTGCGAACTTCGGTCACCTGGCAGGAAGCTACGATTCCCAGAGCTATGGTTAGCTGTGCAGCGAGGTGTACTGCGCGGACAGGTTCCACAAGCGCTTCAAGTAAGAGGGCGGCCTGAGTGGAAAGGTGAAATTTTGGGCAGCTGTGCAGACAAAGAAGGACCCCTTTGTCCAGGGCCTAAATGCTTGTGACACCTCACTGGGCCTGCCGGGCTCTGAGGGCCCTGCCCTGGAGCCCCTGTTCACCTGCCCTTTGTTCAGTCACAGCAGAATTGGCCACACCCACTCCCTCAATGAAGGCCGTGTTCCAAACTCCCTCAGCCCTGCCCCCTCTCCGCAGTTTACCATGGACTACAGATGCTGCATTCTGAGTCCAGAGCATTCCGAGAATGCCAAGGGCAGACATGATGACCTTAAAAGATTTCCTCTTGTGTCAGTTTTGGTAAACCTTAGGAGCTAGGAAAAGTTCCACATTACAGAAATGTTCAAATTTACTGCCATTTCATATATTCTCTGCTATTACATTGTCCTGATTCTTTCTGTATATTCTTTTTATGTTTTGGTTTTCCTTAATCAAAGTGTGTCTTTTAAATCTTGTCAAAATATATTCTTTGGACTTACTACATCCCCTGAATTTTATACGGTTTCAATTGTATTAAGTTCTCCTCATATCTTTATTTATCCTTTTTCTATGTTCTCAGGTTTTATTGTTTTGATATTCTGATGTCAATTAAAACACTTGGTTATTCATTTTAATAAATATTTTTCCTTATAAAGATTTGAACTTTTCAAGATTCCAGCTTACTTGTAAGTTTCTAAGGGTCATATCCTCTACATTGTTCCTGGCCTAAGGCTTAGTTCACCATATAGCAATGTATATATTGACCTATTTTCCCCTCGACTTTCTGTGATTCCCTATATCTCACCTTTCTTTGCAGACACGCCATTTGAAATACCCTTTACTTATTTCTCAGCCAATAAGTCTCTGAAATAATGTGTATTTTTAGAGCAATCTTCTTTTATAATTAGGCAGAAAATCTGACCTGCCATAGTTTTCAAAACAGCATAATTTCACTCTTCTCAATGATGAATCTGTTGTATGACACAACCTTTGAATATTTAGCTTTATCAATGACATGTACTTTAAAAATGTTTTAGAGATCCTACCAGTCTTTGAAAACATCCTTGTTCCTTGTTTCAATTCCAGTTTTGTTTATACTTTCTGCCTTGCACCTGATTATTCCAACATCTGATGGATGGCCTAGGGAATCTAATTCTGGTATTGATAGTTTTTGCTGATTGTCTCCCCCTGTAGCTGATTTCTTCATTATTGTGTAAATTTAGATCATGAGCTCATGTTTAGCTAAACAGCTGACCTTGTAAGAGGCTTAGGTGTGAACGCTCGTAAGCTTCAGTAGAAAGTCCACAAAGATTTGTTTTTGTTCCCCAATGAGTTTCCCGCGCGGACCCCGTTTTCTACAAGTGTTGGTCCACTACTCCCTCTAGAGGCTGGGACTCAGACAGGACTGCTTTGCTTCCCCGAATCTGGGGTAGTGGCTTTGGTCCGCCTCTGGCCTGGGCATGAGGCTCCACGCGTGTGTCCCACGACCGATCTGCCTGCGAAATTCGGTCACCTGGCAGTAAGCTATGATGCCCAGACCTATGGTTAGCTTTGCAGCGAGGTGTACTGTGCGGACCGGGTCCACACACACTTCAAGTAAGAGGGCGGCCTGAGTGGAAAGGTGAGAGTTTGGGCTTCTGTGCAGACAAAGAATGAGCCCTTTGTCCTGGGCCTAAATGCTTGTGACACACGACGGGGCTTGCCGGGCTCTGAGGGCCCTGCCCTGGGCCCCCTGCTCCCCTGCCCTTTGTTCAGTCACAGCAGAGATGGCCACACCCACTCCCTCAGTGAGGGCAGTGTTCCCACCTCCCTCAGCCCCGCCCCCTCTCCACAGGTTACCATGGACTACAGATGCTGCATTCTGGGTCCAGGGCGTTCCGAGAATGCCAAGGGCAGACATGATAACCTTAAATGATTTCCTCTTGTGTCAATTTTGGTAAACTTTAGGAGCTAGGAAATGGTCCACTTTACACAAATGTTCAAATTTACTGGCATTTCATATATTCTCTGCTATAACATTGTCCTGATTCTTTCTGTATATTCTTTACTTATGTATAGGTTATCCTTAATCAAAGTGTGTCTTTTAAATCTTGTCAAAGAATATTCTTTGGACTTACTAACTCACCTGAATTTTATACGTTTTCTGTGGTATTAAGTTCTGCTCATATCTTTATTTATCTTTTTTCTATGTTCTCAGGCTTTATTGTTTTGATCTTCTGATGTCAATTAAAACACTTGGTTATTCATTTTAATAAATCTTTTTACTTATAAAGATTTGAACTTTTAAAGATTCCAGCTTACTTGTAAGTTTCTAAGGGTCAGATCCTCTACATTGTTGCTGGCCTAAGGCTTAGTTTACAATATGTCAAAGTATATATTGACCTATTTTCCCCTCGACTTTCTGTGATTCCCTACATCTCAACTTTCTTTGCAGACAAGCTATTCGAAATACCCTTAACTTTTTTCACAGCCAATAAGTCTTTGAAATAATGTGTATTTTTAGAGAAATCTTCTTATATATTTAGGCAGAAAATCTGACGTGCCATAATTTTCAAAACAGCATAATTTCACTCTTCTCAATGATGAATCTGTTCTATTACACAACCTTTGAGTATTTAGCTATATCAATGACATGTACTTTAAAAATGTTTTAGAGATCCTACCAGTCCTTGAAAACATACTTGTTCCTTGTTTCAGTTCCAGTTTTATGTATATTTTCTGCCTTGCACCTGATTATTCCAACGTCTGACCGATGGCCTAGGGAATCTAATCCTGGTATTGATAGTTTTTGCTGATTGTCTCCCCCTGTAGCTGATTTCTTCATTATTGTGTAAATTTAGATCATAAGCTCATGTTTAGCTAAACATCTGTCTTTGTAAGAGGCTTAGGTGTGAACACTCGTAAGCTTCATCAGAAAGTCCGCAAAGATTTACTTGTGTCCCTCCAATGAGTTGACCGCGAGGACCCCGTTTTCTACAAGTGTTGGTCCAATACTCCCTTAGAGGCACGGCCTCAGACACGGCTGCTTTGTGCCCCACCATCTGGGGCTGTGCCATTGGGCGGCCTCTGGCCTGTGCAGGAGCCTCTCCGCCTGTGTCCCAGGGACGCATCTGCCTGCGAACTTCGGTCACCTGGCAGGAAGCTATGATGCCCAGAGCTATGTTTAGCTGTGCAGCGAGGTGTACTGCACGGGCAGGTTCCACAAGCACTTCAAGTAAGAGGGCGGCCTGAGTGGAAAGGTGAAAGTTTGGGCAGCTGTGCAGACAAAGAAGGAGCCCTTTGTCCAGGGCCTAAATGCTTGTGACACCTCACTGGGCCTGCCGGGCTCTTAGGGCCCTGCCCTGGGCCCCCAGTTCACCTGACCTTTGTTCAGTCACAGCAGAATTGGCCACACCCACTCCCTCAGTGAAGGCAGTGTTCCAAACTCCCTCAGCCCTGCCCCCTCTCCGCAGTTTACCATGCACTACAGATGCTGCATTCTGAATCCAGGGCATTCCGAGAATGCCAAGGGCAGACATGATGACCTTAAATGATTTCCTCTTGTGTCAGTTTTGGTAAACTTTAGGAGCTAGGAAAAGGTCCACTTTACACAAATGTTCAAATTTACTGGCATTTCATATATTCTCTGCTATAACATTGTCCTTGTTCTTTCTGTATATTCTTTTTATGTTTTGGTTTTCCTTAATCAAAGTGTGTCTTTTAAATCTTGTCAAAGAATATTCTTTGGACTTACTACATCCCCTGAATTTTATACGTTTTCAATTGTATTAAGTTCTCCTCATATCTTTATTTATCCTTTTTCTATGTTCTCAGGTTTTATTGTTTTGATATTCTGATGTCAATTAAAACACTTGATTATTCATTTTAATAAATCTTTTTACTTATAAAGATTTGAACTTTTCAAGATTCCACTTTACTTGTAAGTTTCTAAGGGTCAGGTCCTCTACATTGTGGCTGGCCTTATGCTTAGTTCACCATATAGCAATGTATATATTGACCTATTTTCCCCTCGACTTTCTGTGATTCCCTATATCTCACCTTTCTTTGCAGACAAGCCATTTGAAATACCCTTTACTTATTTCACAGCCAATAACTCTCTGAAATAATGTGTATTTTTTAGAGAAATCTTCTTTTATAATTAGGCAGAAAATCTGACCTGCCATAGTTTTCAAAACAGCATAATTTCACTCTTCTCAGTGATGAATGTGTTGTATGACACAACTTTGAATATTTAGCTTTATCAATGACATGTACTTTAAAAATGTTTTAGAGATCCTACCAGTCTTTGAAAACATCCTTGTTCCTTGTTTCAGTTCCAGTTTTGTGTATACTTTCTGCCTTGCAACTGATTATTCCAACATCTGATGGATGGCCTAGGGAATCTAATTCTGGTATTGATTGTTTTTGCTACTTCTCTCCCCTTGTCGCTGATTTCTTCATTATTCTGTAAATTTAGATCATGAGCTCATGTTTAGCTAAACAGCTGACCTTGTAAGATGCTTAGGTGTGAACGCTCGTAAGCTTCAGCAGAAAGTCCACAAAGATTTGTTTGTTTCCCTCCAATGAGTTACCCACGCGGAACCCGTTTTCTACAAGTGTTGGTCCACTACCCCCTCTAGAGGCTGGGACTCAGACAGGACTGCTTTGCTTCCCCTGGTCTGGGGTAGTGGCTTTGGGCGGCCTGTGGCCTGGGCAGGAGGCTCCCCGCGTGTGTCCCACGACCGGTCTGCCTGCGCACTTCGGTCACCTGGCAGGAAGCTATGATGCCCAGACCTATGGTTAGCTTTGCAGCGAGGTATACTGCGCGGACAGGGTCCACACACACTTCAAGTAAGTGGGCGGCCTGAGTGGAAAGGTGAGAGTTTGGCCAGCTGTGCAGACAAAGAAGGCACCCTTTGTCCTGGGACTAAATGCTTGTGACACCCCACTGGGCCTGCCGGGCTCTGAGGGCCCTGCCCTGGGACCCCTGCTCCCCTGCCCTTTGTTCAGTCACAGCAGAGATGGCCACACCCTCTCCCTCAGTGAGGGCAGTGTTCCCACCTCCCTCAGCCCCGCCCCCTCTCCTAGGGTTACCATGGACTACAGATGCTGCATTCTGAGGCCAGGGCGTTCCGAGGATGCCAAGGGCAGACATGATAACCTTAAATGATTTCCTCTTCTGTCAATTTTGGTAAACTTTAGGAGCTAGTAAATGGTCCACTCTACACAAATGTTCAAATTTACTGGCATTTCATATATTCTCTGCTATAACATTGACCTGATTCTTTCTGTATATTCTTTACTTATGTTTTGGTTTTCCTTAATCAAAGTGTGTCTTTTAAATCTTGTCAAAGAATATTCTTTGTACTTACTACCTCACCTGAATTTATACGTTTTCTGTGGTATTAAGTTCTGCTCATATCTTTATTTATCTTTTTTCTATGTTCTCAGGGTTTATTGTTTTGATCTTCTGATGTCAATTAAAACACTAGGTTATTCATTTTAATAAATCTTTTTACTTATAAAGATTTGAACTTTTAAAGATTCCAGCTTACTTGTAAGTTTCTAAGTGTCAGATCCTCTACATTGTTGCTGGCCTAAGGCTTAGTTCACAATATGTCAAAGTATATATTGACCTATTTTCTCTCGACTTTCTGTGATTTCCTACATCTCAACTTTCTTTGCAGACAAGCCTTTTGAAATACCCTTAACTATTTTCACAGCCAATAAGTCTTTGAAATAATGTGTATTTTTAGAGAAATCTTCTTATATATTCAGGCAGAAAATCTGACCTGCCATAATTTTCAAAACAGCATAATTTCACTCTTCTCTATGATGAATCTGTTGTATTACACAACCTTTGAGTATTTAGCTATATCAATGACATGTACTTTAAAAATGTTTTAGAGATCCTACCAGTCTTTGAAAACATCCTTGTTCCTTGTTTCAGTTCCAGTTCTATGTATATTTTCTGCCTTGCACCTGATTATTCCAACGTCAGATCGATGGCCTAGGGAATCTAATTCTGGTATTGATAGTTTTTGCTGATTGTCTCCCCCTGTAGCTGATTTCTTCATTATTTTGTAAATTTAGATCATGAGCTCATGTTTAGATAAACATCTGACTTTGTAAGAGGCTTAGGTGTGAACACTCGTAAGCTTCATCAGAAAGTCCGCAAAGATTTACTTGTGTCCCTCCAATGAGTTGACCGCGAGGACCCCGTTTTCTACAAGTGTTGGTCCAATACTCCCTTAGAGGCACGGCCTCAGACAGGGCTGCTTTGTGCCCCACCATCTGGGGCTGTGGCATTGGGCGGCCTCTGGGCTGGGCAGGAGCCTCTCCGCGTGTGTCCCAGGGACGCATCTGCCTGCGAACTTCGGTCACCTGGCAGGAAGCTATGATGCCCAGAGCGATGGTTAGCTGTGCAGCGAGGTGTACTGCGCGGACAGTTTCCACAAGCACTTCAAGGAAGAGGGCAGCCTGAGTGGAAAGGTGAAAGTTTGGGCAGCTGTGCAGACAAAGAAGGAGCCCTTTGTCCAGGGCCTAGATACTAGTGACACCTCACTGGGCCTACCGGGCTCTGAGGGCCCTGCCCTGGGCCCCCTGTTCACCTGCCCTTTTTTCAGTCACAGCAGAATTGGCCACACCCACTCCCTCAGTGTAGGCCGTGATCCAAACTCCCTCAGCCCTGCCCCCTCTCCTTAGTTTACCATGGACTACAGATGCTGCATTCTGAGGCCAGGGCATTCCGAGAATGCCAAGGGAAGACATGATGACCTTAAATGATTACCTCTTGTGTCAGTTTTGGTAAACTTTATGAGCTAAGAAAAGGTCCACTTTACACAAATGTTCAAATTTACTGGCATTTCATATATTCTCTGCTATAACATTGTCCTGGTTCTTTCTGTATATTCTTTTTATATTTTGGATTTCCTTAATCAAAGTGTGTCTTTTAAATCTTGTCAAAGAATATTCTTTGGACTTACTACATCCCCTGAATTTTATACGTTTTCAATTGTATTAAGTTCTCCTCATATCTTTATTTATTCTCTTTCTATGTTCTCAGGTTTTATTGTTTTGATATTCTGATGTCAATTAAAACACTTGATTATTCATTTTAATAAATCTTTTTACTTATAAAGTTTTGAACTTTTCAAGATTCCAGCTTACTTGTAAGTTTCGAAGGGTCAGGTCCTCTACATTGTGGCTGGCCTTTGGCTTTGTTCACCATATAGCAATGTATATATTGACCTATTTTCCCCTCGACTTTCTGTGATTCCCTATATCTCACCTTTCTTTGCAGACAAGCCATTTGAAATACCCTTTACTTATTTCACAGCAAATAAGTCTCTGAAATAATGTGTATTTTTTAGAGAAATCTTCTTTTATAATTAGGCAGAAAATCTGACCTGCCATAGTTTTCAAAACAGCATAATTTCACTCTTCTCAATGATGAATTTGTTGTATGACACAACCTTTGAATATTTAGCTTTATCAATGACATGTACTTTAAAAATGTTTTAGAGATCCTACCAGTCTTTGAAAACATCCTTGTTCCTTGTTTCAATTCCAGTTTTGTGTATACTTTCTGCCTTGCACCTGATTATTCCAACATCTGATGGATGGCCTAGGGAATCTAATTCTGGTATTGATTGTTTTTGCTGCTTGTCTCCCCTTGTAGCTGATTTCTTCATTATTGTGTAAATTTAGATCATGAGCTCATGTTTAGCTAAACAGCTGACCTTGTAAGTGGCTTAGGTGTGAACACTCGTAAGCTTCAGCAGAAAGTCCACAAAGACTTTTTTGTGTCCCTCCAATGAGTTACACGCGCGGACCCCGTTTTCTACAAGTGTTGGTCCACTGCTCCCACTAGAGGCTGGGACTCAGACAGGACTGCTTTGCTTCACCCGATCTGTGGTAGTGGCTTTGGGCGGCATGTGGCCTGGGCAGGAGGCTCCCCGCGTGTGTCCCACGACCGATCTGCCTGCGAACTTCGGTCACCTGGCAGGAAGCTATGATGCCCAGACCTATGGTTAGCTTTGCAGCGAGGTGTACTGCGCGGAGCGGGTCCACACACACTTCAAGTAAGAGGGCGGCCTGAGAGGATAGGTGAGACTTTGGGCAGCTGTGCAGACAAAGAAGGCGCCCTTTGTCCTGGGCCTAAAAGCTTGTGACACCCCACTGGGCCTGCCGGGCTCTGAGGGCCCTGCCCTGGACCCCCTGCTCCCCTGCCCTTTGTTCAGTCACAGCAGAGATGGCCACACACACTCCCTCAGTGAGGGCAGTGTTCCCACCTCCGTCAGCCCGGCTCCCTCTCCACGTGTTACCATGGACTACAGATGCTGCATTCTGAGTCCAGGGCGTTCCGAGAATGCCAAGGGCAGACATGATTACCTTAAATGATTTCCTCTTGTGTCAATTTTGATAAACTTTAGGAGCTAGGAAATGGTCCACTTTACACAAATGTTCAAATTGACTGGCATTTCATATATTCTCTGCTATAACATTGTCCTGATTCTTTCTGTATATTCTTTACTTATGTTTTGGTTTTCCTTAATCAAAGTGTGTCTTTTAAATCTTGTTAAAGAATATTCTTTGGACTTACTACCTCACCTGAATTTTATACGTTTTCTGTGGTACTAAGTTCTGCTCATATCTTTATTTATCTTTTTTCTATGTTCTCAGGGTTTATTGATTTGATCTTATGATGTCAATTAAAACACTTGGTTATTCATTTTAATAAATCTTTTTACTTATAAAGATTTGAACTTTTAAAGATTCCAGCTTACTTGTACGTTTCTAAGGGTCAGTTCCTCTACATTGTTGCTGGCCTAAGGCTTAGTTTACAATATGTCAAAGTATATATTGACCTATTTTCCCCTCGACTTTCTGTGATTCCCTACATCTCAACTTTCTTTGCAGACAAGCCATATGAAATACCCTTAACTTTTTTCACAGCCAATAAGTCTTTGAAATAATGTGTATTTTTAGAGAAATCTTGTTATATATTTAGGCAGAAAATCTGACCGGCCATAATTTTCAAAACAGCATAATTTCACTCTTCTCAATGATGAATCTGTTGTATGACACAACCTTTGAGTATTTAGCTATATCAATGACATGTACTTTAAAAATGTTTTAGAGATCCTACCAGTCTTTGAAAACATCCTTGTTCCTTGTTTCAGTTCCAGTTTTATGTATATTTTCTGCCTTGCACCTGATTATTCCAACGTCAGATCGATGGCCTAGGGAATCTAATTCTGGTATTGATAGTTTTTGCTGATTGTCTCCCCCTGTAGCTGATTTCTTCATTATTGTGTAAATTTAGAACATGAGCTCATGTTTAGCTAAACATCTGACTTTGTAAGAGGCTTAGGTGTGAACACTCAAAGCTTCATCAGAAAGTCCGCAAAGATTTACTTGTGTCCCTCAATGAGTTGACCGCGAGGACCCCGTTTTCTACAAGTCTTAGTCCAATACTCCCTTAGAGGCACGGCCTCAGACAGGGCTGCTTTGTGCCCCACGATCTGGGGCTGTGGCAGTGGGCGGCCTCTGGCCTGGGCAGGAGCCTCTCCGCGTGTGTCCCAGGGACGCATCTGCCTGCGAACTTCGGTCACCTGGCAGGAAGCTACGATGCCCAGAGCTATGGTTAGCTGTGCAGCGAGGTGTACTGCACGGACAGGTTCCACACACACTTCAAGTAAGAGGGCGGCCTGAGTGGAAAGGTGAAAGTTTGGGCAGCTGTGCAGACAAAGAAGGAGCCTTTGTCCAGGGCCTAAATGCTTGTGACACCTCACAGGGCCTGCCGGGCTCTGAGGGCCCTGCCCTGGGCCCCCTGTTCAGCTACCCTTTGCTCAGACACAGCAGAATTGACCACACCCACTCCCTCAGTGAAGGCCGTGTTCCAAACTCCCTCAGCACTGCACCCTCTCCGCAGTTTACCATGGACTACAGATGCTGCATTCTGAGTCCAGGGCCTTCCGAGAATGCCAAGGGCAGACATGATGACGTTAAATGATTTCCTCTTGTGTCAGTTTTGGTAAACTTTAGGAGCTAGGAAAAGGTCCACTTTACACAAATGTTCAAATTTACTGGCATTTCATATATTCTCTGCCATTACATTGTCCTGATTCTTTCTGTATATTCTTTTTATGTTTTGGTTTTGCTTATTCAAAGTGTGTCTTTTAAATCTTGTCAAAGAATATTCTTTGGTCTTACTACATCCCCTGAATTTTATACATTTTCAATTGTATTAAGTTCTCCTCATACCTTTATTTATCTTTTTTCTATGTTCTCAGGTTTTATTGTTTTGATATTCTGATATCAATTAAAACACTTGATAATTCATTTTAATATATCATTTTACTTATAAAGATTTGAACTTTTCAAGATTCCAGCTTACTTGTAGTTTCAATGGGTCAGGTCCTGTACATTGTTGCTGGCCTAAGGCTTAGTTCACCATATAGCAATGTATATATTGCCCTATTTTACCCTCGACTTTCTGTGATTCCCTACATCTCACCTTTCTTTGCAGACAAGCCATTTGAAATACCCTTAACTTATTTCACAGCCAATAAGTCTCTGAAATAATATGTATTTTTTTAGAGAAATCTTCTTATATAATTAGGCAGAAAATCTGACCTGCCATAGTTTTCAAAACAGCAAAATTTCACTCTTCTCAATGATGAATCTGTTGTATGACACAACCTTTGAGTATTTAGCTTTATCAATTACATGTACTTTAAAAATGTTTTAGAGATCCTACCAGTCTTTGAAAACATCCTTCTGTTCCAGTTTTGTGTATAATTTCTGCATTGCACCTGATTATTCCAACATCTGATGGATAGCCTAGGGAATCTAATTCTGGTATTGATTGTTTTTGCTGCTTGTCTCCCCTTGTAGCTGATTCATCATTATTGTGTAAATTTAGATTATGAGCTCATGTTTAGCTAAACAGCTGACCTTGTAAGAGGCTTAGGTGTGAACGCTCGCAAGCTACAGCAGAAAGTCCACAAAGATTTTTTTGTGTCCCTCCAATGAATTACCCGAGCGGACCCCGTTTTCTACAAGTGTTGGTCCACTACTCCCTCTAGAGCCTGGGACTCAGACAGGACTGCTTAGCTTCCCCGATCTGGGGTAGTGGCTTTGGGCGCCCAGTGGCCTGGGCAGGAGGCTCCCCGCGTGTGTCCCACGACCGATCTGCCTGCGAACTTCAGTCACCTGGCAGGAAGCTATGATGCCCAGACCTATGGTTAGCTTTGCAGTGAGTTGTACTGCGCGAACCGGGTCCACACACACTTCAAGTAAGAGGGCGGCCTGAGTGGAAAGGTGAGAGTTTGGGCAGCTGTGCAGAAAAAGAAGGCGCCCATTGTCCTGGGCCTAAATGCTTGTGACACCCCACTTGGCCTGCCGGGCTCTGAGGGCCCTGCCCTGGGCCCCCTGCTCCCCTGCCCTTTGTAAAGTCACAGCAGAGATTGCCACACCCACTCCCTCAGTGAGGGCAGTGTTCCCACCTCCCTCAGCCCCGCCCCCTCTCCACAGGTTACCATGGACTACAGATGCTGCATTCTGAGGCCAGGGCGTTCCGAGAATGCCAATGGCAGACATGATGACCTTAAATGATTTCCTCTTGTGTCAATTTTGGTAAACTTTAGGAGCTAGGAAATGGTCCACTTTACACAAATGTTCAAATTTACTGGCATTTCATATATTCTCTGCTATAACATTGTCCTGATTCTTTCTGTATATTCTTTACTTATGTTTTGGTTTTCCTTAATCAAAGTGTATCTTTTAAATTTTGTCAAAGAATATTCTTTGGACTTACTACCTCAACTGAATTTTATACGTTTTCTGTGGTATTAAGTTCTGCTCGTATTTTTATTTATCTTTTTTCTATGTTCTCAGGTTTTATTGTTTTGGTCTTCTGATGTCAATTAAAACACTTGGTTATTCATTTTAATAAATATTTTTACTTATAAGGATTTGAACTTTTCAAGATTCCAGCTTACTTGTAAGTTTCTATGGGTCAGGTCCTCTATATTGTTGCTGGACTAAGGCTTACTTCACAATATGGCAAAGTATATATTGACCTATTTTCCCCTCGACTTTCTGTGATTTCCTACATCTCACCTTTCTTTGCAGACAAGCCATTTGAAATACCCTTAACATATTTCACAGCACAAAAGTCTTTGAAATAATGTGTATTTTTTAGCGAAATCTTCTTATATAATTAGGCAGAAAATCTGACCTGCCATAGTTTTCAAAACAGCATAATTTCACTCTTCTCAATGATGAATCTGTTGTATGACACAACCTTTGAGTATTTAGCTTTATCAATGACATGTACTTTAAAAATGTTTTAGAGATCCTACCAGTCTTTGAAAACATCCTTGATCCTTGTTTCAGTTCCAGTTTTGTGTATACTTTCTGCCTTGCACCTGATTATTCCAACATCTGATGGATGGCCTAGGGAATCTAATTCTGGTATTGATTGTTTTTGCTGCTTGTCTCCCCTTGTAGCTGATTTATTCTTTATTGTGTAAATTTAGATCATGAGCTCATGTTTAGCTAAACAGCTGACCTTGTAAGAGGCTTAGGTGTGAACGCTCGTAAGCTTCAGCAGAAAGTCCACAAAGATTTGTTTGGGTCCCTCCAATGAGTTACCCGCGCGGACCCCGTTTTCTACAAGTGTTGGTCCACTACTTCCTCTAGAGCCTGGGACTCAGAAAGGACTGTTTAGCTTCCCCGATCTGGGGTAGTGGCTTTGGGCGCCCAGTGGCCTGGGCAGGAGGCTCCCCGCGTGTGTCCCACGACCGATCTGCCTGCGAACTTTGGTCACCTGGCAGGAAGCTATGATGCCCAGACCTATGGTTAGCTTTGCAGCGAGGTGTACTGCGCGGACCGGGTCCACACACACTTCAAGTAAGAGGGCGGCCTCAGTGGAAAGGTGAGAGTTTGGGCAGCTGTGCAGACAAAGAAGGCGCCCTTTGTCCTGGGCCTAAATGCTTGTGACACCCCACTGGGCCTGCCGGGCTCTGAGGGCCCTGCCCTGGGCCCACTGCTCCCCTGCCCTTTGTTCAGTCACATCAGAGATGGTCACACCCACTCCCTCAGTGAGGGCAGTGTTCCCAACTCCCTCAGCCCCGCCCCCTCTCCACAGGTTACCATGGACTACAGAAGCTGCATTCTGAGACCAGGGCGTTCCGAGATTGCCAAGGGCAGACATGATGACCTTAAATGATTTCCTCTTGTGTCAATTTTGGTAAACTTTAGGAGCTAGGAAATGGTCCACTTTACACAAATGTTCAAATTTACTGGCATTTCATATATTCTCTGCTATAACATTGTCCTGATTCTTTCTGTATATTGTTTTTATGTTTTGGTTTTCCTTAATCAAAGTGTGTCTTTTAAATCTTGTCAAAGAATATCCTTTGGTCTTACCACATCCCCTGAATTTTATACATTTTCAGTTGTATTAAGTTCTCCTCATATCTTTATTTATCTTTTTTCTATGTTCTCAGATTTTATTGTTTAGATATTCTGATGTCAATTAAAACACTTGATTATTCATTTTAATAAATATTTTTACTTATAAAGATTTGAACTTTTCAAGTTTCCAGCTTACTTGTAAGTTTCAATGTGTTAGGTCCTCTACATTGTTGCTGGCCTAAGGCTTAGTTCACCATATAGCAATGTATATATTGACCTATTTTACCCTCGACTTTCTGTGATTCCCTACATCTCACCTTTCTTTGCAGACAAGCCATTTGAAATACCCTTAACTTATTTCACAGCCAATAAGTCTTTGAAATAATGTGTAGTTTTCAGAGAAATCTTATTATATATTTAGGCAGAAATTCTGACCTGCCATAGTTTTCAAAACAGCATAATTTCACTCTTCTCAATGATGAATCTGTTGTATTACACAACCTTTGATTATTTAGCTTTATCAATGACATGTACTTTAAAAATGTTTTAGAGATCCTACCTGTCTTTGAAAACATCCTTGTTCCTTGTTTCAGTTCCAGTTTTATGTATATTTTCTGCCTTGCACCTGATTATTCAAAAGTCTGATCGATGGCCTAGGGAATCTAATTCTGGTATTGATTGTTTTTGCTGATTGTCTCCCCCTATAGCTGATTTCTTCATTATTGTGTAAATTTAGATCATGAGCTCATGTTTAGCTAAACATCTGACTTTGTAAGAGGCTTAGGTGTGAACACTCGTAAGCTTCATCAGAAAGTCTGCAAAGATTTATTTGTGTCCCTCCAATGAGTTGCCAGCGAGGACCCCGTTTTCTACAAGGGTTGTTTCACTACTCCCTCTAGAGGCACGGCCTCAGACAGGGCTGCTTTGCGCCCCACGATCTGGGGCAGTGGCAGTGGGCGGCCTGTGGCCCGGGCAGGAGCCTCTCCGAGTGTGTCCCAGGGACCCATCAGCCTGCGAACTTCGGTCACCTGGCAGGAAGCTACCATGCCCAGACCTATGGTTAGCTGTGCAGCAAGGTGTATTGCACGGACAGGTTTCACACACACTTCAAGTAAGAGGGCGGCCTGAGTGGATAGGTGAGAGTTTGGGCGGCTGTGCAGACACAGAAGGCACTCTTCGGCCTGGACCTATATGCTTGTGACACCCCACTGCCCCTGCCGGGGTCTGAGGGCCCTGCCCTGGGCCCCTGCTCCACTGCCCTTTGATCAGTCACAGCAGAGATGGCCACTCCCACTCCCTCAGTGAGGGCAGTGTTCAAAACTCCCTCAGTCCCGCCCCCTCTCCGCAGGTTACCATGGACTACAGATGCTGCATTATGAGGCCAGGGCTTTCCGAGAATGCCAAGGGCAGACATGATGACCTTAAATGATTTCCTCTTCTGTCAGTTGTGGTAAACTTTAGGAGCTAGCAAATGGTTCACTTTACAAAAATGTTCAAATTTACTGGCATTTCCTATATTCTCTACGATAACATTGTCCTGATTCTCTCTGTATATTCTTTACTTATGTTTTTTGTTTTCCTTAATCAAATTGTTTCTTTTAAATCTTTTCAAAAATATTCTTTGGACTTACTACATCACCTCAATTTTATAAGTTTTCTTTTGTATTAAATTCTGCTCATATCTTTATTTATCTTTTTTCTATGTACTCAGGGTTTATTGTTTTGATGTTCTGATGTCAATTAAAACACTTGGTTATGCATTTTAATAAGTCTTATTCCTTATAAAGTTTTGAACTTTGAAGATTCCACCTTACTTGTAAGTTTTTAAAGGTCAGGTCCTCTACATTGTTGCTGGCCTAAGTCTTAGTTCAACATATAACAATGTTTATATTTACCTATTTTCCCCTCGACTTTCTGTGATTCCCTACATCTCACCTTTCTTTGCAGACAAGCCATTTGAGATACCCTTAACTTATTTCACAGCCAATAAGTCTTGGAAATAATGTGTATTTTTTAGCGAAATCTTCTTATATAATTAGGCAGAAAATCTGACCTGCCAAAGTTTTCAAAACAGCATAATTTCACTCTTCTCAAAGATTAATCTGTTGTATTACACAACCTTGGAATATTTAGCTTTGTTAGTGACATGTACTTTAAAAATGTTTTATTGATCCTACCAGTCTTTGAAAACATCCTTGTTCCTTTTTTCAGTTCCAGTTTTATGTATATTTTCTGCCTTGCACGTGATTATTCCAACATCTGATGGATGGCCTTGGGAATGTAATTCTGGTATTGATAGTTTTTGCTGATTTTCTCCCCTCTAGCTGATTTCTTCATTATTGTGTAAATTTAGATCATGAGCTCATGTTTAGCTAAACAGATGACCATGTAAGAGGCTTAGGTGTGAAGGCTCGTAAGCTTCATTAGAAAGTCGGCAAAGATTTATTTGTGTCCCTCCAATGAGTTGCCCGCGAGGACCCCGTTTTCTATAACTGTTGGTCCAATACTCCCTCTAGATGCAGGGGCTCAGACAGGGCTGCTTTGCGGCCCCCGATCGGGTGCAGGGGCAGTGGGAGGCCTGTGGCCCGTGCAGGAGCCTCTCCGCGTGGGTGCCAGGGACCCAACAGCCTGCGATCTTCGGTCGCCCGGCAGGAAGCTACGATGCCCAGTCCTATGGTTAGCTGTGCAGCGAGGTGTACTGCGCAGACAGGTTCCACACACACTTCAAGTATGAGGGCGGGCTGAGTGGAAAGGTTAGTGTTTGGGCAGCTGTGCAGACAAAGAAGGCGCCCTGTGGCCTGGGCCTAAATGCTTGTGACACCCCACAGGGCCTGCCGGGCTCTGAGGGCCCTGCCATGGGCCCCCTTTTCCCTTGCATTTGTTCAGTTACAGCAGAGATGGCCACACCCACTCACTCAGTGAGGTCAGTGTTCCAACCTCCCTCAGCCTCGCCCCCTCAACGCAGGTTGCCATTGACTACAGATGCTGCATTCTGAGGCCAGGGCGTACGGAGAATGCCAAGGGCAGACATGATGACCTTAAATGATTTCCTCTTGTGTCAGTTTTGGTAATCTTTAGGAGCTAGGAAATGGTCTTCTTTACAGAAATGTTCTAATTTACTGGCATTTCCTATATTCTCTGCTGTAACATTGTCCTGATTCTTTCTGTATATTCTTTACTTATGTTTGTGTTTTCCTAAATCAAAGTGTGTCTTTTAAATCTTTTCAAAGAATATTCTTTGGACATACTACATCACCTGAATTTTATACGTTTTCTGTTGTATTAAATTCTGCTCATATATTTATTTATCTTTTTTCTATGTTTTCAGGGTTTATAGTTTGGATGTTCTGATGTCAATTAAAACAGTTGGTTATTCATTTTAATAAATCTTTTTACTTATAAAGATTTGAACTTTTCAAGATTCCACTTTACTTGTAAGTTTCTAAGGGTCAGGTCCTCTACATTGTGGCTGGCCTTATGCTTAGTTCACCATATAGCAATGTATATATTGACCTATTTTCCCCTCGACTTTCTGTGATTCCCTACATCTCACCTTTCTTTGCAGACAAGCCATTTGAAATTTCCTTAACTTATTTCACAGCACAAAAGTCTTTGAAATAATGTGTATTTTTTAGCGAAATCTTCTTATATAATTAGGCAGAAAATCTGACCTGCCATAGTTTTCAAAACAGCATAATTTCACTCTTCTCAATGATGAATCTGTTTTGAGTATTTAGCTTTATCAATGACATGTACTTTAAAAAGGTTTTAGAGATCCTACCAGTCTTTGAAAACATCCTTGTTCCTTGTTTCGGTTCCAGATTTATGTATATTTTCTGCCTTGCACCTGATTATTCCAACATCTGATGGATGGCCTAGGGAATCTAATTCTGGTATTGATTGTTTTTGCTGATTGTCCTCCCCTTGTAGCTGATTTCTTCATTATTGTGTAAATTTAGATCATGAGCTCATGTTTAGCTAAACAGCTGACCTTGTACGAGGCTTAGGCGTGAACGCTCGTAAGCTTCATCCGAAATTCGGCAAAGATTTATTTGTGTCCCTCCAATGAGTTGCCCGCGAGGACCCCGTTTTCTACAAGTGTTGTTTCAATACTTCCTCTAGAGGCAGTGCCTCAGACAGGGCTGCAATGCGGCCCCCGATCTCGGGCAGTGGCAGTGGGCGGCCTGTGGCCCGGGCAGGAGCCTCTCCGCGTGTGTCCCAGGGACCCATCTGCCTGTGAACTTCAGTCACCTGGCAGGAAGATACGATGCCCAGACCTATGGTTAGCTGTGCAGCGATGTGTATTGCACGGACAGATTTCACACACACTTCAAGTAAGAGGGCGGCCTGAGTGTATAGGTGAGAGTTTGGGCGGCTGTG
Organism: Mesoplodon bidens; assembly: GCF_964165515.1. Classification (NCBI taxonomy): domain Eukaryota; kingdom Metazoa; phylum Chordata; class Mammalia; order Artiodactyla; family Ziphiidae; genus Mesoplodon; species Mesoplodon bidens. The sequence continues at coordinate 1,674,654 of NW_027671362.1, forward strand.
CAGACAAAGAAGGCGCTCTTCGTCCTGGGCCTAAATGCTTGTGACACCCCACTGACCCTGCCGGGATCTGAGGGCCCTGCCCTGGGCCCCTGCTGCCCTGACTATTGTTCAGTCACAGCAGAGATGACCACTCCAACTTCCTCAGTGAGGTCAGTGTTCCAAACTCCCTCAGCCCCGCCCCCTCTCCGCAGGTTACCATGGACTACAGATGCTGCATTATGAGGCCAGGGCGTTCCGAGAATGCCAAGGGCAGACATGATGACCTTAAATGATTTCCTCTTGTGTCAGTTTTGGTAAACTTTAGGAGCCAGGTAATGGTCCATTTTACAAAAATGTTCAAATTTACTGGCATTTCCTATGTTCTCTGCTATAACATTGTCCTGATTCTCTCTGTATATTCTTTACTTATGTTTTTGTTTTCCTTATTCAAAGTGTGTCTTTTAAATCTTTTCAAAAATATTCTTTGGACTTACTACATCACCTCAATTTTATACGTTTTCTGTTGTATTAAATTCTGCTCATATCTTTATTTATCTTTTTTCTATGTACTCAGGGTTTATTGTTTTGATGTTCTGATGTCAATTAAAACACTTGGTTATTCATTTTAATAAATCTTTTTCCTTATAAAGATTTGAACTTTGAAGATTCCAGCTTACTTGTAATTTTCTAAAGGTCAGTTCCTCTACATTGTTGCTGGCCTAAGGCTTAGTTCAACATATAACAATGTATATATTTACCTCTTTTCCCCTCGACTTTCTGTGATTCCCTACATCGCACCTTTCTTTGCAGACAAGCCATTTGAGATACGCTTAACTTATTTCACAGCCAATAAGTCTTTGAAATAATGTGTAATTTTTAGTGAAATCTTCTTATATAATTAGGCAGAAAATCTGACCTGCCATAGTTTTCAAAATAGCATAATTTCACTCTTCTCAAAGATTAATCCGTTGTATTACACAACCTTTGAATATTTAGCTTTGTCAATGACATTTACTTTAGAAATGTTTTATTGATCCTACCAGTCTTTGAAAACATCTTTGTTCCTTTTTTCTCTTGCAGTTTTATGTATATTTTCTGCCTTGCACGTGATTATTCCAACATCTGATGGATGGCCTTGGGAATCTAATTCTGGTATTAATTGTTTTTGCTGATTGTCTCCCCTTGTAGCTGATTTGTTCATTATTGTGTAAATTTAGATCATGAGCTCATGTTTAGCTAAACAGCTGACCTTGTAAGAGGCTTAGGTGTGAAGGTTCGTAATCTTCATTAGAAAGTCGGCAAAGATTTATTTGTGTCACACCAATGAGTTGCCCGCGAGGACCCCGTTTTCTATAACTGTTGGTCCAATACTCCCTCTAGAGTCAGGGACTCAGACAGGGCTGCTTTGCGGCCTCCGATCTGGGGCAGGGGCAGTGGGCGGCCTGTGGCCCGGGCAGGAGCCTATCCGAGTAGTTGCCAGGGAACCAACTGCCTGCCATATTCAGTCCCCTGGCAGGAAGCTACGATGCCCCGTCCTATGGTTAGCTGTTCAGCGAGGTGTACTGTGCGGACAGATTCCACAAACACTTCAAGTATGAGGGCGGGCTGAGTGGAAATGTTAGTGTTTTGTTAGCTGTGCAGACAAAGAAGGCGCACTTCGGCCTTGGCCTAAATGCTTGTGACACACCACTGGGCCTGGCTGGCTCTGAGGGCCCTGCCCTGGACCCCCTGCTCCCTTGCCTTTGTTCAGTCACAGCAGAAATGGCCACATCCACTTCCTCAGTGAGGGCAGTGTTCCAACCTCCCTCAGCCACGCTCCCTCTGCGTAGGTTACCATGGACTACAGATGCTGCATTATGAGGCCAGGGTGTTCCGAGAATGCCAAGGGCAGACATGATGACCTTAAATGATTTCCTCTTGTGTCAGTTTTGGTAAACTTTAGGAGCTAGGAAATGGTCCACTTTACAAAAATGTTCAAATTTACTGGCATTTCCTATATTCTCTGCTATAACTTTGTCCTGAATCTTTCTGTATATTGTTTACTTATGTTTTTGTTTTCCTTAATCAAAGTGTGTCTTTTAAATCTTTTCAAAGAGTATTCTTTGGACTAACTAAATCACCGCAATTTTATACGTTTTCTGTTGTATTAAATTCTGCTCATATCTTTATTTATCTTTTTTCTATGTTCTCAGGGTTTATAGTTTGGATGTTCCGATGTCAATTAAAACACTTTGTTATTCATTTTAATAATTCTTTTTACTTATAAAGTTTTGAACTTTTGAAGATTCCAGCTTACTTGTAAGTTTCGAAGGATCACGTCCTCTATATTGTTACTGGCCTAAGGCTTAGTTCACCCTATAGCAATGAATATATTGACCTATTTTCCCCTCGACTTTCTGTGATTCCCTACATCTCACCTTTCTTTGCAGAGAAGCCATTTGAAATACACTTAACTTATTTCACAGCCCATAAGCCTTTGAAATAATGTGTATTTTTAAGAGAAATCTTCTTATATAATAAGGCAGAAAATCTGACCTGCCATAGTTTTCAAAACAGCATAATTTCACTCTTCTCAAAGATTAATCTGTTGTAATACACAACCTTTGAATATTTAGCTTTGTCAATGACATGTACTTTAAAAATGTTTTAGAGATCCTTCCAGCCTTTGAAAACATCCCTGTTCCTTTTTTCAGGTTCAGTTTTATGTATATTTTCTGCCTTGCACATGATTATTCCATCATCTGATGGATGGCCTAGGGAATCTAATTCTGGTATTGATTGTTTTTGCTGATTGTCTCCCCTTGTAGCTGATTTCTTCATTATTGTGTAAATTTAGAACATGAGCTCATGTTTAGCTAAACAGCTGACATTGTAAGAGGCTTAGGTTTGAAGGCTCATAAGCTTCATCAGAAAGTCGGCAAAGATTTATTTGTGTCCCTCCAATGAGTTGCCCTCGAGGACCCCGTTTTCTATAACTGTTGGTCCAATACTCCCTCTAGAGGCTGGGACTCCGACAGGGATGTTTTGCGGCCCACGATCTGGGGCAGGGGCAGTGGGATGCCTGTGGCCTGGGCCGGAGCCTCTTCGCGTGGGTGCCAGGGACCCAACTGACTGCGATGTTCGGTCACCTAGCAAGAAGCTACAATGCCCAGACCTATGGATAGCTCTGCAGCGAGGTGTACTGCGCAGACAGTTTCCACACACACTTCAAGTATGAGGGCGGGCTGAGTGGAGAGGTGAGAGTTTGGGCAGCTCTGCAGAAAAAGAAGTCGCCCTTTGGCCTGGGCCTAAATGCTTGTGACACCCCACTGGGCCTGCCGGGCTCTGAGGGCCCTGCCCTGGGCCCCTGCTCCCCTGCCCTTTGTTCAGTCACAGCAGAGATGGTCACTCCCACTCCCTCAGTGAGGGCAGTGTTCCAACATCCCTCAGCCCCGCCCCTTCTCCGCAGGTAACCATGGACTACAGATGCTGCATTCTGAGGCCAGGGCGTTCCGAGAATGCCAAGGGCAGACATGATGACCTTAAATGATTGCCTCTTGTGTCAGTTTTGGTAAACTTTAGGAGCTAGGAAATGGTCCTCTTTACAGAAATGTTCTAATTTACTGGCATTTCCTATATTCTCTGCTGTAACATTGTCCTGATTCTTCCTGTATATTCTTTACTTATGTTTGTGTTTTCCTAAATCAAAGTGTGTCTTTTAAATCTTTTCAAAGAATATTCTTTGGACTTACTACATCACCTGAATTTTACACGTTTTCTGTTGTATTAAGTTCTGCTCATATCTTTATTTATCTTTTTTCTATGTTCTCAGGGTTTATTGTTTTGATCTTCTGATGTCAATTAAAACTCTTGGTTATTCATTTTAATAAATCTTTTTCCTTATAGATATTTGAACTTTGAAGATTCCAGCTTACTTGTAAATTTCTAAGGGTCAGGTCCTCTACATTGTTGCTGGCCTAAGGCTTAGTTCACCCTATAGCAATGTATATATAGACCTATTTTCCCCTCGACTTTCTGTGATTCCCTACATCTCACCATTCTTTGCAGACAAGCCATTTGAAATACCCTTAACTTATTTCACAGCACATAAGTCTTTGAAATAATGTGTATTTTTAAGAGAAATCTTCTTATATAATTAGGCAGAAAACCTGACCTGCCATAGTTTTCAAAACAGCATAATTTCACTCTTCTCATTGATGAATCTGTTGTGTTACACAATCTTTGAGTATTTAGCTTTGTCAATGATATGTTCTTTAAAAATGTTTTAGAGATACTACCAGTCTTTGAAAACACACTTGTTCCTTGTTTCCGTTCCAGTTTTATGTATATTTTCTGCCTTGCACCTGATTATTCCAACATCTGAAGGATGGCCTAGGGAATCTAATTCTGGTATTTATTGTTTTTGCTCATTGTCTCCCCCTTGTAGCTGATTTCTTCATTATTGTGTAAATTTAGATCATGATCTCATGTTTAGCTAAACAGCTGACCTTGTAAGAGGCTTGGGTGTGAACGCTCATAAGCTTCATCAGAAAGTCGGCAAAGACTTATTTGTGTCCCTCCAATGTGTTGCCCGCGAGGACCCTGTTTTCTACAAGTGTTGGTCCAATACTTCCTCTAGAGTCAGGGACTCACACAGGGCTGATTTGCGCCCCCCGATCTGGGGCAGTGGTCGTGGGCCGCCTGTGGCCCGGGCAGGAGTCACTCCGAGTGTGTCCCGGGGACCCATCTGCCTGCGAACTTCGGTCAACTGGCAGGAAGCTACGATGCCCAGACCTATGGTTAGCTGTGCAGCAAAGTGTATTGCACGGAGAGGTTTCACACACACTTCAAGTAAGAGGGCGGCCTGAGTGGATAGGTTAGAGTTTTGGCAGCTGTGCAGACACAGAAGGCGATCTTCGGCCTGGGCCTAAATACTTGTGACACCCCACTGCACCTGCCGGGATCTGAGGGCCCTGCCCTGGGCCCCTGCTCCCCTGCCCTTTGTTCTGTCACAGCAGAGATGGCCACTCCCACTCCCTAAGTGACGGCAGTGTTCCAACCTCCCTCAGCCACGCCCCCTGTCCGCAGGTTACCATGGACTACAGATGCTGCATTATGAGGCCAGGGCGTTCCGAGAATGCCAAGGGCATTCATGATGACCTTAAATGATTTCCTCTTGTGTCAGTTTTGGTAAACTTTAGGAGCTAGGAAATGGTCCACTTTACAAAAATGTTCAAATTTTCTGGCATTTCCTATATTCTCTGCTATAACATTGTCCTGATTCTCTCTGTATATTCTTTACTTATATTTTTGTTTTCCTTAATCAAAGTGTGTCTTTTAAATCTTTTCAAAAATATTCTTTGGACTTACTACATCACCTGAATTTTATACGTTTTCTGTTGTATTAAATTCTGCTCATATCTTTATTTATCTTTTTTCTATGTACTCAGGGTTTATTGTTTTGATCTTCTGATGTCAATTAAAAAACTTGGTTATTCATTTTAATAAATCTTTTTCCTTATAAAGATTTGAACTTTGATGGTACCACCTTATTTGTAAGTTTCTGAAGGTCAGGTCCTCTACATTGTTGCTGGCCTAAGGCTTAGTTCAACATATAAAAATGTTTATATTTACCTATTTTCCCCTCGACTTTCTGTGATTCCCTACATCTCACCTTTCTTTGCAGACAAGCCATTTGAGATACCCTTAACTTATTTCACAGCCAATAAGTCTTTGAAATAATGTGTATTTTTTAGCGAAATCTTCTTATATAATTAGGCAGAATATCTGACCTGCCATAGTTTTCAAAACAGCATAATTTCACTCTTCTCAAAGATTAATCTGTTGTATTACACAACCTTTGAATATTTAGCTTTGTCAATGACACGTACTTTAAAAATGTTTTATTGATCCTACCAGTCTTTGAAAACATCCTTGTTCCTTTTTTCAGTTCCAGTTTTATGTATATTTTCTGCCTTGCACGTGATTATTCCAACATCTGATGGATGTCCTTGGGAATCTAATTCTGGTATTGATTGTTTTTGCTGATTGTCTCCCCTTGTAGTTGATTTCTTCATTATTGTGTAAATTTAGATCATGAGCTCATCTTTAGCTAAACAGCTGACCATGTAAGAGGCTTAGGTGTGAAGGCTCGTAAGTTTCATTAGAAAGTCGGCAAAGATTTATTTGTGTCGCTCCAATGAGTTGCCCGCGAGGACCCCGTTTTCTATAACTGTTGGTCCAATACTCCCTCTAGAGGCAGTGACTCAGACAAGGCTGCTTTGCGGCCCCCGATCTGGGGCAGGGGCAGTGGGCGGCCAGTGGCCCGGGCAGGAGCCTCTCCGCGTGGGTTCCAGGGACCCAACAGCCTGCGATCTTAGGTCCCCTGGCAGGAAGCTACGATACCCAGTCCTCTGGTTAGCTATGCAGCGAGGTGTACTGCGTGGACAGGTTCCACACACACTTCAAGTATGAGGGCGGGCTGAGTGGAAAGGTTAGTGTTTGTGCAGCTGTGCAGACAAAGAAGGCGCCCTTTGGCCTGTGCCTTAATGCTTGTGACACACCACTGGGCCTGGCGTTCTCTGAGAGCCCTGCCCTGGACCCCCAGCTCCCTTGCCTTTGTTCAGTCACAGCAGAGATGGCCTCATCCACTCTCTCAGTGAGGGCAGTGTTCCAACCTCCCTCAGCCCCGCCCCCTCTGCGCAGGGTACCATGGACTACAGATGCTGCATTCTGAGGCCTGGGCGTTCAGAGAATGCCAAGGGCAGACATGATGACCTTAAATGATTTCCTCTTGTGTCAGCTTTGGTAAACTTTAGGAGCTAGGAAATGGTCCAGTTTACAGAAATGTTCAAATTTACTGACATTTCCTATATTCTCTGCTATAACTTTGTCCTGATTCTTTCTGTATATTGTTTACATATGTTTTTGTTTTCCTTAATCAAAGTGTGTCATTTAAATATTTTCAAAGAATATTCTTTGGACGTACTAAATCACCTCAATTTTATTCGTTTTCTGTTGTATTAAATTCTGTTCATATATTTATTTATCTTTTTTCTATGTTCTCAGTGTTTATAGTTTGGATGTTCTGATGTCAATTAAAGCCCTTGGTTATTCATTTTAATAAATCTTTTTACTTTTAAAGATTTGAACTCTTGAAGATTCCAGCTTACTTGTAAGTTTCTAAGGATCAGGTCCTCTACATTGTTGTTGGCCTAAGGCTTAGTTCACCCTATAGCAATGTATATATTGACCTATTTTCCCCTCGACGTTCTGTGATTCCCTACATCTCACCTTTGTTTGCAGACAAGCCATTTGAAATACACTTAACTGATTTCACAGCCCATAATTGTTTGAAATAATGTGTATTTTTAAGAGAAATCTTCTTATATAATAAGGCAGAAAATCTGACCTGCCATAGTTTTCAAAACATCATAATTTCACTCTTCTCAATGATGAATCTGTTTTGAGTATTTAGCTTTATCAATGACATGTACTTTAAAAATGTTTTAGAGATCCTACCAGTCTTTGAAAATATCCTTGTTCCTTGTTTCATTTCCAGGTATATGTATATTTTCTGCCTTGCACCTGATTATTCCAACGTCTGATGGATGGCCTAGGGAATCTAATTCTGGAATTGATTGTTTTTGTTGATTGTCCTCCCCTTGTAGCTGATTTCTTTATTATTGTGTAAATTTAGATCATGAGCTCATGTTTAGCTAAACAGCTGACCTTGTAAGAGGCTTAGGTGTGAACGCTCATAAGCTTCATCAGAAAGTCGGCAAAGATTTATTTGTGTCCCTCCAATGAGTTGCCCGCGATGACCCCGTATTCTACAAGTGTTGGTCCAATACTTCCTCTAGTGGCAGGGACTCAGACCCGGCTCCTTTGCGGCCGCAGATCTGGGGCAGTGGCAGTGAGCGGCCTGTGGCCCGGGCAAGAGCCTCTCCGAGTGTGTACCATGGACCCATCTAGCTGTGAACTTCAGTCACCTGGCAGGAAGATTCGATGCCCAGACCTATGGTTAGCTGTGCAGCGATGTGTATTGCGCGGACAGGTTTCACACACACTTCAAGTAAGAGGGCGGCCTGATTGGATAGGTGAGAGTTTGGGCGGCTGTGCAGACAAAGACCGCGCTATTCGGCAGGGGCCTAAATGCTTGTGACACCCCACTGCCACTGCTGGGCTCTGAGGGCCCTGACCTGGGCCACTGCTCACCTGCCCTTTGTACAGTCACAGCAGAGATGGCCAATACCACTCCCTCAGTGAGGGCAGTGTTCCAACCTCCCTCAGCCCCGCCCCCTCTCTGCAGGTTACCATGGACTACAGATGCTGCATTCTGAGGCCAGGGCATTCCGAGAATGCCAAGGGCAGACATGATGACCTTAAATGATTTCCTCTTGTGTCATTTTTGGTAAACTTTAGGAGCTAGGAAATGGTCCTCTTTACAGAAATGTTCTAATTTACTGGCATTTCCTATATTCTCTGCTGTAACATTGTCGTGATTCTTTCTGTATATTCTTTACTTATGTTTGTGTTTTCCTAAATAAAAGTGTGTCTTTTAAATCTTGTCAAAGAATATACTTTGGACTTACTACATCACCTGAATTTTATACGTTTTCTGTTGTATTAAGTTCTGCTCATATATTTATTTATCTTTTTTCTATGTTCTCAGGGTTTATTGTTTTGATCTTCTGATGTCAATGAAAACACTTGTTTATTCATTTTAATAAATCTTTTTACTTATACAGATTTGAACTTTTGAAGATTCCAGCTTACTTGTAAGTTTCTAAGGGTCAGGTCCTCTACATTGTTGCTGGCCTAAGGCTGAGTTCAACATATAGCAATATTTATATTGACCTATTTTCCCCTCGACTTTCTGTGATTCCCTACATCTCACCTTTCTGTGCAGACAAGCCATTTGAGATACCCTTAACATATTTCACAGCCAATAAGTCTTTGAAATAATGTGTATTTTTTAGCGAAATATTCTTATATAATTAGGCAGAATATCTGACCTGCCATAGTTTTCAAAACAGCATAATTTCACTCTTCTCAATGATGAATCTGTTGTATTACACAACCTTTGAATATTTAGCTTTGTCTATGACATGTACCTTAAAAATGTTTTAAAGATCCTACCAGTCTTTGAAAACATCCTGTTCCTTGTTTCAGTTCCAGTTTTATGTGTATTTTCTGCCTTGAACCTGATTATAACAACATCTGATGGATGGCCTTGGGAATCTAATTCTGGTATTGATTGTTTTGCTGATTTTCTCTCCTTGTAGCTGATTTCTTCATTATTTTGTAAATTTAGATCATGAGCTCATCTTTAGCTAAACAGCTGACCTTGTAAGAGGCTTAGGTGTGAATGCTCTTAAGCTTCATCAGAAAGTCGGCAAAGATTTATTTGTGTCGCTCCAATGAGTTGCCCGCGAGGACCCCGTTTTCTATAACTGTTGGTCCAATACTCCCTCTAGAGGCAGGGACTCAGACAGGGCTGCTTTGCAGCCCCCGATCTGGGAGAGTGGCTGTGGGATGCCTGTGGCCCGGGCAGGAGCCTCTCCGCGTGGGTGCCAGGGACCCAACTGACTGCGATCTTCGGTCCCCCGGCAGGAAGCTACAATGCCGATACCTATGGTTAGCTGTGCAGCGAGGTGTACTGCGCGGACAGGTTCCACACACACTTCAAGTATGAGGGCGGGCAGAGTGGAAAGGTAAGAGTTTGGGCAGCTGTGCAGACAAAGAAGGCGCCTTTTGGCCTGGGCCTAAATGCTTGTGACACCCCACTTGGCCTGCTGTGCTTTGAGGGCGCTGCACTGGGCACGCTGCTCCCTTGAATTTGTTCAGTCACAGCAGAAATGGCCACACCCACTCCCTCAGTGAGGGCAGTGTTCCAACCTCCCTCAGCCCCGCCCCCTCTCCGCAGGTTACCATGGACTACAGATGCTACATTTTGAGGCCAGGGCATTCCGAGAATGCGAAGGGCAGACATAATGACCCTAAATGATTTCCTCTGTGTCAGTTTTGGTAAACTTTAGGAGCTAGGAAATGGTCCACTTTACAGAAATATTCAAATTTACTGTCATTTCAGATATTCTCTGCTATAACGTTGTCCTGATTCTTTCTTTATATTCTTTACTTATATTTTTGTTTTGCTTAATCAAAGTGTGTCTTTTAAATCTTTTCAAAGAATATTCTTTGGACTTACTACATCACCTGAATTTTATACGTCCTCTGTTTTATTAAGTTCTGCTCATATCTTTATTTATCTTTTTTCTACTTTCTCAGGGTTTATTGTTTTGATCTTCTGATGTCAATTAAAACACTTGATTATTCATTTTCGTAAATCTTTTTCCTTATAAAGATTTGAACTTTTGAAGATTCCAGCTTACTTCTAAGTTTCTAAGGGTCAGGTCCTCTACATTGTTGCTGGCCTAAAGCTTAGTTCAACATATAGCAATGTTTATATTGACCTATTTTCCCCTCGACTTTCTGTGATTCCCTACATCTCACCTTTCTTTGCAGAGAAGCCATTTGAGATACCCTTAACTTATTTCACAGCCAATAAGTCTTTGAAATAATGTGTATTATTTAGCGAAATCTTCTTATAAAATTAGGCAGAAAATCTGACCTGCCATAGTTTTCAAAACAGCATAATTTCACTTTCTCATAGATTAATCTGTTGTATTACACAACGTTTGAATATTTAGCTTTGTCAATGACATGTACTTTAGAAATGTTTTAGAGATCCTACCAGTCTTTGAAAACATCCTTGTTCCTTGCTTCAGTTCCAGTTTTATGTATATTTTCTGCCTTTCAACTGATTATTCCAATATCTGAATAATGGCCTTGGGAATCTAATTCTGGTATTGATTGTTATTGCTGATTGTCTCCCCTTGTAGCTGATTTTTCATTATTGTGTAAAGTTAGATCATGAGCTCATGTTCAGCTAAACAGCTGACCTTGTTAGAGGCTTAGGTGTGAACGCTCGTAACCTTCATCAGAAAGTCGGCAAAGCTATATTTGTGTCCCTCCAATGAGTTGCCCGCAAGGACACCGTTTCCTAGAAGTGTTGGTATAATACTCCCTCTAGAGGCAGGAGACTCAGACAGGGCCGCTTTGCGGCCCCCGATCTAGAGCACGGTCAGGTGGCGTCCTGTGGATCAGGCAGGAGCATATCTGCCTGTGTCAGGCACCCATCTGCCTGCGAACTTCAGTCACCTTGCAGGAATCAACGATGCCCAGACCTGCGGTGAGATGTGCAGCGAGGTGTTGTGCGCGGAAACGATCCACGCACACTTCATGTAAGAGTGCGTCCTGAGTGGAAAGTTGAGAGCTTGGGTAGTTGTGCAGGCAAAGAAAGCACACTTTGCCCTGTGCCTAAATGCTTGTGACACCCCCCTGTCCTGCCGGGTTCTGAGGGCCTTGACCTGTTCCCCCTGCTCCCCTGCACTTTGTACAGTCACAGCATAGATGGCCACACCCACTCCCTCGCAAAGCAGCCCTGTCTGAGGCCGTGCCTCTAGAGGGAGTAGTGGACCACACTTGTAGAGAACGAGGTCCTCGTGGGCAACTCATTGGAGGGAGACAAATAAATCTTTGCGGAGTTTGTGATGAAGCTTACCAGTGTTAACACCTAAGCCTTTTACAAATTCAGATGTTTAGCTAAAAATGAGCTCATGATCTAAATTTACACAATAATGAAGAAATCAGCTACAGGGGGAGACAATCAGCAAAAACAATCAATACCAGAATTAGATTCCCTAGGCAATTGATCAGACGTTGGAATAATCAGGTGCAAGGCAGAAAATATACATAAAACAGGAACTGAAACAAGGAACAAGGATGTTTTCAAAGACTGGTAGGATCTCTAAAACATTTCTAAAGTACATGTCATTGATAAAGCTAAATACTCAAAGGTTGTGTAATACAAAAGATTCATTATTGAGAAGAGTGAAATTATGCTGTTTTGAAAACTTTGGCAGATCAGATTTTCTGCCTAAATATATAAGAAGATTTCTCTAAAAAATACACATTATTTGAAAGACATATTGGCTGTGAAATAAGTTAAGGGTATTTCAAATGGCTTGTCTGCAAAGAAAGGTGAGATGTAGGAAATCACAGAAAGTCGAGGGGAAAATAGGTCAATATATACTTTGCTATATTGTGAACTAAGCCTTAGGCCAGCCACAATGTAGAGGACCTGACCCTGAGAAACTTACACGTAAGCTGGAATCTTTAAAAGTTCAAATCTTTATAAGTAAAAAGATTTATTGAAATGAATTTCCAAGTGTTTTGATTGACATCAGAAGATCAAAACAATAAACCCTGAGAACATAGAAAAAAGATAAATAAAGATATGGGCAGAACTTAATACCACAGAAAACGTATGAAATTCAGGTGAGGTAGTAAGTCCAAAGAATATTATTTGACAAGATTTAAAAGACACACTTTGATTAAGGAAAACCAAAACATAAGTAAAGAATATACAGAAAGAATCAACACAATGTTATAGCACAGAATATATTAAATGCCAGTAAATTTGAACATTTGTGTAAAGTGGACCATTTCCTAGCTCCTAAAGTTTACCAAAATTGACACAAGTGGAAATCATTTAAGGTCATCATGTCTGCCCTTGGCATTCTCGGAACGCCCTGGCCTCAGAATGCAGCATCTGTAGTCCATGGTAACCTGCGGATAGAGGACGGGGCTGAGGGAGCTTGGAACACTGCCTTCACTGAGGGAGTGGGTGGGGCCATCTCTGCTGTGACTGAACAAAGGGCAGGGGAGAAGGGTGCCAACGGCAGGGCCCTCAGAGCCCGGCATGCCCAGTCGGGTGTCACAAGCATTTGGGCCCAGGCCAAAGTGCGCCTTCTCTGTCTGCATAGCTGCCCAAACTCTCACCTATCCACTCAGGCCGCCCTCTTACTTGAAGTGTGTGTGGAACCGGTCCGTGCAGTACACCTCGCTGCAAAGCTAACCATAGATCTGGGCATCATAGCTTCCTGCCAGGTGACCGAAGTTCGCAGGCAGATGGGTCGTGGGACACACGTGGGGAGCCCCCTGCCCAGGCCACAGGCCGCCCAAAGCCACTATCCCGGATCAGGGGAAGCAAAGCAGTCCTGTCTGAGTCCCATCCTCTACAGGGAGTAGTGGACCAACACTTGTAGAAAACGGGGTCCGCACGGGTAACTCACTGGAGGGACACAAAAAAATCTTTGCGGACTTTCTGCTGAAGCTTACGAGCGTTCACACCTAAGCCTCTTACAAGGTCAGCTGTTTAGCTAAACATGAGCTCATGATCTAAATTTACACAGTAATGGAGAAATCAGCTACAAGGGGAGACAAGAAGCAAAAACAATCAATACCAGAATTAGATTCCCTAGGCCATCCATCAGATGTTGGAATAATCAGGTGCCAGGCAGAAAGTACACACAAAACTGGAACTGAAACAAGGAACAAGGATGTTTTCAACGACTGGTAGGATCTCTAAAACATTTTTAAAGTGCATGTCATTGATAAAGCTAAATAATCAATGGTTGTGTAATACAACAGATTCATCATTGAGAAGAATGAAATTATGCTCTTTTGAAAACTATGGCAGGTCACATTTTCTGCCTATTTGTATACGAAGATTTCTCTAAAAAATACACATTATTTCAAAGACTTATTGGCTGTGAAATAAGTTAAGGGTATTTTAAATGGCTTGTCTGCAAAGAAAGGTGAGATGTAGGGAACCACAGAAAGTCGAGGGGAAAATAGGTCAATATATACATTGGTCTATGGTGAACTAAGCCTTAGGCCAGCCACAAAGTAGAGGACCTGACCCTTAGAAACTTACAAGTAAGCTGGAATCTTGAAAAGTTCAAATCTTATAAGTAAAAAGATTTATTAAAATGAATAGCCAAGTGTTTAATTGACATCAGAATATCAAAACAATAAAACTGAGAACATAGAAAAAAGATAAATAAAGATATGAGCAGAAGTTAATACAATAGAAAACGAATAAAATTCAGGTGATGTAGTAAGTCCAAAGAATATTCTTACAAGATTAAAAGACACACTTTGATTAAGGAAAACCAAAACATAAGTAAAGAATATACAGAAAGAATCAGGAGAATGTTGTAGCAGAGAATATATGAAATGCCAGTCAATTTGAACATTTGTGTAAAGTGGACCAGTTCCTAGCTCCTAAAGTTTACCAAAATTGACACAAGTGGGAAACATTTAAGGACATCCTGTCTGCCCTTGGCATTCTCGAAATGCCCTGGACTCAGAATGCAGCATCTGTAGTCCATGGTAACCTACGGAGAGGGGGCGGGTCTGAGGGAGGTTGGAACACTGCCCTCACAGAAGGAGTGGGTGTGGCCATTTCTGCTGTGACTGAACAAAGGGCAGGGGAGCAGGGGGCCCAGGGCAGGGCCCTCAGAGCCCGGCAGGCCCAGTGGGGTGTCACAAGCATTTAGGCCCAGGACAAAGGGAGCCTTCTTTTTCTGCACAGCTGCCCAAACTCTCACCTTGCCACCCAGGCCGCCCTCTTACTTGAAGTGTGTGTTGAACCTGTCCGCGCAGTACACCTCGCTGCACAGCTAACCATAGGTCTGGCCATCGTGGCTTCCGGTCATGTGACCGAAGTTCGCAGGCAGATGGGTCGTGGGACACACGTGGGGAGCCTCCTGCCCGGGCCACAGGCCGCCGAAAGCCACTATCCCAGATTGGGGGCAGCAAAGCAGTCCTGTCTGTGTCCCAGCCTCTAGAGGGAGTAGCGGACCAACACTTGTAGAAAAAGGGGTCCGCGCGGGTAACTCATTGGAGGGACACAAAAAAATCTTTGCGGACTTTCTGCTGAAGCTTACGAGCGTTCACACCTAAGCCTCTTACAAGGTCAGCTGTTTAGCAAAACATGAGCTCATGATCTAAATTCATACAATAATGAAGAAATCAGCTACAAGGGGAGACAAGCAGCAAAAACAATCAATACCAGAATTAGATTCCCTAGGCCAACCATCAGATGTTGGAATTATCATGTGCAAGGCAGAAAGTATACACAAAACTGGAATTGAAACAAGGAACAAGGATGTTTTCAAAGACTGGTAGGATCTCTAAAACATTTTTAAAGTACATGTCATTGGTAAAGCTAAATACTCAAAGGTTGTGTAATACAACAGATTCATCATTGAGAAGAGTGAAATTATGCTGTTTTGAAAACTATGGCAGGTCAGATTTTCTGCATAAATATATAAGAAGATTTCTCTAAAAATACACATTATTTCAAAGACTTATTGGCTGTGAAATACGTTAAGGGTATTTCAAATGGCTTGTCTGCAAAGAAAGGTGAGATGTAGGGAATCACAGAAAGTCGAGGGGAAAATAGGTCAATATATACATTGCTATATGGTGAACTAAGATATAGCCCAGCCACAATGTAGAGGACCTGACCCTTAGAAACTTACAAGTAAGCTGGAATCTTCAAAAGTTCAAATCTTTATAAGTAAAAAGATTTATTAAATTGAAAAACCAAGTGTTTTAATTGACATCAGAATATCAAAACAATAAACCTGAGAACATAGAAAAAATATAAAAAAAGATATGAGCAGAACTTAATACAATAGAAAACGTATAAAATTCAGGTGATGTAGTAAGTCCAAAGAATATTCTTTGACATGATTAAAAGAGAAAGTTTGATTAAGGAAAACCAAAACATAAGTAAAAATATACAGAAAGAATCAGAAGATTGTTATAGCCGAGAATATATGAAATGCCAGTAAATTTGAACATTTGTGTAAAGTGGTCCAGTTCCTAGCTCCTAAAGTTTACCATAACTGACAAAAGAGGAAATCATTTAAGGTCATCATGTCTGCCCTTGGCATTCTCGAATGCCCTGGACACAGAATGCAGCATCGGTAGTCCATAGTAACCTGCGGAGAAGGGGCGGGGCTGAGGAAGGTTGGAACACCGCACTCACAGAGGTAGTGGGTGTGGCCATCTCTGCTGTGACTGAACAAAGTGCTGGGGAGCAGGGGGCCCAGGGCAGGGCCCTCAGAGCCCGGCCGGCCTAGTGGGGTGTCACAAGCATTTAGGCCCAGGACAAAGGGCGCCTTCTTTGTCTGCACAGCTGCCCAAACTCTCACCTTTCCACTCAGGCCGCCCTCTTACTTGAAGTGTGTGTGGAACCTGTCTGCACAGTACACCTCGCTGCACAGCTAACCATAGGTCTGGGCATCGTAGCTTCCTGCAAGATGACCAAAGTTCGCAGGCAGATGGGTCCCTGGGACTCACGCAAAGAGGCTCCTGCCCGGGCCACAGGCCGCCCACTGCCACTGCCACAGATCGTGGGGCACAAAGCAGCCCTGTCTGAGGCCGAGCCTCTAGAGGGAGTAGTGGACCAACCCTTGTAGGAAACGGGGTCCTCGCGGGCTACTCATTGGAGGGACACAAATAAATCTTTGCGGACTTTCTGATGAAAATTACGAGTGTTCACACCTAAGCCTCTTACAAAGTCAGATGTTTAGCTAAACATGAGTTCATGATCTATATTTACACAATAATGAAGAAATCAGCTACAGGGGGAGACAATCAGCAAAAACAATCAATACCAGAATTAGATTCCCTAGGCCATCGATCAGACGTTGGAATAATCAGGTGCAAGGCAGAAAATATACATAAAGTGGAACTGAAACAAGGAACAAGGATGTTTTCAAAGACTGGTAGGATCTCTAAAACATATTAAAGTACATGTCATCGATAAAGCTAAATACTCAAAGATTGTGTAACACAACAGATTCATCATTGAGAAGAGTGAAATTATGCTGTTTTGAAAACTATGGCAGGTCAGATTTTCTGCCTAATTATAAAAGAAGATTTCTCTAAAAAATACACATAATTTCAAAGACTTATTGGCTGTGAAATAAGTTAAGGGTATTTCAAATGGCTTGTCTGCAAAGAAAGGTGAGATGTACGGAATCACAGAAAGCCGAGGGGATAATATGTCAATATATACATTGCAATATGGTGAACTAAGCCCTAGGCCAGCAACAATGTAGAGGACACTACCCTTAGAAACTTACAAGTAAGCTGGAATCTTCAAAAGTTCAAATCTTTATAAGTAAAAAGATTTATGAAAATGAATAACCAAGTGTTTTATTTGACATCAGATGATCAAAACAATAAACCCTGAGAACATTGAAAAAAGATAAATAAAGATATGAGCAGAACTTAATACAACAGAAAACGTATAAAATTCAGGTGATCTAGTAAGTCCAAAGAATATTCTTTGACAAGATTTAAAAGACACACTTTGATTAAGGAAAACAAAAACATAAGTAAAGAATATACAGAAAGAATCAGGACAAAGTTATAGCAGAGAATATAGGAAATGCCAGTAAATTTGAACATTTCTGTAAAGGCGACCATTTACTAGCTCCTAAAGTTTACCAAGAGTTACACATGAAGAAATCATTTAAGGTCATCATGTCTGCCCTTGGCATTCTCGGAACGCGCTGGCCTCAGAATGCAGCATATGTAGTCCACGGTAACCTGCGGAGAGGGGGAGGGGCTGAGGAAGGTTTGAACACTGCACTCACTGAGGGAGTGGGTATGGCCATCTCTGCGGTGACTGAACAAAGGACAGGGGAGCAGGGGGGCCAGGGCAGGGCCCTCAGTGTCCGGCAGTCCAAGTGGGGTTTCACAAGAATTATGCCAAGGCCAAAGGGCACCTTCTTTGTGTGCACAGCTGCCCAAACCCTCACCTTTCCCTCAGGCAGCCCTCTTACTTGAAGTGTGTGTGGAACCTGTCCGCGCAGAGCACCTCGCTGCACAGCTAACCATAGGTCTGGTCATTGTAACTTCCTCACAGGTGACCGTAGTTCAAAGGCAGATGGGTCCTTGGGACACACGCGGAGTGGCTCCTGCCCGCACCACAGGCTGTCCACTGCCCCTGCCCCAGATCGGGTGCCGCAAAGCAGCTCTGTCTGAGTCCCCTGCCTCTAGAGGGAGAAAAGGTCCAACACTTGTAGAAAAAGGGGTCCTCGCGGGCAACTCATTGGAGGGACACAAATAAATCTTTGCCGACTTTCTGCTGAAGCTTACGAGCGTTCACACCTAAGCCTCTTACAAGGTCTCCTGTTTTGCTAAACATGAGCTCATGATCTAAATTTACACAATAATGAAGAAATCAGCTACAAGGGGAGACAATTTGCAAAAACAATCAATACAAGAATTAAATTCCTTAGGCAATCCTTCAGATGTTGGAATAATCAGGTGCAAGGCAGAAAATATACACAAACCTGGAACAAAAACAAGGAACAAGGATGTTTTCAAAACTGGTAGGATGTCTAAAACATTTTTAAAGTACATGTCATTGATAAAGCTAAATACTCAAAGGTTGTGTAATACAACAGTTTCATCATTGAGAAGAGTGAAATTATGCTGTTTTGAAAACTATGGCAGGTCAGATTTTCTGCCTATTTATATAAGAAGATTTCTCTAAAAAATACACATTATTTCAAAGAATTATTGGGTGTGAAATAAGTTAAGGGTATTTCAAATGGCTTGTCTGCAAAGAAAGCTGAGATGTAGGGAATCACAGAAAGTCGAGGGGAAAATAGGTCAATATATACATTGCTATATGGTGAACTAAGCCTTAGGCCAGCAACAATGTAGACGACCTGAACCTTAGAAACTTACAAGTAAGCTGGAATCTTCAAAAGTTCAAATCTTTATAACTAAAAAGATTTATGAAAACGAATAACCAAGTGCTTTAATTGACATCAAAAGATCAAAACAATAAACCCTGAGAACATAGAAAAAAGATAAATAAACACATGAGCAGAACTTAATACAACAGAAAACGTATAAAATTGAGTTTATTTAGTAAGTCCAAAGAATATTCTTTGAAAAGATTTAAAAGACACACTTTGATTAAGGAAAACAAAAACATAAATAAAGAATATATAGAAAGAATCAGGACAATGTTACAGCAGAGAATATATGAAATGCCAGTAAATTTGAACATTTGTGTAAAGTGGAGCATTTCCTAGCTCCTAAAGTTTACCAAAAGTGACACAAGAGGAAATCATTTAAGGTCATCATGTCTGCCCTTGGCATTCTCGGAACGCCCTGGAATCAGAATGCAGCATCTATAGTCCATGGTAACCTGTGGTGAGGTAGAGGGGCTGAGGGAGGTTGGAACACTGCCCTCACTGAGGGAGTGGGTGTGGCCATCTCTGCTCTGACTGAACATAGAGCAGGAGAGCAGGGAAACCAGTGCAGGGCCCTCAGAGTCCGGCAGGCCCAGTGGGGTGTCTCAAGCATTTAGGCCCGGTGCACAGGTCGCCTTCTTTGTCTGCACAGGTGCCCAAACTCTCACTTTTCCACTCAGGCCACCCTCTTACTTGAAGTGTGTGTGGAACCTGTCTGCGCAGTACACCTCGCTGCACAGCTAACCATAGGTCTGGGCATCGTAGTTTCCTGCCAGGTAACGGAACTTCGCAGGCAGATGGGTCCCTGGGACACACGCGCAGAGGCTCCTGCCTGGGCCACAGGCCGCCCACAGCCCCTGCCCCAGATCGCGGGCCGCAAAGCAGCCCTCACTGAGTCCCCTGCCTCTCGAGGGAGTATTGGACCAACACTTGTAGAAAACGGGGTCCTCTCGAGCAACTCATTGGAGGGACACAAATAAATCTTTGCCGACTTTCTGCTGAAGCTTTCGAGCGTTCACACCTATGTCTCTTACAAGGTCAGCTGTTTAGCTAATCATGAGCTCATTATCTAAATTTACACAATAATGAAGAAATCAGCTACAAGGGGAGACAATCAGCAAAAACAATCAATACCAGAATTAGATTCCCTAGGCCATCCATCAGATGTTGGAATAATCAGGTGCAAGGCAGAAAATATACACAAAACTGGAACTGAAACCAGGAAAAAGGATGTTTTCAATGGCTGACAGGATCTCTAAAACATTTTTAAAGTACATGTCATTGATAAAGCTAATTACTCAAAGGTTGTGTAATACAACAGATTCATCATTGAGAAGAGTGAAATTATGCTGTTTTGAAAACTATGGCAGGTCAGATTTTCTGCCTAAATATATAAGAAGATTTCTCTAAAAAGTACACATTATTTCAAAGACTTATTGCCTGTGAAATAAGTTAAGGGTATTTCAAATGGCTTGTCTGCAAAGAAAGGTGAGATGTAGGGAATCACAGAAAGTCGAGGGGAAAATAGGTCATTATATACATTGCTATATGGTGAATTAAGACTTAGGCCAGCCACAATGTAGAGGACCTGACGCTTAGAAACTTACAAGTAAGCTGGAATCTTCAAAAGTTCAAATCTTTATAAGTAAAAAGATTTATTAAAATGAATAACCTAGTGTTTTAATTGACATCAGAATATCAAACAATAAACCTGAGAACATAGAAAAGATATAAATAAAGATATGAGCAGAACTTAATACAATAGAAAACGTATAAAATTCAGGGGATGTAGTAAGTCCAAAGAATATTCTTTGACAAGATTAAAAGACAAACTTTGATTAAGGAAAACCAAAACATAAGTAAAGAATATACAGAAAGAATCAGGACAATGTTATAGCAGAGAATATATGAAATGCCAGTAAATTTGAACATTTGTGTAAAGTGGACCAGTTCCTAGCTCCTAAAGTTTACCATAACTGACACAAGAGGAAATCATGTAAGGTCATCATGTCTGCCCTTGGCATTCTCGGAATGCCCTGGACCCAGAATGCAGCATCGGTAGTCCATGGTAACCTGCGGAGAAGGGGCGGGGCTGAGAGAGGTTGGAACACTGCCCTCACAGAGAGAGTGGGTGTGGCCATCTCTGCTGTGACTGAACAAAGGTCAGGGGAGCAGGGGACCCAGGACAGGGCCCTCAGAGCCCGGCAGGCCCAGTGGGGTTTCACAAGCATTTAGGCCCAGGACAAAGTGCGCCTTCTTTGTCTGCACAGCTGCCAAAACTCTCACCTTTCCACTCAGGCCGCCCTCTTACTTGAAGTGTGTGTGGAACCTGTCCGCACAGTACACCTCGCTGCACAGCTAACCATAGGTCTGGGCACCGTAGCTTCCTACAAGGTGACCAAAGTTCGCAGGCAGATGGGTCCCTGGGACACATGCAGAGAGGCTCCTGCCCGGGCCACAGGCCGCCCAATGCCACTGCCAAGGATCGTGGGGCACAAAGCCGCCCTGTCTGAGGCCGAGCCTCTAGAGGGAGTAGTGGACCAACCCTTGTAGTAAACGGGGTCCTCGCGGGCTACTCATTGGAGGGACACAAATAAATCTTTGCGGACTTTCTGATGAAACTTACGAGTGTTCACACCTAATCCTCTTACAAAGTCAGATGTTTAGCTAAACATGAGCTCACGATCTAAATTTACACAATAATGAAGAAATCAGCTACAAGGGGAGACAAGCAGCAAAAACAATCAATACCAGAATTAGATTCCCTAGGCCAACCATCAGATGTTGGAATAATCAGGTGCAAGGCAGAAAGTATACACAAAACTTGAACTGAAACAAGGAACAAGGATGTTTTCAAAGACTGGTACGATCTCTAAAACATTTTTAAAGTACATGTCATTGATAAAGCTAAATACTCAATGGTTGTGTAATACAACTGATTCATCATTGAGAAGAGTGAAATTAGGCTGTTTTGAAAACTATGGCAGATCAGATTTTCTGCCTAATTATATAAGAAGATTTCGCTAAATAATACACATTATTTCAAAGACTTATTGGCTGTGAAATAAGTTAAGGGTATTTCAAATGGCTTGTCTGCAAAGAAAGGTGAGATGTAGGGAATCACAGAAAGTATAGGGGAAAATAGGTCAATATATACATTGCTATATGGAGAACTAAGACTTAGGCCAGCCACAATGTAGAGTACCTGACCCTTAGAAACTTACAATTAAGCTGGAATCTTGAAAAGTTCAAATCTTTATAAGTAAAAAGATTTATTAAAATGAATAACAAAGTGTTTTAATTGACATCAGAATATCAAAACAATAAACCTGAGAACATAGAAAAAATATAAATAAAGATATGAGCAGAACTTAATACAATAGAAAACGTATAAAATTCAGGTGATGTAGTAAGTCCAAAGAATATTCTTTGACATGATTAAAAGAGAAAGTTTGATTAAGGAAAACCAAAACATAAGTAAAAATATACAGAAAGAATCAGAAGATTGTTATAGCCGAGAATATATGAAATGCCAGTAAATTTGAACATTTGTGTAAAGTGGTCCAGTTCCTAGCTCCTAAAGTTTACCATAACTGACAAAAGAGGAAATCATTTAAGGTCATCATGTCTGCCCTTGGCATTCTCGGAATGCCCTGGACACAGAATGCAGCATCGGTAGTCCATAGTAACCTGCGGAGAAGGGGCGGGGCTGAGGAAGGTTGGAACACCGCACTCACAGAGGTAGTGGGTGTGGCCATCTCTGCTGTGACTGAACAAAGTGCTGGGGAGCAGGGGGCCCAGGGCAGGGCCCTCAGAGCCCGGCCGGCCTAGTGGGGTGTCACAAGCATTTAGGCCCAGGACAAAGGGCGCCTTCTTTGTCTGCACAGCTGCCCAAACTCTCACCTTTCCACTCAGGCCGCCCTCTTACTTGAAGTGTGTGTGGAACCTGTCCGCGCAGTACACCTCGCTGCACAGCTAACCATAGGTCTGGGCATCGTAGCTTCCTGCAAGATGACCAAAGTTCGCAGGCAGATGGGTCCCTGGGACTCACGCAAAGAGGCTCCTGCCCGGGCCACAGGCCGCCCACTGCCACTGCCACAGATCGTGGGGCACAAAGCAGCCCTGTCTGAGGCCGAGCCTCTAGAGGGAGTAGTGGACCAACCCTTGTAGGAAACGGGGTCCTCGCGGGCTACTCATTGGAGGGACACAAATAAATCTTTGCGGACTTTCTGAGGAAAATTACGAGTGTTCACACCTAAGCCTCTTACAAAGTCAGATGTTTAGCTAAACATGAGTTCATGATCTAAATTTACACAATAATGAAGAAATCAGCTACAGGGGGAGACAATCAGCAAAAACAATCAATACCAGAATTAGATTCCCTAGGCCATCGATCAGACGTTGGAATAATCAGGTGCAAGGCAGAAAATATACATAAAGTGGAACTGAAACAAGGAACAAGGATGTTTTCAAAGACTGGTAGGATCTCTAAAACATATTAAAGTACATGTCATCGATAAAGCTAAATACTCAAAGATTGTGTAACACAACAGATTCATCATTGAGAAGAGTGAAATTATGCTGTTTTGAAAACTATGGCAGGTCAGATTTTCTGCCTAATTATAAAAGAAGATTTCTCTAAAAAATACACATAATTTCAAAGACTTATTGGCTGTGAAATAAGTTAAGGGTATTTCAAATGGCTTGTCTGCAAAGAAAGGTGAGATGTACGGAATCACAGAAAGCCGAGGGGATAATATGTCAATATATACATTGCAATATGGTGAACTAAGCCCTAGGCCAGCAACAATGTAGAGGACACTACCCTTAGAAACTTACAAGTAAGCTGGAATCTTCAAAAGTTCAAATCTTTATAAGTAAAAAGATTTATGAAAATGAATAACCAAGTGTTTTATTTGACATCAGATGATCAAAACAATAAACCCTGAGAACATTGAAAAAAGATAAATAAAGATATGAGCAGAACTTAATACAACAGAAAACGTATAAAATTCAGGTGATCTAGTAAGTCCAAAGAATATTCTTTGACAAGATTTAAAAGACACACTTTGATTAAGGAAAACAAAAACATAAGTAAAGAATATACAGAAAGAATCAGGACAAAGTTATAGCAGAGAATATAGGAAATGCCAGTAAATTTGAACATTTCTGTAAAGGCGACCATTTACTAGCTCCTAAAGTTTACCAAGAGTTACACATGAAGAAATCATTTACGGTCATCATGTCTGCCCTTGGCATTCTCGGAACGCGCTGGCCTCAGAATGCAGCATATGTAGTCCACGGTAACCTGCGGAGAGGGGGAGGGGCTGAGGAAGGTTTGAACACTGCACTCACTGAGGGAGTGGGTATGGCCATCTCTGCGGTGACTGAACAAAGGACAGGGGAGCAGGGGGGCCAGGGCAGGGCCCTCAGTGTCCGGCAGTCCAAGTGGGGTTTCACAAGAATTATGCCAAGGCCAAAGGGCACCTTCTTTGTGTGCACAGCTGCCCAAACCCTCACCTTTCCCTCAGGCAGCCCTCTTACTTGAAGTGTGTGTGGAACCTGTCCGCGCAGAGCACCTCGCTGCACAGCTAACCATAGGTCTGGTCATTGTAACTTCCTCACAGGTGACCGTAGTTCAAAGGCAGATGGGTCCTTGGGACACACGCGGAGTGGCTCCTGCCCGCACCACAGGCTGTCCACTGCCCCTGCCCCAGATCGGGTGCCGCAAAGCAGCTCTGTCTGAGTCCCCTGCCTCTAGAGGGAGAAAAGGTCCAACACTTGTAGAAAAAGGGGTCCTCGCGGGCAACTCATTGGAGGGACACAAATAAATCTTTGCCGACTTTCTGCTGAAGCTTACGAGCGTTCACACCTAAGCCTCTTACAAGGTCTCCTGTTTTGCTAAACATGAGCTCATGATCTAAATTTACACAATAATGAAGAAATCAGCTACAAGGGGAGACAATTTGCAAAAACAATCAATACAAGAATTAAATTCCTTAGGCAATCCTTCAGATGTTGGAATAATCAGGTGCAAGGCAGAAAATATACACAAACCTGGAACAAAAACAAGGAACAAGGATGTTTTCAAAACTGGTAGGATGTCTAAAACATTTTTAAAGTACATGTCATTGATAAAGCTAAATACTCAAAGGTTGTGTAATACAACAGTTTCATCATTGAGAAGAGTGAAATTATGCTGTTTTGAAAACTATGGCAGGTCAGATTTTCTGCCTATTTATATAAGAAGATTTCTCTAAAAAATACACATTATTTCAAAGAATTATTGGGTGTGAAATAAGTTAAGGGTATTTCAAATGGCTTGTCTGCAAAGAAAGCTGAGATGTAGGGAATCACAGAAAGTCGAGGGGAAAATAGGTCAATATATACATTGCTATATGGTGAACTAAGCCTTAGGCCAGCAACAATGTAGACGACCTGAACCTTAGAAACTTACAAGTAAGCTGGAATCTTCAAAAGTTCAAATCTTTATAACTAAAAAGATTTATGAAAACGAATAACCAAGTGCTTTAATTGACATCAAAAGATCAAAACAATAAACCCTGAGAACATAGAAAAAAGATAAATAAACACATGAGCAGAACTTAATACAACAGAAAACGTATAAAATTGAGTTTATTTAGTAAGTCCAAAGAATATTCTTTGAAAAGATTTAAAAGACACACTTTGATTAAGGAAAACAAAAACATAAATAAAGAATATATAGAAAGAATCAGGACAATGTTACAGCAGAGAATATATGAAATGCCAGTAAATTTGAACATTTGTGTAAAGTGGAGCATTTCCTAGCTCCTAAAGTTTACCAAAAGTGACACAAGAGGAAATCATTTAAGGTCATCATGTCTGCCCTTGGCATTCTCGGAACGCCCTGGAATCAGAATGCAGCATCTATAGTCCATGGTAACCTGTGGTGAGGTAGAGGGGCTGAGGGAGGTTGGAACACTGCCCTCACTGAGGGAGTGGGTGTGGCCATCTCTGCTCTGACTGAACATAGAGCAGGAGAGCAGGGAAACCAGTGCAGGGCCCTCAGAGTCCGGCAGGCCCAGTGGGGTGTCTCAAGCATTTAGGCCCGGTGCACAGGTCGCCTTCTTTGTCTGCACAGGTGCCCAAACTCTCACTTTTCCACTCAGGCCACCCTCTTACTTGAAGTGTGTGTGGAACCTGTCTGCGCAGTACACCTCGCTGCACAGCTAACCATAGGTCTGGGCATCGTAGTTTCCTGCCAGGTAACGGAACTTCGCAGGCAGATGGGTCCCTGGGACACACGCGCAGAGGCTCCTGCCTGGGCCACAGGCCGCCCACAGCCCCTGCCCCAGATCGCGGGCCGCAAAGCAGCCCTCACTGAGTCCCCTGCCTCTCGAGGGAGTATTGGACCAACACTTGTAGAAAACGGGGTCCTCTCGAGCAACTCATTGGAGGGACACAAATAAATCTTTGCCGACTTTCTGCTGAAGCTTTCGAGCGTTCACACCTATGTCTCTTACAAGGTCAGCTGTTTAGCTAATCATGAGCTCATTATCTAAATTTACACAATAATGAAGAAATCAGCTACAAGGGGAGACAATCAGCAAAAACAATCAATACCAGAATTAGATTCCCTAGGCCATCCATCAGATGTTGGAATAATCAGGTGCAAGGCAGAAAATATACACAAAACTGGAACTGAAACCAGGAAAAAGGATGTTTTCAATGGCTGACAGGATCTCTAAAACATTTTTAAAGTACATGTCATTGATAAAGCTAATTACTCAAAGGTTGTGTAATACAACAGATTCATCATTGAGAAGAGTGAAATTATGCTGTTTTGAAAACTATGGCAGGTCAGATTTTCTGCCTAAATATATAAGAAGATTTCTCTAAAAAGTACACATTATTTCAAAGACTTATTGCCTGTGAAATAAGTTAAGGGTATTTCAAATGGCTTGTCTGCAAAGAAAGGTGAGATGTAGGGAATCACAGAAAGTCGAGGGGAAAATAGGTCATTATATACATTGCTATATGGTGAATTAAGACTTAGGCCAGCCACAATGTAGAGGACCTGACGCTTAGAAACTTACAAGTAAGCTGGAATCTTCAAAAGTTCAAATCTTTATAAGTAAAAAGATTTATTAAAATGAATAACCTAGTGTTTTAATTGACATCAGAATATCAAACAATAAACCTGAGAACATAGAAAAGATATAAATAAAGATATGAGCAGAACTTAATACAATAGAAAACGTATAAAATTCAGGGGATGTAGTAAGTCCAAAGAATATTCTTTGACAAGATTAAAAGACAAACTTTGATTAAGGAAAACCAAAACATAAGTAAAGAATATACAGAAAGAATCAGGACAATGTTATAGCAGAGAATATATGAAATGCCAGTAAATTTGAACATTTGTGTAAAGTGGACCAGTTCCTAGCTCCTAAAGTTTACCATAACTGACACAAGAGGAAATCATGTAAGGTCATCATGTCTGCCCTTGGCATTCTCGGAATGCCCTGGACCCAGAATGCAGCATCGGTAGTCCATGGTAACCTGCGGAGAAGGGGCGGGGCTGAGAGAGGTTGGAACACTGCCCTCACAGAGAGAGTGGGTGTGGCCATCTCTGCTGTGACTGAACAAAGGTCAGGGGAGCAGGGGACCCAGGACAGGGCCCTCAGAGCCCGGCAGGCCCAGTGGGGTTTCACAAGCATTTAGGCCCAGGACAAAGTGCGCCTTCTTTGTCTGCACAGCTGCCAAAACTCTCACCTTTCCACTCAGGCCGCCCTCTTACTTGAAGTGTGTGTGGAACCTGTCCGCACAGTACACCTCGCTGCACAGCTAACCATAGGTCTGGGC
Source organism: Mesoplodon bidens (assembly GCF_964165515.1). Lineage (NCBI taxonomy): Eukaryota > Metazoa > Chordata > Mammalia > Artiodactyla > Ziphiidae > Mesoplodon > Mesoplodon bidens. The sequence goes on from NW_027671362.1 coordinate 1,702,160, forward strand.
ACCGTAGCTTCCTACAAGGTGACCAAAGTTCGCAGGCAGATGGGTCCCTGGGACACATGCAGAGAGGCTCCTGCCCGGGCCACAGGCCGCCCAATGCCACTGCCAAGGATCGTGGGGCACAAAGCCGCCCTGTCTGAGGCCGAGCCTCTAGAGGGAGTAGTGGACCAACCCTTGTAGTAAACGGGGTCCTCGCGGGCTACTCATTGGAGGGACACAAATAAATCTTTGCGGACTTTCTGATGAAACTTACGAGTGTTCACACCTAATCCTCTTACAAAGTCAGATGTTTAGCTAAACATGAGCTCACGATCTAAATTTACACAATAATGAAGAAATCAGCTACAAGGGGAGACAAGCAGCAAAAACAATCAATACCAGAATTAGATTCCCTAGGCCAACCATCAGATGTTGGAATAATCAGGTGCAAGGCAGAAAGTATACACAAAACTTGAACTGAAACAAGGAACAAGGATGTTTTCAAAGACTGGTACGATCTCTAAAACATTTTTAAAGTACATGTCATTGATAAAGCTAAATACTCAATGGTTGTGTAATACAACTGATTCATCATTGAGAAGAGTGAAATTAGGCTGTTTTGAAAACTATGGCAGATCAGATTTTCTGCCTAATTATATAAGAAGATTTCGCTAAATAATACACATTATTTCAAAGACTTATTGGCTGTGAAATAAGTTAAGGGTATTTCAAATGGCTTGTCTGCAAAGAAAGGTGAGATGTAGGGAATCACAGAAAGTATAGGGGAAAATAGGTCAATATATACATTGCTATATGGAGAACTAAGACTTAGGCCAGCCACAATGTAGAGTACCTGACCCTTAGAAACTTACAATTAAGCTGGAATCTTGAAAAGTTCAAATCTTTATAAGTAAAAAGATTTATTAAAATGAATAACAAAGTGTTTTAATTGACATCAGAATATCAAAACAATAAACCTGAGAACATAGAAAAAATATAAATAAAGATATGAGCAGAACTTAATACAATAGAAAACGTATAAAATTCAGGTGATGTAGTAAGTCCAAAGAATATTCTTTGACATGATTAAAAGAGAAAGTTTGATTAAGGAAAACCAAAACATAAGTAAAAATATACAGAAAGAATCAGAAGATTGTTATAGCCGAGAATATATGAAATGCCAGTAAATTTGAACATTTGTGTAAAGTGGTCCAGTTCCTAGCTCCTAAAGTTTACCATAACTGACAAAAGAGGAAATCATTTAAGGTCATCATGTCTGCCCTTGGCATTCTCGGAATGCCCTGGACACAGAATGCAGCATCGGTAGTCCATAGTAACCTGCGGAGAAGGGGCGGGGCTGAGGAAGGTTGGAACACCGCACTCACAGAGGTAGTGGGTGTGGCCATCTCTGCTGTGACTGAACAAAGTGCTGGGGAGCAGGGGGCCCAGGGCAGGGCCCTCAGAGCCCGGCCGGCCTAGTGGGGTGTCACAAGCATTTAGGCCCAGGACAAAGGGCGCCTTCTTTGTCTGCACAGCTGCCCAAACTCTCACCTTTCCACTCAGGCCGCCCTCTTACTTGAAGTGTGTGTGGAACCTGTCCGCGCAGTACACCTCGCTGCACAGCTAACCATAGGTCTGGGCATCGTAGCTTCCTGCAAGATGACCAAAGTTCGCAGGCAGATGGGTCCCTGGGACTCACGCAAAGAGGCTCCTGCCCGGGCCACAGGCCGCCCACTGCCACTGCCACAGATCGTGGGGCACAAAGCAGCCCTGTCTGAGGCCGAGCCTCTAGAGGGAGTAGTGGACCAACCCTTGTAGGAAACGGGGTCCTCGCGGGCTACTCATTGGAGGGACACAAATAAATCTTTGCGGACTTTCTGAGGAAAATTACGAGTGTTCACACCTAAGCCTCTTACAAAGTCAGATGTTTAGCTAAACATGAGTTCATGATCTAAATTTACACAATAATGAAGAAATCAGCTACAGGGGGAGACAATCAGCAAAAACAATCAATACCAGAATTAGATTCCCTAGGCCATCGATCAGACGTTGGAATAATCAGGTGCAAGGCAGAAAATATACATAAAGTGGAACTGAAACAAGGAACAAGGATGTTTTCAAAGACTGGTAGGATCTCTAAAACATATTAAAGTACATGTCATCGATAAAGCTAAATACTCAAAGATTGTGTAACACAACAGATTCATCATTGAGAAGAGTGAAATTATGCTGTTTTGAAAACTATGGCAGGTCAGATTTTCTGCCTAATTATAAAAGAAGATTTCTCTAAAAAATACACATAATTTCAAAGACTTATTGGCTGTGAAATAAGTTAAGGGTATTTCAAATGGCTTGTCTGCAAAGAAAGGTGAGATGTACGGAATCACAGAAAGCCGAGGGGATAATATGTCAATATATACATTGCAATATGGTGAACTAAGCCCTAGGCCAGCAACAATGTAGAGGACACTACCCTTAGAAACTTACAAGTAAGCTGGAATCTTCAAAAGTTCAAATCTTTATAAGTAAAAAGATTTATGAAAATGAATAACCAAGTGTTTTATTTGACATCAGATGATCAAAACAATAAACCCTGAGAACATTGAAAAAAGATAAATAAAGATATGAGCAGAACTTAATACAACAGAAAACGTATAAAATTCAGGTGATCTAGTAAGTCCAAAGAATATTCTTTGACAAGATTTAAAAGACACACTTTGATTAAGGAAAACAAAAACATAAGTAAAGAATATACAGAAAGAATCAGGACAAAGTTATAGCAGAGAATATAGGAAATGCCAGTAAATTTGAACATTTCTGTAAAGGCGACCATTTACTAGCTCCTAAAGTTTACCAAGAGTTACACATGAAGAAATCATTTACGGTCATCATGTCTGCCCTTGGCATTCTCGGAACGCGCTGGCCTCAGAATGCAGCATATGTAGTCCACGGTAACCTGCGGAGAGGGGGAGGGGCTGAGGAAGGTTTGAACACTGCACTCACTGAGGGAGTGGGTATGGCCATCTCTGCGGTGACTGAACAAAGGACAGGGGAGCAGGGGGGCCAGGGCAGGGCCTTCAGTGTCCGGCAGTCCAAGTGGGGTTTCACAAGAATTATGCCAAGGCCAAAGGGCACCTTCTTTGTGTGCACAGCTGCCCAAACCCTCACCTTTCCCTCAGGCAGCCCTCTTACTTGAAGTGTGTGTGGAACCTGTCCGCGCAGAGCACCTCGCTGCACAGCTAACCATAGGTCTGGTCATTGTAACTTCCTCACAGGTGACCGTAGTTCAAAGGCAGATGGGTCCTTGGGACACACGCGGAGTGGCTCCTGCCCGCACCACAGGCTGTCCACTGCCCCTGCCCCAGATCGGGTGCCGCAAAGCAGCTCTGTCTGAGTCCCCTGCCTCTAGAGGGAGAAAAGGTCCAACACTTGTAGAAAAAGGGGTCCTCGCGGGCAACTCATTGGAGGGACACAAATAAATCTTTGCCGACTTTCTGCTGAAGCTTACGAGCGTTCACACCTAAGCCTCTTACAAGGTCTCCTGTTTTGCTAAACATGAGCTCATGATCTAAATTTACACAATAATGAAGAAATCAGCTACAAGGGGAGACAATTTGCAAAAACAATCAATACAAGAATTAAATTCCTTAGGCAATCCTTCAGATGTTGGAATAATCAGGTGCAAGGCAGAAAATATACACAAACCTGGAACAAAAACAAGGAACAAGGATGTTTTCAAAACTGGTAGGATGTCTAAAACATTTTTAAAGTACATGTCATTGATAAAGCTAAATACTCAAAGGTTGTGTAATACAACAGTTTCATCATTGAGAAGAGTGAAATTATGCTGTTTTGAAAACTATGGCAGGTCAGATTTTCTGCCTATTTATATAAGAAGATTTCTCTAAAAAATACACATTATTTCAAAGAATTATTGGGTGTGAAATAAGTTAAGGGTATTTCAAATGGCTTGTCTGCAAAGAAAGCTGAGATGTAGGGAATCACAGAAAGTCGAGGGGAAAATAGGTCAATATATACATTGCTATATGGTGAACTAAGCCTTAGGCCAGCAACAATGTAGACGACCTGAACCTTAGAAACTTACAAGTAAGCTGGAATCTTCAAAAGTTCAAATCTTTATAACTAAAAAGATTTATGAAAACGAATAACCAAGTGCTTTAATTGACATCAAAAGATCAAAACAATAAACCCTGAGAACATAGAAAAAAGATAAATAAACACATGAGCAGAACTTAATACAACAGAAAACGTATAAAATTGAGTTTATTTAGTAAGTCCAAAGAATATTCTTTGAAAAGATTTAAAAGACACACTTTGATTAAGGAAAACAAAAACATAAATAAAGAATATATAGAAAGAATCAGGACAATGTTACAGCAGAGAATATATGAAATGCCAGTAAATTTGAACATTTGTGTAAAGTGGAGCATTTCCTAGCTCCTAAAGTTTACCAAAAGTGACACAAGAGGAAATCATTTAAGGTCATCATGTCTGCCCTTGGCATTCTCGGAACGCCCTGGAATCAGAATGCAGCATCTATAGTCCATGGTAACCTGTGGTGAGGTAGAGGGGCTGAGGGAGGTTGGAACACTGCCCTCACTGAGGGAGTGGGTGTGGCCATCTCTGCTCTGACTGAACATAGAGCAGGAGAGCAGGGAAACCAGTGCAGGGCCCTCAGAGTCCGGCAGGCCCAGTGGGGTGTCTCAAGCATTTAGGCCCGGTGCACAGGTCGCCTTCTTTGTCTGCACAGGTGCCCAAACTCTCACTTTTCCACTCAGGCCACCCTCTTACTTGAAGTGTGTGTGGAACCTGTCTGCGCAGTACACCTCGCTGCACAGCTAACCATAGGTCTGGGCATCGTAGCTTCCTGCCAGGTAACGGAACTTCGCAGGCAGATGGGTCCCTGGGACACACGCGCAGAGGCTCCTGCCTGGGCCACAGGCCGCCCACTGCCCCTGCCCCAGATCGCGGGCTGCAAAGCAGCCCTCACTGAGTCCCCTGCCTCTCGAGGGAGTATTGGACCAACACTTGTAGAAAACGGGGTCCTCTCGAGCAACTCATTGGAGGGACACAAATAAATCTTTGCCGACTTTCTGCTGAAGCTTTCGAGCGTTCACACCTATGTCTCTTACAAGGTCAGCTGTTTAGCTAATCATGAGCTCATTATCTAAATTTACACAATAATGAAGAAATCAGCTACAGGGGGAGACAATCAGCAAAAACAGTCAATACCAGAATTAGATTCCCTAGGCCATTGATCAGACGTTGGAATAATCAGGTGCAAGGCAGAAAATATACATAAAGTGGAACTGAAACAAGGAACAAGGATGTTTTCAAAGACTGGTAGGATCTCTAAAACATATTAAAGTACATGTCATCGATAAAGCTAAATACTCAAAGATTGTGTAACACAACAGATTCATCATTGAGAAGAGTGAAATTATGCTGTTTTGAAAACTATGGCAGGTCAGATTTTCTGCCTAATTATAAAAGAAGATTTCTCTAAAAAATACACATAATTTCAAAGACTTATTGGCTGTGAAATAAGTTAAGGGTATTTCAAATGGCTTGTCTGCAAAGAAAGGTGAGATGTACGGAATCACAGAAAGCCGAGGGGATAATATGTCAATATATACATTGCAATATGGTGAACTAAGCCCTAGGCCAGCAACAATGTAGAGGACACTACCCTTAGAAACTTACAAGTAAGCTGGAATCTTCAAAAGTTCAAATCTTTATAAGTAAAAAGATTTATGAAAATGAATAACCAAGTGTTTTATTTGACATCAGATGATCAAAACAATAAACCCTGAGAACATTGAAAAAAGATAAATAAAGATATGAGCAGAACTTAATACAACAGAAAACGTATAAAATTCAGGTGATCTAGTAAGTCCAAAGAATATTCTTTGACAAGATTTAAAAGACACACTTTGATTAAGGAAAACAAAAACATAAGTAAAGAATATACAGAAAGAATCAGGACAAAGTTATAGCAGAGAATATAGGAAATGCCAGTAAATTTGAACATTTCTGTAAAGGCGACCATTTACTAGCTCCTAAAGTTTACCAAGAGTTACACATGAAGAAATCATTTAAGGTCATCATGTCTGCCCTTGGCATTCTCGGAACGCGCTGGCCTCAGAATGCAGCATATGTAGTCCACGGTAACCTGCGGAGAGGGGGAGGGGCTGAGGAAGGTTTGAACACTGCACTCACTGAGGGAGTGGGTATGGCCATCTCTGCGGTGACTGAACAAAGGACAGGGGAGCAGGGGGGCCAGGGCAGGGCCCTCAGTGTCCGGCAGTCCAAGTGGGGTTTCACAAGAATTATGCCAAGGCCAAAGGGCACCTTCTTTGTGTGCACAGCTGCCCAAACCCTCACCTTTCCCTCAGGCAGCCCTCTTACTTGAAGTGTGTGTGGAACCTGTCCGCGCAGAGCACCTCGCTGCACAGCTAACCATAGGTCTGGTCATTGTAACTTCCTCACAGGTGACCGTAGTTCAAAGGCAGATGGGTCCTTGGGACACACGCGGAGTGGCTCCTGCCCGCACCACAGGCTGTCCACTGCCCCTGCCCCAGATCGGGTGCCGCAAAGCAGCTCTGTCTGAGTCCCCTGCCTCTAGAGGGAGAAAAGGTCCAACACTTGTAGAAAAAGGGGTCCTCGCGGGCAACTCATTGGAGGGACACAAATAAATCTTTGCCGACTTTCTGCTGAAGCTTACGAGCGTTCACACCTAAGCCTCTTACAAGGTCTCCTGTTTTGCTAAACATGAGCTCATGATCTAAATTTACACAATAATGAAGAAATCAGCTACAAGGGGAGACAATTTGCAAAAACAATCAATACAAGAATTAAATTCCTTAGGCAATCCTTCAGATGTTGGAATAATCAGGTGCAAGGCAGAAAATATACACAAACCTGGAACAAAAACAAGGAACAAGGATGTTTTCAAAACTGGTAGGATGTCTAAAACATTTTTAAAGTACATGTCATTGATAAAGCTAAATACTCAAAGGTTGTGTAATACAACAGTTTCATCATTGAGAAGAGTGAAATTATGCTGTTTTGAAAACTATGGCAGGTCAGATTTTCTGCCTATTTATATAAGAAGATTTCTCTAAAAAATACACATTATTTCAAAGAATTATTGGGTGTGAAATAAGTTAAGGGTATTTCAAATGGCTTGTCTGCAAAGAAAGCTGAGATGTAGGGAATCACAGAAAGTCGAGGGGAAAATAGGTCAATATATACATTGCTATATGGTGAACTAAGCCTTAGGCCAGCAACAATGTAGACGACCTGAACCTTAGAAACTTACAAGTAAGCTGGAATCTTCAAAAGTTCAAATCTTTATAACTAAAAAGATTTATGAAAACGAATAACCAAGTGCTTTAATTGACATCAAAAGATCAAAACAATAAACCCTGAGAACATAGAAAAAAGATAAATAAACACATGAGCAGAACTTAATACAACAGAAAACGTATAAAATTGAGTTTATTTAGTAAGTCCAAAGAATATTCTTTGAAAAGATTTAAAAGACACACTTTGATTAAGGAAAACAAAAACATAAATAAAGAATATATAGAAAGAATCAGGACAATGTTACAGCAGAGAATATATGAAATGCCAGTAAATTTGAACATTTGTGTAAAGTGGAGCATTTCCTAGCTCCTAAAGTTTACCAAAAGTGACACAAGAGGAAATCATTTAAGGTCATCATGTCTGCCCTTGGCATTCTCGGAACGCCCTGGAATCAGAATGCAGCATCTATAGTCCATGGTAACCTGTGGTGAGGTAGAGGGGCTGAGGGAGGTTGGAACACTGCCCTCACTGAGGGAGTGGGTGTGGCCATCTCTGCTCTGACTGAACATAGAGCAGGAGAGCAGGGAAACCAGTGCAGGGCCCTCAGAGTCCGGCAGGCCCAGTGGGGTGTCTCAAGCATTTAGGCCCGGTGCACAGGTCGCCTTCTTTGTCTGCACAGGTGCCCAAACTCTCACTTTTCCACTCAGGCCACCCTCTTACTTGAAGTGTGTGTGGAACCTGTCTGCGCAGTACACCTCGCTGCACAGCTAACCATAGGTCTGGGCATCGTAGTTTCCTGCCAGGTAACGGAACTTCGCAGGCAGATGGGTCCCTGGGACACACGCGCAGAGGCTCCTGCCTGGGCCACAGGCCGCCCACAGCCCCTGCCCCAGATCGCGGGCCGCAAAGCAGCCCTCACTGAGTCCCCTGCCTCTCGAGGGAGTATTGGACCAACACTTGTAGAAAACGGGGTCCTCTCGAGCAACTCATTGGAGGGACACAAATAAATCTTTGCCGACTTTCTGCTGAAGCTTTCGAGCGTTCACACCTATGTCTCTTACAAGGTCAGCTGTTTAGCTAATCATGAGCTCATTATCTAAATTTACACAATAATGAAGAAATCAGCTACAAGGGGAGACAATCAGCAAAAACAATCAATACCAGAATTAGATTCCCTAGGCCATCCATCAGATGTTGGAATAATCAGGTGCAAGGCAGAAAATATACACAAAACTGGAACTGAAACCAGGAAAAAGGATGTTTTCAATGGCTGACAGGATCTCTAAAACATTTTTAAAGTACATGTCATTGATAAAGCTAATTACTCAAAGGTTGTGTAATACAACAGATTCATCATTGAGAAGAGTGAAATTATGCTGTTTTGAAAACTATGGCAGGTCAGATTTTCTGCCTAAATATATAAGAAGATTTCTCTAAAAAGTACACATTATTTCAAAGACTTATTGCCTGTGAAATAAGTTAAGGGTATTTCAAATGGCTTGTCTGCAAAGAAAGGTGAGATGTAGGGAATCACAGAAAGTCGAGGGGAAAATAGGTCATTATATACATTGCTATATGGTGAATTAAGACTTAGGCCAGCCACAATGTAGAGGACCTGACGCTTAGAAACTTACAAGTAAGCTGGAATCTTCAAAAGTTCAAATCTTTATAAGTAAAAAGATTTATTAAAATGAATAACCTAGTGTTTTAATTGACATCAGAATATCAAACAATAAACCTGAGAACATAGAAAAGATATAAATAAAGATATGAGCAGAACTTAATACAATAGAAAACGTATAAAATTCAGGGGATGTAGTAAGTCCAAAGAATATTCTTTGACAAGATTAAAAGACAAACTTTGATTAAGGAAAACCAAAACATAAGTAAAGAATATACAGAAAGAATCAGGACAATGTTATAGCAGAGAATATATGAAATGCCAGTAAATTTGAACATTTGTGTAAAGTGGACCAGTTCCTAGCTCCTAAAGTTTACCATAACTGACACAAGAGGAAATCATGTAAGGTCATCATGTCTGCCCTTGGCATTCTCGGAATGCCCTGGACCCAGAATGCAGCATCGGTAGTCCATGGTAACCTGCGGAGAAGGGGCGGGGCTGAGAGAGGTTGGAACACTGCCCTCACAGAGAGAGTGGGTGTGGCCATCTCTGCTGTGACTGAACAAAGGTCAGGGGAGCAGGGGACCCAGGACAGGGCCCTCAGAGCCCGGCAGGCCCAGTGGGGTTTCACAAGCATTTAGGCCCAGGACAAAGTGCGCCTTCTTTGTCTGCACAGCTGCCAAAACTCTCACCTTTCCACTCAGGCCGCCCTCTTACTTGAAGTGTGTGTGGAACCTGTCCGCACAGTACACCTCGCTGCACAGCTAACCATAGGTCTGGGCACCGTAGCTTCCTACAAGGTGACCAAAGTTCGCAGGCAGATGGGTCCCTGGGACACATGCAGAGAGGCTCCTGCCCGGGCCACAGGCCGCCCAATGCCACTGCCAAGGATCGTGGGGCACAAAGCCGCCCTGTCTGAGGCCGAGCCTCTAGAGGGAGTAGTGGACCAACCCTTGTAGTAAACGGGGTCCTCGCGGGCTACTCATTGGAGGGACACAAATAAATCTTTGCGGACTTTCTGATGAAACTTACGAGTGTTCACACCTAATCCTCTTACAAAGTCAGATGTTTAGCTAAACATGAGCTCACGATCTAAATTTACACAATAATGAAGAAATCAGCTACAAGGGGAGACAAGCAGCAAAAACAATCAATACCAGAATTAGATTCCCTAGGCCAACCATCAGATGTTGGAATAATCAGGTGCAAGGCAGAAAGTATACACAAAACTTGAACTGAAACAAGGAACAAGGATGTTTTCAAAGACTGGTACTATCTCTAAAACATTTTTAAAGTACATGTCATTGATAAAGCTAAATACTCAATGGTTGTGTAATACAACTGATTCATCATTGAGAAGAGTGAAATTAGGCTGTTTTGAAAACTATGGCAGATCAGATTTTCTGCCTAATTATATAAGAAGATTTCGCTAAATAATACACATTATTTCAAAGACTTATTGGCTGTGAAATAAGTTAAGGGTATTTCAAATGGCTTGTCTGCAAAGAAAGGTGAGATGTAGGGAATCACAGAAAGTATAGGGGAAAATAGGTCAATATATACATTGCTATATGGAGAACTAAGACTTAGGCCAGCCACAATGTAGAGTACCTGACCCTTAGAAACTTACAATTAAGCTGGAATCTTGAAAAGTTCAAATCTTTATAAGTAAAAAGATTTATTAAAATGAATAACAAAGTGTTTTAATTGACATCAGAATATCAAAACAATAAACCTGAGAACATAGAAAAAATATAAATAAAGATATGAGCAGAACTTAATACAATAGAAAACGTATAAAATTCAGGTGATGTAGTAAGTCCAAAGAATATTCTTTGACATGATTAAAAGAGAAAGTTTGATTAAGGAAAACCAAAACATAAGTAAAAATATACAGAAAGAATCAGAAGATTGTTATAGCCGAGAATATATGAAATGCCAGTAAATTTGAACATTTGTGTAAAGTGGTCCAGTTCCTAGCTCCTAAAGTTTACCATAACTGACAAAAGAGGAAATCATTTAAGGTCATCATGTCTGCCCTTGGCATTCTCGGAATGCCCTGGACACAGAATGCAGCATCGGTAGTCCATAGTAACCTGCGGAGAAGGGGCGGGGCTGAGGAAGGTTGGAACACCGCACTCACAGAGGTAGTGGGTGTGGCCATCTCTGCTGTGACTGAACAAAGTGCTGGGGAGCAGGGGGCCCAGGGCAGGGCCCTCAGAGCCCGGCCGGCCTAGTGGGGTGTCACAAGCATTTAGGCCCAGGACAAAGGGCGCCTTCTTTGTCTGCACAGCTGCCCAAACTCTCACCTTTCCACTCAGGCCGCCCTCTTACTTGAAGTGTGTGTGGAACCTGTCCGCGCAGTACACCTCGCTGCACAGCTAACCATAGGTCTGGGCATCGTAGCTTCCTGCAAGATGACCAAAGTTCGCAGGCAGATGGGTCCCTGGGACTCACGCAAAGAGGCTCCTGCCCGGGCCACAGGCCGCCCACTGCCACTGCCACAGATCGTGGGGCACAAAGCAGCCCTGTCTGAGGCCGAGCCTCTAGAGGGAGTAGTGGACCAACCCTTGTAGGAAACGGGGTCCTCGCGGGCTACTCATTGGAGGGACACAAATAAATCTTTGCGGACTTTCTGAGGAAAATTACGAGTGTTCACACCTAAGCCTCTTACAAAGTCAGATGTTTAGCTAAACATGAGTTCATGATCTAAATTTACACAATAATGAAGAAATCAGCTACAGGGGGAGACAATCAGCAAAAACAATCAATACCAGAATTAGATTCCCTAGGCCATCGATCAGACGTTGGAATAATCAGGTGCAAGGCAGAAAATATACATAAAGTGGAACTGAAACAAGGAACAAGGATGTTTTCAAAGACTGGTAGGATCTCTAAAACATATTAAAGTACATGTCATCGATAAAGCTAAATACTCAAAGATTGTGTAACACAACAGATTCATCATTGAGAAGAGTGAAATTATGCTGTTTTGAAAACTATGGCAGGTCAGATTTTCTGCCTAATTATAAAAGAAGATTTCTCTAAAAAATACACATAATTTCAAAGACTTATTGGCTGTGAAATAAGTTAAGGGTATTTCAAATGGCTTGTCTGCAAAGAAAGGTGAGATGTACGGAATCACAGAAAGCCGAGGGGATAATATGTCAATATATACATTGCAATATGGTGAACTAAGCCCTAGGCCAGCAACAATGTAGAGGACACTACCCTTAGAAACTTACAAGTAAGCTGGAATCTTCAAAAGTTCAAATCTTTATAAGTAAAAAGATTTATGAAAATGAATAACCAAGTGTTTTATTTGACATCAGATGATCAAAACAATAAACCCTGAGAACATTGAAAAAAGATAAATAAAGATATGAGCAGAACTTAATACAACAGAAAACGTATAAAATTCAGGTGATCTAGTAAGTCCAAAGAATATTCTTTGACAAGATTTAAAAGACACACTTTGATTAAGGAAAACAAAAACATAAGTAAAGAATATACAGAAAGAATCAGGACAAAGTTATAGCAGAGAATATAGGAAATGCCAGTAAATTTGAACATTTCTGTAAAGGCGACCATTTACTAGCTCCTAAAGTTTACCAAGAGTTACACATGAAGAAATCATTTACGGTCATCATGTCTGCCCTTGGCATTCTCGGAACGCGCTGGCCTCAGAATGCAGCATATGTAGTCCACGGTAACCTGCGGAGAGGGGGAGGGGCTGAGGAAGGTTTGAACACTGCACTCACTGAGGGAGTGGGTATGGCCATCTCTGCGGTGACTGAACAAAGGACAGGGGAGCAGGGGGGCCAGGGCAGGGCCTTCAGTGTCCGGCAGTCCAAGTGGGGTTTCACAAGAATTATGCCAAGGCCAAAGGGCACCTTCTTTGTGTGCACAGCTGCCCAAACCCTCACCTTTCCCTCAGGCAGCCCTCTTACTTGAAGTGTGTGTGGAACCTGTCCGCGCAGAGCACCTCGCTGCACAGCTAACCATAGGTCTGGTCATTGTAACTTCCTCACAGGTGACCGTAGTTCAAAGGCAGATGGGTCCTTGGGACACACGCGGAGTGGCTCCTGCCCGCACCACAGGCTGTCCACTGCCCCTGCCCCAGATCGGGTGCCGCAAAGCAGCTCTGTCTGAGTCCCCTGCCTCTAGAGGGAGAAAAGGTCCAACACTTGTAGAAAAAGGGGTCCTCGCGGGCAACTCATTGGAGGGACACAAATAAATCTTTGCCGACTTTCTGCTGAAGCTTACGAGCGTTCACACCTAAGCCTCTTACAAGGTCTCCTGTTTTGCTAAACATGAGCTCATGATCTAAATTTACACAATAATGAAGAAATCAGCTACAAGGGGAGACAATTTGCAAAAACAATCAATACAAGAATTAAATTCCTTAGGCAATCCTTCAGATGTTGGAATAATCAGGTGCAAGGCAGAAAATATACACAAACCTGGAACAAAAACAAGGAACAAGGATGTTTTCAAAACTGGTAGGATGTCTAAAACATTTTTAAAGTACATGTCATTGATAAAGCTAAATACTCAAAGGTTGTGTAATACAACAGTTTCATCATTGAGAAGAGTGAAATTATGCTGTTTTGAAAACTATGGCAGGTCAGATTTTCTGCCTATTTATATAAGAAGATTTCTCTAAAAAATACACATTATTTCAAAGAATTATTGGGTGTGAAATAAGTTAAGGGTATTTCAAATGGCTTGTCTGCAAAGAAAGCTGAGATGTAGGGAATCACAGAAAGTCGAGGGGAAAATAGGTCAATATATACATTGCTATATGGTGAACTAAGCCTTAGGCCAGCAACAATGTAGACGACCTGAACCTTAGAAACTTACAAGTAAGCTGGAATCTTCAAAAGTTCAAATCTTTATAACTAAAAAGATTTATGAAAACGAATAACCAAGTGCTTTAATTGACATCAAAAGATCAAAACAATAAACCCTGAGAACATAGAAAAAAGATAAATAAACACATGAGCAGAACTTAATACAACAGAAAACGTATAAAATTGAGTTTATTTAGTAAGTCCAAAGAATATTCTTTGAAAAGATTTAAAAGACACACTTTGATTAAGGAAAACAAAAACATAAATAAAGAATATATAGAAAGAATCAGGACAATGTTACAGCAGAGAATATATGAAATGCCAGTAAATTTGAACATTTGTGTAAAGTGGAGCATTTCCTAGCTCCTAAAGTTTACCAAAAGTGACACAAGAGGAAATCATTTAAGGTCATCATGTCTGCCCTTGGCATTCTCGGAACGCCCTGGAATCAGAATGCAGCATCTATAGTCCATGGTAACCTGTGGTGAGGTAGAGGGGCTGAGGGAGGTTGGAACACTGCCCTCACTGAGGGAGTGGGTGTGGCCATCTCTGCTCTGACTGAACATAGAGCAGGAGAGCAGGGAAACCAGTGCAGGGCCCTCAGAGTCCGGCAGGCCCAGTGGGGTGTCTCAAGCATTTAGGCCCGGTGCACAGGTCGCCTTCTTTGTCTGCACAGGTGCCCAAACTCTCACTTTTCCACTCAGGCCACCCTCTTACTTGAAGTGTGTGTGGAACCTGTCTGCGCAGTACACCTCGCTGCACAGCTAACCATAGGTCTGGGCATCGTAGCTTCCTGCCAGGTAACGGAACTTCGCAGGCAGATGGGTCCCTGGGACACACGCGCAGAGGCTCCTGCCTGGGCCACAGGCCGCCCACTGCCCCTGCCCCAGATCGCGGGCCGCAAAGCAGCCCTCACTGAGTCCCCTGCCTCTCGAGGGAGTATTGGACCAACACTTGTAGAAAACGGGGTCCTCTCGAGCAACTCATTGGAGGGACACAAATAAATCTTTGCCGACTTTCTGCTGAAGCTTTCGAGCGTTCACACCTATGTCTCTTACAAGGTCAGCTGTTTAGCTAATCATGAGCTCATTATCTAAATTTACACAATAATGAAGAAATCAGCTACAGGGGGAGACAATCAGCAAAAACAGTCAATACCAGAATTAGATTCCCTAGGCCATTGATCAGACGTTGGAATAATCAGGTGCAAGGCAGAAAATATACATAAAGTGGAACTGAAACAAGGAACAAGGATGTTTTCAAAGACTGGTAGGATCTCTAAAACATATTAAAGTACATGTCATCGATAAAGCTAAATACTCAAAGATTGTGTAACACAACAGATTCATCATTGAGAAGAGTGAAATTATGCTGTTTTGAAAACTATGGCAGGTCAGATTTTCTGCCTAATTATAAAAGAAGATTTCTCTAAAAAATACACATAATTTCAAAGACTTATTGGCTGTGAAATAAGTTAAGGGTATTTCAAATGGCTTGTCTGCAAAGAAAGGTGAGATGTACGGAATCACAGAAAGCCGAGGGGATAATATGTCAATATATACATTGCAATATGGTGAACTAAGCCCTAGGCCAGCAACAATGTAGAGGACACTACCCTTAGAAACTTACAAGTAAGCTGGAATCTTCAAAAGTTCAAATCTTTATAAGTAAAAAGATTTATGAAAATGAATAACCAAGTGTTTTATTTGACATCAGATGATCAAAACAATAAACCCTGAGAACATTGAAAAAAGATAAATAAAGATATGAGCAGAACTTAATACAACAGAAAACGTATAAAATTCAGGTGATCTAGTAAGTCCAAAGAATATTCTTTGACAAGATTTAAAAGACACACTTTGATTAAGGAAAACAAAAACATAAGTAAAGAATATACAGAAAGAATCAGGACAAAGTTATAGCAGAGAATATAGGAAATGCCAGTAAATTTGAACATTTCTGTAAAGGCGACCATTTACTAGCTCCTAAAGTTTACCAAGAGTTACACATGAAGAAATCATTTACGGTCATCATGTCTGCCCTTGGCATTCTCGGAACGCGCTGGCCTCAGAATGCAGCATATGTAGTCCACGGTAACCTGCGGAGAGGGGGAGGGGCTGAGGAAGGTTTGAACACTGCACTCACTGAGGGAGTGGGTATGGCCATCTCTGCGGTGACTGAACAAAGGACAGGGGAGCAGGGGGGCCAGGGCAGGGCCTTCAGTGTCCGGCAGTCCAAGTGGGGTTTCACAAGAATTATGCCAAGGCCAAAGGGCACCTTCTTTGTGTGCACAGCTGCCCAAACCCTCACCTTTCCCTCAGGCAGCCCTCTTACTTGAAGTGTGTGTGGAACCTGTCCGCGCAGAGCACCTCGCTGCACAGCTAACCATAGGTCTGGTCATTGTAACTTCCTCACAGGTGACCGTAGTTCAAAGGCAGATGGGTCCTTGGGACACACGCGGAGTGGCTCCTGCCCGCACCACAGGCTGTCCACTGCCCCTGCCCCAGATCGGGTGCCGCAAAGCAGCTCTGTCTGAGTCCCCTGCCTCTAGAGGGAGAAAAGGTCCAACACTTGTAGAAAAAGGGGTCCTCGCGGGCAACTCATTGGAGGGACACAAATAAATCTTTGCCGACTTTCTGCTGAAGCTTACGAGCGTTCACACCTAAGCCTCTTACAAGGTCTCCTGTTTTGCTAAACATGAGCTCATGATCTAAATTTACACAATAATGAAGAAATCAGCTACAAGGGGAGACAATTTGCAAAAACAATCAATACAAGAATTAAATTCCTTAGGCAATCCTTCAGATGTTGGAATAATCAGGTGCAAGGCAGAAAATATACACAAACCTGGAACAAAAACAAGGAACAAGGATGTTTTCAAAACTGGTAGGATGTCTAAAACATTTTTAAAGTACATGTCATTGATAAAGCTAAATACTCAAAGGTTGTGTAATACAACAGTTTCATCATTGAGAAGAGTGAAATTATGCTGTTTTGAAAACTATGGCAGGTCAGATTTTCTGCCTATTTATATAAGAAGATTTCTCTAAAAAATACACATTATTTCAAAGAATTATTGGGTGTGAAATAAGTTAAGGGTATTTCAAATGGCTTGTCTGCAAAGAAAGCTGAGATGTAGGGAATCACAGAAAGTCGAGGGGAAAATAGGTCAATATATACATTGCTATATGGTGAACTAAGCCTTAGGCCAGCAACAATGTAGACGACCTGAACCTTAGAAACTTACAAGTAAGCTGGAATCTTCAAAAGTTCAAATCTTTATAACTAAAAAGATTTATGAAAACGAATAACCAAGTGCTTTAATTGACATCAAAAGATCAAAACAATAAACCCTGAGAACATAGAAAAAAGATAAATAAACACATGAGCAGAACTTAATACAACAGAAAACGTATAAAATTGAGTTTATTTAGTAAGTCCAAAGAATATTCTTTGAAAAGATTTAAAAGACACACTTTGATTAAGGAAAACAAAAACATAAATAAAGAATATATAGAAAGAATCAGGACAATGTTACAGCAGAGAATATATGAAATGCCAGTAAATTTGAACATTTGTGTAAAGTGGAGCATTTCCTAGCTCCTAAAGTTTACCAAAAGTGACACAAGAGGAAATCATTTAAGGTCATCATGTCTGCCCTTGGCATTCTCGGAACGCCCTGGAATCAGAATGCAGCATCTATAGTCCATGGTAACCTGTGGTGAGGTAGAGGGGCTGAGGGAGGTTGGAACACTGCCCTCACTGAGGGAGTGGGTGTGGCCATCTCTGCTCTGACTGAACATAGAGCAGGAGAGCAGGGAAACCAGTGCAGGGCCCTCAGAGTCCGGCAGGCCCAGTGGGGTGTCTCAAGCATTTAGGCCCGGTGCACAGGTCGCCTTCTTTGTCTGCACAGGTGCCCAAACTCTCACTTTTCCACTCAGGCCACCCTCTTACTTGAAGTGTGTGTGGAACCTGTCTGCGCAGTACACCTCGCTGCACAGCTAACCATAGGTCTGGGCATCGTAGTTTCCTGCCAGGTAACGGAACTTCGCAGGCAGATGGGTCCCTGGGACACACGCGCAGAGGCTCCTGCCTGGGCCACAGGCCGCCCACAGCCCCTGCCCCAGATCGCGGGCCGCAAAGCAGCCCTCACTGAGTCCCCTGCCTCTCGAGGGAGTATTGGACCAACACTTGTAGAAAACGGGGTCCTCTCGAGCAACTCATTGGAGGGACACAAATAAATCTTTGCCGACTTTCTGCTGAAGCTTTCGAGCGTTCACACCTATGTCTCTTACAAGGTCAGCTGTTTAGCTAATCATGAGCTCATTATCTAAATTTACACAATAATGAAGAAATCAGCTACAAGGGGAGACAATCAGCAAAAACAATCAATACCAGAATTAGATTCCCTAGGCCATCCATCAGATGTTGGAATAATCAGGTGCAAGGCAGAAAATATACACAAAACTGGAACTGAAACCAGGAAAAAGGATGTTTTCAATGGCTGACAGGATCTCTAAAACATTTTTAAAGTACATGTCATTGATAAAGCTAATTACTCAAAGGTTGTGTAATACAACAGATTCATCATTGAGAAGAGTGAAATTATGCTGTTTTGAAAACTATGGCAGGTCAGATTTTCTGCCTAAATATATAAGAAGATTTCTCTAAAAAGTACACATTATTTCAAAGACTTATTGCCTGTGAAATAAGTTAAGGTATTTCAAATGGCTTGTCTGCAAAGAAAGGTGAGATGTAGGGAATCACAGAAAGTCGAGGGGAAAATAGGTCATTATATACATTGCTATATGGTGAATTAAGACTTAGGCCAGCCACAATGTAGAGGACCTGACGCTTAGAAACTTACAAGTAAGCTGGAATCTTCAAAAGTTCAAATCTTTATAAGTAAAAAGATTTATTAAAATGAATAACCTAGTGTTTTAATTGACATCAGAATATCAAACAATAAACCTGAGAACATAGAAAAGATATAAATAAAGATATGAGCAGAACTTAATACAATAGAAAACGTATAAAATTCAGGGGATGTAGTAAGTCCAAAGAATATTCTTTGACAAGATTAAAAGACAAACTTTGATTAAGGAAAACCAAAACATAAGTAAAGAATATACAGAAAGAATCAGGACAATGTTATAGCAGAGAATATATGAAATGCCAGTAAATTTGAACATTTGTGTAAAGTGGACCAGTTCCTAGCTCCTAAAGTTTACCATAACTGACACAAGAGGAAATCATGTAAGGTCATCATGTCTGCCCTTGGCATTCTCGGAATGCCCTGGACCCAGAATGCAGCATCGGTAGTCCATGGTAACCTGCGGAGAAGGGGCGGGGCTGAGAGAGGTTGGAACACTGCCCTCACAGAGAGAGTGGGTGTGGCCATCTCTGCTGTGACTGAACAAAGGTCAGGGGAGCAGGGGACCCAGGACAGGGCCCTCAGAGCCCGGCAGGCCCAGTGGGGTTTCACAAGCATTTAGGCCCAGGACAAAGTGCGCCTTCTTTGTCTGCACAGCTGCCAAAACTCTCACCTTTCCACTCAGGCCGCCCTCTTACTTGAAGTGTGTGTGGAACCTGTCCGCACAGTACACCTCGCTGCACAGCTAACCATAGGTCTGGGCACCGTAGCTTCCTACAAGGTGACCAAAGTTCGCAGGCAGATGGGTCCCTGGGACACATGCAGAGAGGCTCCTGCCCGGGCCACAGGCCGCCCAATGCCACTGCCAAGGATCGTGGGGCACAAAGCCGCCCTGTCTGAGGCCGAGCCTCTAGAGGGAGTAGTGGACCAACCCTTGTAGTAAACGGGGTCCTCGCGGGCTACTCATTGGAGGGACACAAATAAATCTTTGCGGACTTTCTGATGAAACTTACGAGTGTTCACACCTAATCCTCTTACAAAGTCAGATGTTTAGCTAAACATGAGCTCACGATCTAAATTTACACAATAATGAAGAAATCAGCTACAAGGGGAGACAAGCAGCAAAAACAATCAATACCAGAATTAGATTCCCTAGGCCAACCATCAGATGTTGGAATAATCAGGTGCAAGGCAGAAAGTATACACAAAACTTGAACTGAAACAAGGAACAAGGATGTTTTCAAAGACTGGTACTATCTCTAAAACATTTTTAAAGTACATGTCATTGATAAAGCTAAATACTCAATGGTTGTGTAATACAACTGATTCATCATTGAGAAGAGTGAAATTAGGCTGTTTTGAAAACTATGGCAGATCAGATTTTCTGCCTAATTATATAAGAAGATTTCGCTAAATAATACACATTATTTCAAAGACTTATTGGCTGTGAAATAAGTTAAGGGTATTTCAAATGGCTTGTCTGCAAAGAAAGGTGAGATGTAGGGAATCACAGAAAGTATAGGGGAAAATAGGTCAATATATACATTGCTATATGGAGAACTAAGACTTAGGCCAGCCACAATGTAGAGTACCTGACCCTTAGAAACTTACAATTAAGCTGGAATCTTGAAAAGTTCAAATCTTTATAAGTAAAAAGATTTATTAAAATGAATAACAAAGTGTTTTAATTGACATCAGAATATCAAAACAATAAACCTGAGAACATAGAAAAAATATAAATAAAGATATGAGCAGAACTTAATACAATAGAAAACGTATAAAATTCAGGTGATGTAGTAAGTCCAAAGAATATTCTTTGACATGATTAAAAGAGAAAGTTTGATTAAGGAAAACCAAAACATAAGTAAAAATATACAGAAAGAATCAGAAGATTGTTATAGCCGAGAATATATGAAATGCCAGTAAATTTGAACATTTGTGTAAAGTGGTCCAGTTCCTAGCTCCTAAAGTTTACCATAACTGACAAAAGAGGAAATCATTTAAGGTCATCATGTCTGCCCTTGGCATTCTCGGAATGCCCTGGACACAGAATGCAGCATCGGTAGTCCATAGTAACCTGCGGAGAAGGGGCGGGGCTGAGGAAGGTTGGAACACCGCACTCACAGAGGTAGTGGGTGTGGCCATCTCTGCTGTGACTGAACAAAGTGCTGGGGAGCAGGGGGCCCAGGGCAGGGCCCTCAGAGCCCGGCCGGCCTAGTGGGGTGTCACAAGCATTTAGGCCCAGGACAAAGGGCGCCTTCTTTGTCTGCACAGCTGCCCAAACTCTCACCTTTCCACTCAGGCCGCCCTCTTACTTGAAGTGTGTGTGGAACCTGTCCGCGCAGTACACCTCGCTGCACAGCTAACCATAGGTCTGGGCATCGTAGCTTCCTGCAAGATGACCAAAGTTCGCAGGCAGATGGGTCCCTGGGACTCACGCAAAGAGGCTCCTGCCCGGGCCACAGGCCGCCCACTGCCACTGCCACAGATCGTGGGGCACAAAGCAGCCCTGTCTGAGGCCGAGCCTCTAGAGGGAGTAGTGGACCAACCCTTGTAGGAAACGGGGTCCTCGCGGGCTACTCATTGGAGGGACACAAATAAATCTTTGCGGACTTTCTGAGGAAAATTACGAGTGTTCACACCTAAGCCTCTTACAAAGTCAGATGTTTAGCTAAACATGAGTTCATGATCTAAATTTACACAATAATGAAGAAATCAGCTACAGGGGGAGACAATCAGCAAAAACAATCAATACCAGAATTAGATTCCCTAGGCCATCGATCAGACGTTGGAATAATCAGGTGCAAGGCAGAAAATATACATAAAGTGGAACTGAAACAAGGAACAAGGATGTTTTCAAAGACTGGTAGGATCTCTAAAACATATTAAAGTACATGTCATCGATAAAGCTAAATACTCAAAGATTGTGTAACACAACAGATTCATCATTGAGAAGAGTGAAATTATGCTGTTTTGAAAACTATGGCAGGTCAGATTTTCTGCCTAATTATAAAAGAAGATTTCTCTAAAAAATACACATAATTTCAAAGACTTATTGGCTGTGAAATAAGTTAAGGGTATTTCAAATGGCTTGTCTGCAAAGAAAGGTGAGATGTACGGAATCACAGAAAGCCGAGGGGATAATATGTCAATATATACATTGCAATATGGTGAACTAAGCCCTAGGCCAGCAACAATGTAGAGGACACTACCCTTAGAAACTTACAAGTAAGCTGGAATCTTCAAAAGTTCAAATCTTTATAAGTAAAAAGATTTATGAAAATGAATAACCAAGTGTTTTATTTGACATCAGATGATCAAAACAATAAACCCTGAGAACATTGAAAAAAGATAAATAAAGATATGAGCAGAACTTAATACAACAGAAAACGTATAAAATTCAGGTGATCTAGTAAGTCCAAAGAATATTCTTTGACAAGATTTAAAAGACACACTTTGATTAAGGAAAACAAAAACATAAGTAAAGAATATACAGAAAGAATCAGGACAAAGTTATAGCAGAGAATATAGGAAATGCCAGTAAATTTGAACATTTCTGTAAAGGCGACCATTTACTAGCTCCTAAAGTTTACCAAGAGTTACACATGAAGAAATCATTTACGGTCATCATGTCTGCCCTTGGCATTCTCGGAACGCGCTGGCCTCAGAATGCAGCATATGTAGTCCACGGTAACCTGCGGAGAGGGGGAGGGGCTGAGGAAGGTTTGAACACTGCACTCACTGAGGGAGTGGGTATGGCCATCTCTGCGGTGACTGAACAAAGGACAGGGGAGCAGGGGGGCCAGGGCAGGGCCTTCAGTGTCCGGCAGTCCAAGTGGGGTTTCACAAGAATTATGCCAAGGCCAAAGGGCACCTTCTTTGTGTGCACAGCTGCCCAAACCCTCACCTTTCCCTCAGGCAGCCCTCTTACTTGAAGTGTGTGTGGAACCTGTCCGCGCAGAGCACCTCGCTGCACAGCTAACCATAGGTCTGGTCATTGTAACTTCCTCACAGGTGACCGTAGTTCAAAGGCAGATGGGTCCTTGGGACACACGCGGAGTGGCTCCTGCCCGCACCACAGGCTGTCCACTGCCCCTGCCCCAGATCGGGTGCCGCAAAGCAGCTCTGTCTGAGTCCCCTGCCTCTAGAGGGAGAAAAGGTCCAACACTTGTAGAAAAAGGGGTCCTCGCGGGCAACTCATTGGAGGGACACAAATAAATCTTTGCCGACTTTCTGCTGAAGCTTACGAGCGTTCACACCTAAGCCTCTTACAAGGTCTCCTGTTTTGCTAAACATGAGCTCATGATCTAAATTTACACAATAATGAAGAAATCAGCTACAAGGGGAGACAATTTGCAAAAACAATCAATACAAGAATTAAATTCCTTAGGCAATCCTTCAGATGTTGGAATAATCAGGTGCAAGGCAGAAAATATACACAAACCTGGAACAAAAACAAGGAACAAGGATGTTTTCAAAACTGGTAGGATGTCTAAAACATTTTTAAAGTACATGTCATTGATAAAGCTAAATACTCAAAGGTTGTGTAATACAACAGTTTCATCATTGAGAAGAGTGAAATTATGCTGTTTTGAAAACTATGGCAGGTCAGATTTTCTGCCTATTTATATAAGAAGATTTCTCTAAAAAATACACATTATTTCAAAGAATTATTGGGTGTGAAATAAGTTAAGGGTATTTCAAATGGCTTGTCTGCAAAGAAAGCTGAGATGTAGGGAATCACAGAAAGTCGAGGGGAAAATAGGTCAATATATACATTGCTATATGGTGAACTAAGCCTTAGGCCAGCAACAATGTAGACGACCTGAACCTTAGAAACTTACAAGTAAGCTGGAATCTTCAAAAGTTCAAATCTTTATAACTAAAAAGATTTATGAAAACGAATAACCAAGTGCTTTAATTGACATCAAAAGATCAAAACAATAAACCCTGAGAACATAGAAAAAAGATAAATAAACACATGAGCAGAACTTAATACAACAGAAAACGTATAAAATTGAGTTTATTTAGTAAGTCCAAAGAATATTCTTTGAAAAGATTTAAAAGACACACTTTGATTAAGGAAAACAAAAACATAAATAAAGAATATATAGAAAGAATCAGGACAATGTTACAGCAGAGAATATATGAAATGCCAGTAAATTTGAACATTTGTGTAAAGTGGAGCATTTCCTAGCTCCTAAAGTTTACCAAAAGTGACACAAGAGGAAATCATTTAAGGTCATCATGTCTGCCCTTGGCATTCTCGGAACGCCCTGGAATCAGAATGCAGCATCTATAGTCCATGGTAACCTGTGGTGAGGTAGAGGGGCTGAGGGAGGTTGGAACACTGCCCTCACTGAGGGAGTGGGTGTGGCCATCTCTGCTCTGACTGAACATAGAGCAGGAGAGCAGGGAAACCAGTGCAGGGCCCTCAGAGTCCGGCAGGCCCAGTGGGGTGTCTCAAGCATTTAGGCCCGGTGCACAGGTCGCCTTCTTTGTCTGCACAGGTGCCCAAACTCTCACTTTTCCACTCAGGCCACCCTCTTACTTGAAGTGTGTGTGGAACCTGTCTGCGCAGTACACCTCGCTGCACAGCTAACCATAGGTCTGGGCATCGTAGCTTCCTGCCAGGTAACGGAACTTCGCAGGCAGATGGGTCCCTGGGACACACGCGCAGAGGCTCCTGCCTGGGCCACAGGCCGCCCACTGCCCCTGCCCCAGATCGCGGGCCGCAAAGCAGCCCTCACTGAGTCCCCTGCCTCTCGAGGGAGTATTGGACCAACACTTGTAGAAAACGGGGTCCTCTCGAGCAACTCATTGGAGGGACACAAATAAATCTTTGCCGACTTTCTGCTGAAGCTTTCGAGCGTTCACACCTATGTCTCTTACAAGGTCAGCTGTTTAGCTAATCATGAGCTCATTATCTAAATTTACACAATAATGAAGAAATCAGCTACAGGGGGAGACAATCAGCAAAAACAGTCAATACCAGAATTAGATTCCCTAGGCCATTGATCAGACGTTGGAATAATCAGGTGCAAGGCAGAAAATATACATAAAGTGGAACTGAAACAAGGAACAAGGATGTTTTCAAAGACTGGTAGGATCTCTAAAACATATTAAAGTACATGTCATCGATAAAGCTAAATACTCAAAGATTGTGTAACACAACAGATTCATCATTGAGAAGAGTGAAATTATGCTGTTTTGAAAACTATGGCAGGTCAGATTTTCTGCCTAATTATAAAAGAAGATTTCTCTAAAAAATACACATAATTTCAAAGACTTATTGGCTGTGAAATAAGTTAAGGGTATTTCAAATGGCTTGTCTGCAAAGAAAGGTGAGATGTACGGAATCACAGAAAGCCGAGGGGATAATATGTCAATATATACATTGCAATATGGTGAACTAAGCCCTAGGCCAGCAACAATGTAGAGGACACTACCCTTAGAAACTTACAAGTAAGCTGGAATCTTCAAAAGTTCAAATCTTTATAAGTAAAAAGATTTATGAAAATGAATAACCAAGTGTTTTATTTGACATCAGATGATCAAAACAATAAACCCTGAGAACATTGAAAAAAGATAAATAAAGATATGAGCAGAACTTAATACAACAGAAAACGTATAAAATTCAGGTGATCTAGTAAGTCCAAAGAATATTCTTTGACAAGATTTAAAAGACACACTTTGATTAAGGAAAACAAAAACATAAGTAAAGAATATACAGAAAGAATCAGGACAAAGTTATAGCAGAGAATATAGGAAATGCCAGTAAATTTGAACATTTCTGTAAAGGCGACCATTTACTAGCTCCTAAAGTTTACCAAGAGTTACACATGAAGAAATCATTTACGGTCATCATGTCTGCCCTTGGCATTCTCGGAACGCGCTGGCCTCAGAATGCAGCATATGTAGTCCACGGTAACCTGCGGAGAGGGGGAGGGGCTGAGGAAGGTTTGAACACTGCACTCACTGAGGGAGTGGGTATGGCCATCTCTGCGGTGACTGAACAAAGGACAGGGGAGCAGGGGGGCCAGGGCAGGGCCTTCAGTGTCCGGCAGTCCAAGTGGGGTTTCACAAGAATTATGCCAAGGCCAAAGGGCACCTTCTTTGTGTGCACAGCTGCCCAAACCCTCACCTTTCCCTCAGGCAGCCCTCTTACTTGAAGTGTGTGTGGAACCTG